>NW_027142356.1:39973884-40366384 GCF_026170545.1 Melanerpes formicivorus
CACTGAGGAATAGCGCTGTGTTTGGTGGACAGTTCATCTGAAGAGCAATAAGCTGTCTCTTCCTTTATAAACAGTAGTAAAAGAGATTTATTCCCTGCAAGTACCTGGTTCAATCAGGGAGCACTAAGCCCATGTGTTTCCCCAGGGGACTGCTATGCGGCATGTTGCCATTTTAGAGCTCTCAGTGCCAGGTCTACATTAGAATGTATCTCAATGAAAAGACAGTAAGTTGGGAATGTGGTGGAGAGCTTGAGCTCTGCTCCTCAGCTTGTGTGCACTGCCTGAACACATCTGTAACCAAGTCAGAACCTCCCACGTCCTGGAGCATTTTGAATTTCCCAGCTGCATCAGCTGGGCTACTGTTCTCCTGTGAGTCACCCATATCTTAGCTAACCTTGCCTGTATTACAGTGACTACACCACTGCTCCACTGATGTAGTCAGGACTTGGCATTTCCAGTTTATTTTGCTTTTGGCTGTCCTGTTTACATTTGGTCTAATTTCTTCTCTCTCAGGCAAGGCAGCATGGTGATGCATTTGGCTTGAGGTTAAGAATGAGGCCATTCTTCATTGGAGAGCATTTAGCTTCACCTACAGAGAGACTCCAGCGCTGAAGGGGATGGGCACTCGGCAGGCAAGCCCAGCAGTCAGCTTCCCGTCTGCCACCAGAGCATTGCTACAGCAAACTGAGATTGCTGGCTGCAGCTCAGCACTGCTCCTGCTCTACAGTTTGCTAGGTCACTCACTCTTAAACGTGTCCTCATTTAGCTGTGTCCTTTTAACTCAAAAGCTCATTGCCAGTTTTATGCTCTGGTTAGATGCAACGATGCCATCTGAAGTTGTATTTCTCACTGCAACGATGTGAATGTTCTTCCCCTGCCCTATAAAGGCCTTGATGTGTGTGTTTACTGGAAAGCAGCTGCAGTGTTTGGGGAAACTCTTGTCCTTTACTGCTCGTTCCAGCCAGGAGGAGTGACATTACCATTCTTTGGTGGCTCATGGAAGCCTTTAACTTGCAAACATAGCCTCTCTTACTCACATGGTATCTTTATGTGCTCTGAAAAAAAAAAGAAATAAAATATGGCAGCAACATTTGCTTTTTAATAACATAGAGAAAAAATACTTCAAAGTCAGCCATGCATGAAGGAAACATAGAGGAAGAGGCCTTAAATGCAAGCTGCTGACTGATCCTGAACCAAATCTGCCTTTCATGTACCCTGAAGAGAAAGCTTTGTAATCATCTATGCCATCAGCCGTGACAGTGCATTCACTGAGATCCTTATAGCAAAGTGTTGTAAGATGTAAGACTTGGAATTATCTGAAAGTGTAGAGAATATTCATTTATTCATGAGGTAGAACTGAAAGGCTTCTGTGAAGTGTTGGGCTGCTCTTTAATTAGAGAGTCACGGAAGTAATACATTAGTTAAACTTTGCCTGAATAGGAAGTTAATTATTTAAAAGAACAGAGGAAAGCAGAATATTTCTCTAGGAAGAACAAATAGGTTAATCTCAGGTATTTATTCTTAAAAGGTTGTCAAGAATCATTGTGCCAGACTTAAATGCACTGAGAAGACATTTGTTAAGCAGGAACAACACAGGGTTCACTGTAACAGTGAGAGCAGGCAAACAAATGACTATTCAAATCTAGTTCTTACTAAAGTCCAGTGAAGAAGAATTTCTGCCCTCCAACAGAGGTAAAACAGCAACAGGCAGCAGAAGACCTGACAGTATGTGTGCCTTGCTTGGACAGCATGTGTCCAGCTAAGGAGGAGAAGCCTCTAGGAATGAGATGAAGAGTTTCCTAACATCCCTTCAGTCTTTGCTTCAGAACTAGTGTTAACAAAACTCTTTGCGGTGGGTTGAAATTACACACCCCCCCCCCACTAGCTTGGAGAAACTACCCCCCAAAATAAATTGCCAGTCCATCTCAGTTAGGGATGGAAGCAAATGAAGCTCTATTTACAAGCAAACTACAATCTAGAGAGATGAAATATAGTGAATGTGCACAAAACATACAGCATATGCACAACATGGATATATATTTACAATTTATAAACAACATAGGATCTAGGTTTTAAGTTCCTCTTTCAAACTGTAACACTCTTCAAGATGCCCTGCAGACATCTGGTGGATATGCTGCTAAGTAACTATTGACCAAAGGCAGCTTTCAGCTGCCCTAAAGCAGCACTCAAAACATCTTAACTCTTCCCTTCCAGTGAGGGATTTGGCTGGCATCACAGATTTTGCCCACATAAAGGCTGCCTGCCATTAGTGATAACTTTTATATACATCTTTCTTTAGATTTATTATCAATGTCTATTTCACAGAACAATGGAAGACAGTGCAGTTCGACATTCCTGATGAAGAACACCTGGGACCAGGTGTTGATCTGTTAGAGAGTAGAAGGGCTCTCCAGAGGGACCATGACAGGATGGACAGATGGACAGGGGCCAACATGATGGCATTCAACAAGTCCAAGTGCCAGGTGCTGCACTTTGGCCACAACGACCCCATGCAGAGCTACAGGCTGGGGTCAGTGTGGCTGGAGAGCTGCGAGACAGAAAGGGACCTGGGGGTGCTGAGTGACAGCCATCTGAACATGAGCCAGCAGTGTGCCCAGGTGGCCAAGAAGGCCAATGGCATCCTGGCCTGCATCAAGAATAGTGTGGCCAGCAGGAGCAGGGAGGTCATTCTGTCCCTGTACTGAGCACTGGTTAGGCCACACCTTGAGTACTGTGTCCAGTTCTGGGTCCCTCAATTTAAGAAGGACATTGAGACACTTGAATGTGTCCAGAGAAGGGCAAGAAGGCTGGTGAGGGGTCTGGAGCACAGCTCTGTGAGGAGAGGCTGAGGGAGCTGGGTTTGCTTAGCCTGGAGAAGAGGAGGCTCAGGGGAGACCTTCTTGCTCTCTGCAACTCCCTGAAGGGAGGTTGTAGCCAGGAGGGGGTTGGGCTCTTCTCCCAAGCAACCAGCACCAGAACAAGAGGACACAGTCTCGAGCTGTGGTAGTGGAAGTTTAGGCTGGAGGTGAGGAGAAAGTTCTTCACTGAGGGAGTTGTTAGCCATTGGAATGTGCTGCCCGGAGAGGTGGTGGACTCGCCATCCCTGGAGGTGTTCAAGAGGGGACTGGACATGGCACTTGGAGCCATGGTTTAGTAGCCATGAGGTCTTGGGTGACAGGTTGAACTTGATGATCTTGATGGTCTTTTCCAACCTTATTGACTCTATGATTCTAAGAAAGTTGGATATTTTATCTCAAATAGAAGTTTCTCTAAACTTGATGGCATCTAGGACCGTAGCTGCACAGACACCATCATAATTCCTGATACATCTTTATGCTGCAGGCCTAGAACAAATCTGTATTTCTGAGGCTGTCACAACAGCCAACGGAAGCTCAGAGCACAGTAGATTTTTCTGAAATACTTCTCTTTGTAATAAATGTAAGGAAATGTTGGAAACCAACAGCAACAGTAAAAAAAAAATAGTACTTCCCTTTACACTTGTGACAGTGTCCAAGCCAGACTGTATTCTGGCAAGCTCTAGAGTGCATTATCACAGGCCATGACAAGCAAGTGACTGGCATTTAGCACCCACCCCAGAGGGGGATGGGGGCTTCAGTCTTCCTGACTTTACTGTCTCAGTACCGTCTGTCCCAGAATACTGACACTGTTGGGATGACTTCATCTAATAATAAAAACATGCTGCACAGGTAAATGGCCTTCAGACAGCAGTTAAGACTGTTTAAAAATCCATCAAAATCTTGAAGTAATTCTTTAATATCTTGATGCAAAACATAGCATTAATGTCAATAAGCACTGTCATTTAGAGGGTTCTAGAATAGCCTGAGCTCTTGTTGACCATGCTGATCAGAATCAAATTACAGACATAGCTCTTGTAAAGCATTTGGTTTCAAGGAAATTCTGAGGAAAAAAAATCAGGTTACATCAACACAGCCAGAACCAATTTTGATAATCTAACAGAGGTTCTGATACGAAGCACAGATCTGCTCCATTCATGGAAGAGAAGCATTCATTTCTATATGTATTACACCATCCTTTGAAGGCCAAAAGATGTTTAGGACCTTTATCTTCCATTTGCTTGATAAGAATTACCACTTAAAGAGGTAGGACACCCTTTTCTAATTCATACTCTCCAAATGTTTGTTCCTATAGACACAGTGGTCACTACAGGATCAGTTCTAAGATCAACTTTGAGAAAAAAGCCTTTACTGACAACCCTTAAAGTGGTATGAGATACCAAAGATGGGGCAAGAGCCAGAAGGAACGGCTGCAGAATGGCAGTATAGGGTCAGCACAGTCTGTCAGGCAAGTATCTTTTTGCTGATGACACCAGCAATGGCTGTCAGCCACAGCTGACAACCAATGATTCCCATAGTAACAATGTTCTCCTTGGCATTTCCCATTTCCCTTCCAATCTCCACTTGAGGAACTGCCTGTTCATAGGTTGTACCAAAAGATTTTGTGTTTGCCATTGCTAGAGGATCTATTTTTCATTAATTTGACAAATTCATTCCTGAACTTCTTTGTAGTCTTGCATTTTTCATTTCCTCTGACAATCAGATTTGCAGTTTAATGATGGGGTTTGTTTATGTGTGAAATTCATTCCTTTGTCTCATTTTAAACCTACTGCTGGTTACTTCCTTTAAAGTCCATTACATTGTTAGAGAAGCTAAATTATTATTCCCCTAAACTACCCCTGGTCTTTGTCATGGCTTTTACAAAGAAGAGGTTACTTATGTATAATCTGCTTGAATAAAAGCTGTTTAAGCCATACAAGACACCATCCTTGCCTGAACTTACCAGCTCTACCATACTCATTTGAGGTAAGATGATGAGCATTTCATTGTTGTATACTTTAGATCATTTAAGCATTTTGTGTACCTCCTTTTAAGTCAGTGAAAAATCCATGATCCTAAACTAACCATTCTAAAATACTTGTTTGCTGTTTTAAGTATAAACACAATGAGGGATACATTAATAAATGAACTCGGGATGTGTTGCAGCCATCAGCCTTGTCAGTGTGGTCCTTTGTATACTTCTGCAACTGCAGGACTTGTCCAGTCTTGCAGAAGTGGCAAGACACGTTATCTTTCTGATACACACAGGAAAAAGGTCTTCAATAATCCTTTCATTTCAGGAAAACACCGTACTTTAACATTTCAGTAACCATGGGATATGACACACTTTCCTTAGCCCTCTGAAGTGCACAACTGCCTCCTAATTTAAGGAGTTTTGTGTTTGCATCTGCACTTGGGCATGCAGTATGTGCATGTGCCAACACATTCTCCTCACTTCTTGGGGCAGTGGAACCCCTGAGGCAGTCAGAAGTGAACTTTCAAGAAGAAGTCTTACCAGTGAGATTTTACAGGGAAAGCCATTCAGTCTATAAAGAGATGTCAGAGAAAGACAGGAAAAACACAGATTAAGAATACATTTGTCAGCACTTCTCCATGCCTGTGTTGTTGTCATGATGCAACTGATGTCGTTTACCTGGACCTGAGTAAAGCATTCGACACTGTCCCGCACCACATCCTGGTCTCCAAACTGGTGACACACGGGTTTGATGGGTGCACCACTAGATGGATAAGGAACTGGCTTGATGGCTGCACCCAAAGAGTGGCTGTCAATGGCTCCATGTCCCAGTGGAGGCCAGTGACAAGCGGAGTCCCTCAGGGACCAGTCCTGGGACCAGGCTTCTTCCACATCTTTGTGGGTGCCATGGACAGTGGCATTGAGTGCACCCTCAGCAAGTTTGCTGATGACACCAAGCTGTGTGGTGCAGCAGACAGCTGGAGGGAAGGGAGGCCATCCAGAGGGACCTTGGCAGGCTGGAGAGGTGGGCACAAGCCAACCTCAGGAGGTTCAACAAGACCAAGGGCAGGGTCCTGCATCTGGGTGGAGGCAACCCCAGGCACAAATACAGGCTGGGCAGTGACTGGCTGGAAAGTAGCCCTGAGGAGAGAGACTTGGGGGTGCTGGTGGACAAAAAGCTCAACATGAGCTCTCAGTGTGCACTTGCAGCCCGCAAGGCCAATCAGATCCTGGGCTGCATCAGGAGAAGTGTGGCTAGCAGGTCGAGGGAGGTGATCCTCCCCTTCTGCTCAGCCCTGGTGAGACCCCACCTGGAGTACTGTGTCCAGTTCTGGAGTCCCTATTACAAGAGCGATGTGGAGGTGCTGGAGTGTGTCCAGAGAAGGGCCACAAGGATGAGCAGAGGGCTGGAGCACCTCTCCTATGAGGACAGACTGAAGGAGTTGGGGCTGTTCAGTCTGCAGAAGAGAAGTCTCCGAGGTGACATAATTGTGGCCTTCCAGTATCTGAAGGGGGCTACAGGAAGGCTGGGGAAGGACTTCTCAGGATCTCAGGTAGTGATAGGACTAGAGGGAATGGAATGAAGCTGGAGGTGGGGAGATTCAGGCTAGATGTGAGGAGGAAGTTCTTCCCCATGAGAGTGGTGAAGCCCTGGAATGGGTTGTCCAGGGAGGTGGTTGAGGCCCCATCCCTGGAGGTGTTTAAGCCCAGGCTGGATGAGGCTCTGTCCAGCCTGATCTAGTGTGGGGTGTCCCTGCCCATGGCAGGGGGGTTGGAACTCGATGATCCTTGTGGTCCCTTCCAACCCTGAATGATACTATGATACTATGATGTCTCCTATAGAATGAGATGTCACCACCAAGTTGTGCAGTGCTCCAGTGCAGCCATCCATTACAGCACAGCAGCAGCAGCACATTCCATAAATCACAGACAGAAGGGTAAATCAAGATGTTAGCATATTGGGAAAGCAAAGCTCTGAGTGCACAGCACCTTGATATATTAAGTTAATGTATTAGAAGGGTGTAGAGGCCTGAGAGAATAACAGCAGCAATATTAAGCAGAGCTGCATTAGCCACGCTTAACTTGGGAACACTCATTTATATTGCTGTAAAGAAATTGATTGTTGGGCCTGTCTGCCACAGAGTAAGCAACATACAGCACACAGCATTGGAAATCAGAGGGAATTTACCAAAAAAATGAGGACTTCAAACTGAGTCAATCCATTTGCTTTGATAAATATTCCTTTCAAATCTATTTTTTGCTTTGCACATTTCCAAGCTGTTCGTTCTGTGTTACAGAGATGGAGGCACACAGAATGCCTGCTCAATCCATTCTCATGTCAGTGGTCATTTCAGCACCCTGTGCTTTGATAAATAAAGGCCCCAGCATAAGCCAGAGTAACTCTGTGGGATGTTAGACTGTGGATGCCTGACTTCTACAGATTCCCCATGGAATTGCATGGAATTGCAGTTGTTTCTCTTTTGCCACTTCATTACTGCTAAACACACACTGCCAGTAAGGGAAGGTCACCTGCCCACCAACTCAGCAGCTTAAGCCAGCAATTCCTTTTTATTCTCTGGCAAGTCTGCCTGCCAAGGGCAGGAGGTTACAATGATCAACAGGTAAGCTATCTAGCCTTAAGCTGCATGATAAAAAGAAGTCTGGTTGGGTATGAACCTGAGAGTGGGGTTCAAGAGCACCTCCGAGCACTTCTGAGCATTTCAGTAAGACATTTACTTGATAATATTTTCACCTGCTAAGGAGCTCTGAAGTGTATTAAGTGCAATGCTGTCAGGAATAAACTATTCGTTTCTGATATTATCAACCATCTTTTCTCTTGTAACAGTTGTTTCATAAGGTGTTCAGTGCAGACAGGTAGGAGATCACTGCAGACATGACATTATTTAGAGAGGTGGGAACTACTTGAGACATCTCTTTTATTTTAAAGCATTTTATGCAGCGTGCTCTCTGACAAGGCCACAGAAAGCCACCAGTGTTTCAACACTTACAGATTACCTGAGGACACTTACACCAAGGTGACAACAAGCTTTTCTTTAAGTGTGTCTGGCTTGCACAAATGCAGTAATTCCTCCCAATTATTAACCAAAATCATTAGTGATGCCACACTACTAAGATACATTGTGGCACGGGATGGGGTAACACAGTACAACAGAGGCTAAGGCAACTGAATTTAAGCTTCCCAATGAGATACCCAGAATTGCACATTTTATTTTCTCTGTGCCACATACAAACTGCCTATTCTCTGGGTTTAGGAGATTACCTTTTTCCCTGTTTACAAGCATATTTCCTGTCTGCCTAAAGAATTAGACATTTAATTGTTAGTCCAGGTTTGAAATCTTGGCCTGAAGTAGTATTTTCATTGTTTCTACTGAAGACTGGATATGTGATGCTTTCATTCTCCATTTCATTCTGTCCAGACACTTACCCCTCAAACAGAGCTGGGAAAACAGAATAAAGTAAAAGAATTACTTAGTTGGCCAATTCTAGTCTAATTAAAAAGAATTAAGCTTCCCTAGGCATGGCAAAAAACTAACCAGTTTTTGCAATACCTTATAATGTTCCTTTCCTTCATTAATTTAGAAACACTCAATCATAACTTCATTGCTGTCAATTTCTTTTAAATAAAGCAATAATGATTCTATGATTTAAATAAAGCAACAATAATTCTAGCAAATTAGAGACGTAAAGAGCCCCCTTGCAAAGGAAAACATGGAGAATGCTTTCGGAACAAGCACAGGGAGAACTAGCTCTAGGTAAAAGTGACAAGACTGTCTGATGTCTCATTTCTCCTTTGCCTCAGGAAGGGAATTCTCCTCTATTATTTTCTTTAGTGTAAAACCTAGCAGCATTTTGATTAGACTATACTTCTGGTATGTTACAGTTGACAGGGTTATGTGACTTTGAAGGAGTATATCTGGGAAATTTAAGATTACAAATGTGCAAGAACTCTTGCACATTCTTCTTCTCCTTTAAACAGTCATCACCTAGCAGGACTTGTTTTCTGTAACAGTCTGTTGTTATTTGCTGTGATGGAAAATACTTTGCTAGGAAAATCACTCAAATATCTGTCATAAACCCTTAATCAAGGTACAAGAAGTTTTTTGACACTTCAATTTCAGTGGCAGCTTGTGATGGGTTTGTGCATAACTCAAAAAAATCATCATAAGATTGTCAAAAAAAGGGCAAAAGTAGACAGGAATAATTTTGAGTTTCTAATAAATTTCCTCAAGTTCTTATGTACTTGTTATTTCTTACAGAAAGCCAGACTACACTTCTCTCTAATATTAACTGTGGCACCCAACACTGAAAGATGAGCTTCCCACTCTGCTAAACCAGTTCTGAGGAAAAAGGAGATGTTTCCTTGGCTTGTGGATTTCCTCCAGTCTATATGAAAATATATTGACTGTCTTCTCCCATCTCAGCTACACTTGACTTATAGCCTAAAACAAGACTGTACTCTCCACAGAAAATTGAGTGACACTGTATGCACATAAATCCACCTTCCAGAGTTAGGCTGATGTCACATCAGTCATTAAATATGCTGAAAGCTGCAGGAATAGAACGAGAACTTTCTTATCTCCAACCTGAACTTTTGAATCCCTAACAAAAGAATGATGGAATACAGGAAGCAGCACTAGTAAATCTTCAAGTAGGTAATTTGAGTGAAGCAAACAGAGCAGTATCTTTCTACTGGATGCAACCTGGCTGAAATAATATTACTGGCATTGAATGAGCTCAGCAATGCCATAGGGTGAGCTGTGGGTTCTCAGAAACAGGCCCTCTCCCAGTCACATAAAGTACGTAGCTACAACTTTATCAGGAAGAATTTTGAGGAAGAATTCAGTCAAACAGAGAAGCCCCAAGAAGGGCTAATTGGAAGCATAAGAATGTTTAAAAAGAAAAGTGAGATGTTCTCCTACCCTACCACCAAGAAGATTCACCAGCTCTGTTTGTCAGAGCCATGAAAATCTTCAGGAAGGCACGAGCTGACCTAGTGCCAAGTTTGAAATAAGTATCAGCACATGCATGAACTTCCACAGCTCAGCAGGGAGCATTTCTCAGATTTCTCATGTCAGAAATGCCCATCAGCTGCCCCCTGGCCATGTCCGGCTTGCCTCTGCTGCACAGACATGGAGCCACTCTGCTCTGCACACATAGAGCCAGAGAGGACTCAGCTGGCAGGCACAGGCACACCTGCTTAGAAGAAGTACGGCCTTGTTCAGCTATCCAGAGACACTCTCCTGTCATCCACGCAGCTTTGCCTGCAAATCAGGCTTCTTACTGCCTGTTCCTTAACTAGAAACCTATACACAGCAGAGTCTCCTATGTGTTCAGCTACACTCCTCACTGCTTTCATAGCCACCAAGCTGCTAGCACAGGTGTTGACATGAAGCGTTGCACTGAGGGTTTCTGAAAAGGAGCAGAACAAATTCAGGGGTTCTATTTGGAAACTTTTTCAGCTGCTTCACAGAGATCACAGGTCTTTGGGGAGGCAGAAAAGGAAACACACTATTTAATTACCTCTTCCCTTCAGGATTACTCATCAGTCAGTTCTCTCTTAAATTCAACAGTCACATGCTATCATAGAGTGCTAAGTCTATATTTTATCTGATTTATGAAATGGCTTGAAATTTGATTCCTGAGTTTTGGTGGTTTTGAAAGAAATCCAATGTTCTCTTATAACTAAGTATGGCCTGAGTTAAACAGGCCAGGTCAGCCTTTAAAAATTCTTTTGTATAGCTGAGACACAGAGAAAACTTTACCTGCTGGGTATTTAGCCACAGTATCACACAGTATCACAGTATCGCTTAGGTTGGAAAGGACCCCGAGGATCATCGAGTCCAACCTATCAACACAGACCCCATGACTAGACCATGGCACCAAGTGCCACGTCCAATCTCCCCTTGAACGCCTCCAGGGTCGATGACTCAACCACCTCCCTGGGCAACCCGTTCCAATGACGAATGACTCGCTCGGTGAAGAACTTCCTCCTCACCTCGAGTCTCAACCTCCCCTGGCGCAGCTTGAGACTGTGTCCCCTTGTTCTGGTGCTGGTTGCCTGGGAGAAGAGACCAACCCCTTCCTGGCTACAACCACCTTTCAGGTAGTTGTAGAGGGCAATGAGGTCACCCCTGAGCCTCCTCTTCTCCAGGCCAGAACTAATTAAACTGCCTGCATTTGTTGTGAACTCTACCAAGCTCATCAAGCAGGATAAGCAGTATAATCCTAGGCACAGACATTTAAATCTGCTCTTGCTCTGTGTGAATTTACAAATCCTGACGCAGTGAATCCAGATGCTATGAAACAGCACAAATGAAGAGAACAGAAATTGTCATTGTCATCATCACCCAGATTACTCCTGCTGAAAACTTTCCCCATAGATGTGACTATGCACTAAAACCTTGGGGTCTGTGTTTCTCAAGTGCATTTCCACAGACAATAACTGCTGTGAAATTGGAGTGTCTTAATTCCCATGGATTTGCTCAGAAATGTCAGTTGTATCACATTTAATCCAGAGAGTTACCTTTTCATCCATTATCATGATGTTTTCAGCTAACTGTGGATGATGAAAGCCATGTTAGATCCAAAGCAATGCTTTTCTTAAATGGTTATCTTGAATTTATTCTGCCTGGAAGTGCAAAGAACGATGGACAAAATTGGTATAGAAGGCTCACAGGAATGAGATTCATTTTTAGAGATGTCTATTAACATATTCTGACATTTCTGTTTCCCAGAGGTTTTTGTAACAGCTTTCAGATCCCTTGAATTATTTTCTTCTGTCATCATGAAGAGGACATTTTGTGCTCCTTCAGTAAAAAAACTACAGGCACATCTGTACAATCAATCTCTGCCTTAAGGTTATTGCATATTCAAAATCCAAAGTCATTAAAGGTCAGCCTCTGTGTTTCAGCCTGAAATAAATTCAGAGTATTATATCTAGTGGGGACTAACTCTGGTGATACATCAAATTTGGAAAGTGAATAAATAAACTCAAAATTATTACGAAGGAAAAAATGGACTTCTAAGAGCTTTCTCAAAGAAGAGTTTGAATGCAGTTTGCCTGTATAACTGAGAAAGTGATGGTGTGTTTTAGTTAGGCTGAGGTTTGCTTGGGCTGGAGTCTGGACATACGTTCACTTTCTGAAGGAGGCTGTTCTCATCCCTTTAAAAAAACTATTGCTCTGAGTTATCACAGAATCATAGAATTGTCAGGGTTGGAAGGGACCTCAAGGATCAGCCAGTCCCAACCCCCCTGCCATGGGCAGGGACACCTCACACTAGAGCAGGTTGCTCACAGCCACATCCAGCTTGGCCTTCAAAACCTCCAGGGATGAGGCTTCCACCACCTCTCTGGGCAACCTGTGCCAGTGTCTCACCACCTTAATGGGGAAGAACTTCTTCCTAACATCCAATCTGAATCTACCCATTTCTATTTTTTTTTCCATCCCACCTAGTCCTGTCACTCCCTGACACCCTCAAAAGTCCCTCCCCAGCAACCTGTGCCACTGTCTCACCACCCTCATGGGGAAGAACTTTTCCCTAACATCCAACCTGAATAATCCCTACGAATAGAATAGAATAGAATAGACCAGACCAGACCAGACCAGACCAGGTTGGAAGAGACCTTCAAGATCATTGTGTCCAACCTATCATCCAACACCACCTAATCAACTAACCCATGGCACCAAGCACCCCATCGAGTCTCCTCTTGAACACCTCCAGTGATGGTGACTCCACCACCTCCCCAGGCAGCACATTCCAATGGGCAATCACTCTCTCTGTGTAGAACTTCTTCCTAACATCCAACCTGAACCTCCCCTGACGCAGCCTGAGACTGTGTCCTCTTGTTCTGGTACTGGCTGCCTGGGAGAAGAGACCAACCTCTGCCTGTCTACAACCTCCCTTTAGGTAGTTGTAGACAGCAATAAGATCACCCTTGAGTCTCCTCTTCTCCAGGCTAAGCAGCCCCAGCTCCCTCAGCCTCTCCTCATAGGGCTTGTGTTCCAAGCCCCTCACCAACTTCGTTGCCCTTCTCTGGACTCGTTCCAGCAAGTCAACCTCCTTCCTAAACTGAGGGGCCCAGAACTGGACACAGGACTCAAGGTGTGGCCTAACCAGTGCAGTGTACAGGGGCAGAATGACCTCCCTGCTCCTGCTGGCCACACTCTTCCTGATGCAGGCCAGGATGCCATTGGCCCTCTTGGCTGCCTGGGCACACTGCAGGCTCATGTTCAGCCTGCCATCAACCAGCACCCCCAGGTCCCTCTCTGCCTGGCTGCTCTCAGCCACTCTGACCCCAGCCTGTAGCTCTGCATGGGGTTGCTGTGGCCAATGTGCAGCACCTGGCACTTGGATGTGCTCAATCTCATGCTGTTGGATTCTGCCCATCTGTCCAGCCTGTCGAGGTCTCTCTGCAGAGCCTCTCTACCCTCCAGCAGATCAACTCCTGCCCCTAGCTTGGTGTCATCTGCAAATTTACTGATGATGGACTCAATGCCCTCATCCAGATCATCAATAAAGATGTTAAAGAGGATGGGGCCCAGCACTGATCCCTGGGGGACTCCACTACTGACTGGCTGCCAGCTGGATGTGGCACCATTCACCACCACTCTCTGGGCTCAGCCATCCAGCCAGTTCCTAACCCATCGCAGTGTGCTCCCGTCCAAGCCAGGGGCTGACAGCTTGGCCAGGAGATTGCTATGGAGAACAGTGTCAAAGGCCTTGCTGAGGTCCAGGTAGACTACATCCACAAGCCTCCCCATATCCACCAGGCAGTCACCTGATCATAGAAGGAGCTCAGGTTGGTCAGGCGGGACATGCCCTTCCTAAATCCATGCTGGCTGGGCCTGATCCCTTGGCCATGCTGTAAGTGCTGTGTGATTGCACTCAGGATGACCTGTTCCATGATCTTGCCTGGCACTGAGGTCAGGCTGACAGGCCTATAATTCCCTGGCTCATCCAACTGGCCCTTCTTGTGGATGGGCACGTTGGCCAGCTTCCAGTCCTCTGGGACCTCTCCAGTGAGTTGTATATTAGCCTTTGCTATCAAATCTTGTACTAAAGGAGAATTTCTAAAGGCCTAAAATTAAATGGGAGTGAGAAATGTATCTGGTTAAAACAGTTTGAATAAAGAATATTATTAAAGCAAAAGACAGCAAAGACAAATTTTGGCAGGGCAAATAAGTCTTTCTGGAAATATTTGCTCAACTGATGTCATAAAGTTATTAACAGATGATTAGTGAATGGGTTTAGGACAGTTTTATACTAACAGACTGGGAAAAAGATGAAAAAATTACATAGTAGCAAGAACTTTAATATTCCACTTAGCTTCACACAGAGACAAGGCAGATGAAAGGTTGATGAAAGGAATTTTTTCCCCATCAAAATGCAACCTGTTCTATCATTTTCATCTCCATTTGTTGTGTTTCGTGTTCACAGAGAGAAAACCAAGTGCCAGGAGATTACCTGTGGTACTGCAGCCACATTTAACAACTCTTAAAGACTTTTCTGGGAAAAGCAATTGAGCAAATATTTCCTTCTGCTTTGCTTTTGCTGCTTTACCTAGAGCACAAAATTTGTTTCTGTCTCTTGGAATTGCCTCCTCCTAGGCCTTTCCATTACTGCTCTCCTCTCTGCTGACTGCCCATGCCCAGAGCTGGTGGCATTTCATGGTGTTCAGTTACTGCAGGGATTGGTTCCCTGCTCACCTGTGTACTACCATTTTTATATTATCTAGTTCATCAATCACTCCTGAAAGTATTTCTCCTTCCTCCCTCTTTCTTCAAAGCCTTTCAAATTTAACTTCTGTAAAGACTCCAAAACTTCCTCTCCACCTTGGGTATGTGCTGTCAGTCAATTTTTAATGTGCCTGAATGTGCCTGAGCTCTTGCCTGTGTCTAACCTACATTGCAAGGTCCTTAGGGTAAGCTCTGTGTCCTCTCACTTGTTTGTACAATGCTAAGAACACATTCACCACTCAGTACATAATAAAATACCTTCTGTTTTATCACCACAGTTCCAAGCTTCAGCTTCAGGGGAGGATGGAAAAAGACAATTTGCTGTTTGGGAAATGGCTGAATTTACAGCCTGAGGGTGGAAGAAATTCTCTTCTCCCAGGACAAGTGTTTCTCTTTCCTCCTTGCATCTCAATTATACACAGTATTTTTCTGTGTAATGGATCTAGATTTATGCTCCAGTCCGATGCAGATGTTGATGCAACTACCCTTCATATTCTTTCCATTAGATTCAGAGCTGTACTGAAGCCTTAGAATTAACCCTGAAACTGGAGGAATTAACTTTCTGTTTTATTATAACCTTACACTCAAACTCCATTTACTCAGCTACATTATTTTCCCATCTCTGTTCCTTGAGAAGCCAGAAAACCTCCCATCAAATTAAGTACAATTTTATGCTAATGAAAAGATTTGTCCTCTACAGAACTTCAAATCAAAATGACCCAGCCTGCTGCTGGGCTGTTCACTTCTCCATATTAACCTTGCAACAGAGCTGCAAGATTTTGTCCGATGATAGCACCGTAAAAATAGTAGATGGTGGACTAAAAATTCCTACAAACACTGTACCGAGATTGTCCTCTCCACAGTTATCAGCTGTCAGGGGCTAGCTGCAGACCTGTAGTCACAGGTATTAGGTATTTTCTTTCCAAAGGTATCAGTCTGGATCAACACAGCAAGGTTTGAAAGTGTCTTTCTGCTTGGGAGGCATTTCTGTGGGAAATAGGCAGATGGAAGCTGACACAGGTGTCTGCTACCTTCATCATCTTACCTTCAGTGCTAATGGCAGAGAGCTCTTGACCCCAAGTTGTTAGGACAGGAGTAGGAGACAGCTACCAGCACTTGAACTTAAAGCATCTCCAGACAAATTCACTGCTATTTGAGTAATTTTCCCTCAGAATCTTTGGACACAACAAAGTTTTAGTTGTGACTCATAACACAGGGGCAGAATAACATCATGTGAAATGATGTTTAATGACAAATCTATGATTAATCTGGGACCTATTTCACCTGTTGTTACTAATATTTCACCACCTCTATTTAGCAATGAGTGCAGAAAATGCATGAAACCTTTTGCCTAAAATAAAGTTAAGCTGATTTAAGAAAAAAAAAACCCCAACTACACAATTGTCATAGAAACAAAAATTAAAAAACCTGAGTATCAATTCCCACAAAAGAACTGCCAAAGGCATGCTGCAGACTCTCAAACACAGGTGACAAATATGCTGCACGTTTTCAGCTTTGGTAATATGAAAATCCCACAGAAATAGATTGATTATTTCACTATGAAACAATAACTTTAGGCTTCCTTCTTATCTACCCTTCTGCAGCAGCTACCACAGCATCCAATGAAAAGAGAAAAGCTGATTTTCTAAGTCCACCAATTTTAATGTCTTCTATTATTATTGTCTATTAGACCTTTCTGTCAATGCTCAGCGCTGGCTTTAACACTCTTGTTAAAGTCTTGAGTGAAATCATTGTGCTGTTCAAAGCCTTTTAGATCTATCTACTGCAATCAGCTTCAACACTGAGCTCCAGTATTTCAAGGAGCTGTCCAACACAGTCTCATAGTATCAGTCAGGGTTGGAAGGGACCACAAGGATCAGCTAGTTCCAACCCCCCTGCCATGGGCAGGGACACCCCACACTAGATCAGGCTGGACAGAGCCTCATCCAGCCTGGGCTTAAACACCCCCAGGGACGGGGCCTCAACCACCTCCCTGGACAACCCATTCCAGGGCTTCACCACTCTCATGGGGAAGAACTTCCTCCTCACATCTAGCCTGAATCTCCCCACCTCCAGCTTCATTCCATTCCCCCTAGTCCTAGCACTGCCTGAGATCCTGAGCAGTCTGCTGAGGGGGTTCCCCACCTCCACTCTCCCCTCTCTTCCCCCTTTCCCCAGAGCGGGTTAGAAAGAGAGAGAAAGAGAAAAAAAAAGTTAGAAGCAGTTGTGTTAATTGGAAAGCAGTTAATACAGGCCTTTGCAGGTTTTATCAGTTTCAAGGCCAAAGCCTTGGCTGAAAGCCCAGGAGCTGCAAGCTGCTGCCCGAAGGAGAAGCGGAAGAAAGACTAAAGATACAAGTGCTGGAATGCCCAGGATACCCTCCCGCACTCCCAGTTCAGAAGGTGCTTCCTCCCACTCTACCAATGAAATTAGTCTAGATTGTTCTTTTCATTTACCAACTTCCGTCCACCATATTCCCTTTCTTAAGGGGACAGTCTCAACCGGTCACAGCAGTCCTTCCCCAGTCTTCCTGTAGCCCCCTTCAGATACTGGAAGGCCACAATGAGGTCACCTGGGAGCCTTCTCTTCTGCAGACTGAACAGCCCCAACTCCTTCAGTCTGTCCTCATAGGAGAGGTGCTCCAGCCCTCTGATCATCCTCGGGGCCCTTCTCTGGACACCTTCCAGCACCTCCACATCCCTCTTGTAATAGGGGCTCCAGAACTGGACACAGTACTCCAGGTGGGGTCTCACCAGGGCTGAGTAGAGGGGGAGAATCACCTCCCTTGCCCTGATAGCCACACTTCTCCTGATGCAGCCCAGGATCTGATTGGCTTTGCGGGCTGCAAGTGCACACTGAGAGCTCATGTTGAGCTTCTCCTCCCCCAGCACCCCCAAGTCTCTCTCCTCAGGGCTACCCTCCAGCCAGTCACTGCCCAGCCTGGATTTCTGCCTGGGATTGCCTCGACCCAGATGCAGGACCCTGCCCTTGCTCTTGTTGAACCTCCTGAGGTTGGCTTGTGCCCACCTCTCCAGCCTGTCAAGGTCCCTCTGGATGGCCTCCCTTCCCTCCAGCGTGTCTGCTGCACCACACAGCTTGGTGTCATCAGCAAACTTGCTGAGGGTGCGCTCAATGCCACTGTCCATGGCACCCACAAAGATGTGGAAGAAGCCTGGTCCCAGGACTGATCCCTGAGGGACTCTGCTTGTCCCTGGCCTCCACTGGGACATGGACCCATTGACAGCCACTCTTTGGCTGCGGCCATCAAGCCAGTTCCTTATCCATCTAGTGGTCACCCCTCACACCCATGTGTCACCAGTTTGGAGACCAGGATGTGGTGCGGGACAGTGTCGAAGGCTTTGCTCAGGCCCAGGTAAATGACATCGGTTGCTGGCCCCTCATCTATTAATTTTGTCACCTGCTCATAGAAGGCCACCAGGTTGGTCAGGCAGGATTTGCCCTTGGCAAAGCCATGCTGACTGTTCCCAATCACCTCTTCACTATTCTTCTGAGCCAGTAGTGCCTCCAGGAGGATCTGCTCCATGATCTTTCTGGGCACAGAGGTGAGACTGACTGGCCTGGAGTTCCCTGGTTCCTCCTTCTTACCCTTTTTGAAGATGGGGGCAATGTTTCCCCTTTTCCAGTCTGTGGGGACTGCCCCAGACTGCCATGACTTTTGAAATAGAATAGAGAGGGTTTTAGCAATAGTTCTTGGCATTTTTTGCTCCAAAGAGTTTGCAGATTGGGTTAATGGAGTCACTGAAAGGGAAAGCTGGAAGGCACTGCTCTGGCTTATGGCAAAGCACCTATCCTCCCCATTTTAAGCCAGCAGCAGCTTTTTACCCAAGAACATTTGCCCAGTTAAAATGCAGGTAACAATCAGGGAGAAAACACGTCTGACACTTTCAATAGTGCTGCTATTGTTATCTACAAACAGCTATAAGATTACGATGATCTCCCTTCAATTTAGCTCTAAGAGAATGGGTCAGCTGTGAACACTGAGCAAACAACAAAATGGCGCAGATCACCATATCCATCCACAGGGGAATGCCAGGAGACAAGGTAGCTCCTGTTTATTCCCCATTAAAGCGTCTACTGCAGCAGTGATATTAAAGAGGGTTTAGCCTGTGAAGCTAGTTTCTGCATCACACCATCTTAGGCAGATCCACCGTGACAATATGGCTTTTAAGCATCATGGATTATCTCCCTCTAGGTACTTGCAGAGCTGAAGGCAGCCTGAGTATTCCTGGAGCTGAGGGGATGTGGTCTCCCACACTGAAAGGATTTAGGGACTGTTACCTACCCATTGCTAGGAAATACACCAAGACCCTGATCAGGCATTAGCTACAGCCATCGTGCAGCAGTATCATGTCAAATGCACTTCCTTACCCCCTCAGCATTGCCCACTGGTTACCTGAACACACTTCTGTTAAACATGATTACACAACTTACTTTCATTCACTGTGTCAAGGCTGTGCAGCAGCCAAGCAAGCTGTTGGCACAGAGCTAGAAGTCCTCTTACTGCATTATCCTTTTCTTTCTGATCTGTATTTCAGAATGACTCACAGCAGCAATGAGTGGTAGACTAGACTAGACTAGACCAGGTTGGAAGAGACCTTTGAGATTATTGAGTCCAACCCATCATCCAATACTATCTAATCAACTAAACCATGGCACCAAGTGCCTCATCCAGTCTCTTTCTAAACACCTCCAGTGATGGTGACTCCACCACCTCCCTGGGCAGCACATCCCAATGGCCAATCTCTCTTTTTGGGAAGAACTTCCTAACATCCAGCCTAAACCTCCCCTGGTGCAGCTTGAGACTGTGCATGCATTCATCTGCCAAACTCAGAGTCCATTTACAGGAAATCATGAGAAGCAGTCATAGAACGTTAGAGGCTGGAATGGACCTCCAGAGATCAAGTCCCTTCTGAAGAACAATGCAAAGAGCTTCAGCAAGGATCTCACCTCTGCCAGTTGTTTAGGATTCTGTTGGCCCTCCACGGCAGACATCCACCCCTGCTTCTCCTAGCAAGAGCTGAGCTCATCTCTGGTTTCAGGCAGGTTTTCAAGCTCCCTTTACCAAATTTCAAAAGAAGAGGATGTTTACAATTTGACTCAGTGATCTAAAAGTCTTTTCCAACCTAAATGATTCTATGATTTTATGAATTGTAGTTATCTACAAGTACAGTATGATGAAACAAAAAGGACAACTATAAAAGTAATGAAAAGCCGTATCTCTTCTCATCAGTTTCCTTTCTTTTGTGCTCTCTCCTCCTTACCACTTCCTTTCTAATTTTCCTTCTCTTTTCCCTAGTTTTTTTTGATAGCCTTTCCTTTCACCTTGCAGCTTTGCATTTCTCAGATGGAGTAATTTCTACAGCCTTGACTGTAGCATTCTGACATAATGGAAGTGGTATGTCTTTTATCAGAGTTATTATACATAATTAATATGATTAAGTGTAGTGGCATATCATATATATTGTTGAACTAAATAAGAATTAATGGCTTTGAAAACCATCTCATATGAAAAGTTTCTAGTATTATTTCTTTGTAGGGCTTTCCATGAACCATCAGTTACCTTTAATGTGAGTCTATAGAATTAAGAGTACAATGAAGTATTTGAAGCCATGGACTGAAATCTGAAATGTCTATCCCAGATTTTATTACAGGCAGCACCCATAACAGGCTGTATTGGCAGTCCTGCTGAATTTACTTTGTTCTTTTATTCAGCATTAGCAGCAAAAAAAATAAATCTCTCTGCTTTCTTCATCTCTGTATGTGCCTTTACCCCCTAATGACTTGTAACTGCTTTTTAAAGCAGAGGCTTCTCCATTCTGTGGAAAAATACCTGATTTTTTAAACATGTTCCATTTAACAGTGCAGAAATAAATGAAAATTGAGCATTCTATAATTTGGTTTTGTAGCCGACATTGAGCTCCAATAAGCAGACATTCTCAGCCACATTAAAGAACACAGAATGTCAAGTTCAGAGATGCAGATATTATGCTGCAGCACAATACAGATCTCTGGGCATTCTGAATTGTGTTTGTCGTACTGCACTGGAATGCTACTGCATGGCACAGACTCCAGAACCCTGCCTCCCTCAGCATGCATCTGACCTATGCTCTCACAAGCTACGCACTAAAACATCCTAAGGAGGCAAAGTTACATTAAACAGGGGATATATACACTTCATAATGAAGAAGAAGCTGGTTAATGAGGAGAGGTTAAAAGCTACCAGATCTAGAAAATATTGGTAATCGAGGAAACAATCGATATGGAGTGCTTTGACCTAGACTGATAGACAATGTAGAAAGGGTAGGAAATGAAACCTCAAAACTCTGAAGAATTGGTAGGAACAATGCCAGAACACTGCAGATCAACTGTCACAACAGCACTTCACAGAGAGATGAAGTATAAAACAAACCAGAAGTTCTCCTATAGAGGGTAAAACACAGACACCAGACAATTCCCACCGTTGCTCCTGTGGAATGGAAAGGGGGTCTGGACCCACTTCTAAGCACATCAAGCTCCTGTTTTGTCTAATAAATGCAAGCTTGGCACGTATAGAAGTGCTCTAAGTAACTTTTGACTTATGCCCAAAGATCACAGTGTGCCAGAACACCTCATGGTGCTATTTGTATACCTTGCAACATCTACATGCAAGGCAGAAAGAGGCTGGGGGCAGGCTGGCCAGGACGGAAGGCAATTGACCTGATTTCCATATGAGTTTAGATGGTCAGATGAAAGCAGAGCCAAGAGATCAAAAGCTGGCCCCCTGATATTTCTGTTTGTGTCATTTCAGAATCAACCAAAGCAAAGGCAAATATTTCCCTTTACACTCAGCAGCACCACTGTGTAAATTGTGGGTGGCGTAGAGGTGAGCTTCTCAAGCTATTGTGAAGGATTGACTTGATCAGGAAATTCTCTCAGGCTTTTAACAACTTGTCCTTCCTTAGAAACAGGAAGGACAAGTACCCTGGTTGAGCATTTTCTGTGTTTCTTTTAATTGCTTGCTATGGGCATTGTTTCTTGAACTTCTTTACTATTTGTTGGCTGGGATTTCAAGGAGAACGATGATGTCCAGCATAGCCTTAAGGTATAAATGAAATCTATTAGAACCAAAGAAGTAGGTCACTGCAAGTTTCTGCAGTATGATCCAAATTCCCTGGTGTAAATGGGCATCTGTTCCACTTGCAGGTTGGATTAAAGGACCTTTACAGAAGAGGATCTTTGTTTTTCACTGTTTTGTACTTCCATCAAATGAAAATGTGTCCAGTTACATTTTCAACTTGATTTCATGGCTTTAGGTGTAAGATGAGTGAGTAAATTACTCTATCTGGCTTAAATAATAATAATAATAATAATAATAATAATAATAATAACAACAACAACAACAACAGGTTGGAAGAGACCTTCAAGATCATCACGTCCAACCCATCAACCAATCCAACCCACCTAAACAACTAAACCATGGCAGACGACTACAGACATCCGCATTTTTAGAGATACAAGCTATGGTGCTGACCAAAAGCAATTCAGCAGTCAAACAGAGATTTTGTGGATCAGTTTGAAGAGCAGAGCTATCTAATTTGCACTGGAGTTGTATTTCAGCTGATGAAATGATGATTTGGCTCTAGGCTCTCACTCCAAATGCCACATTGGCAAGCCAGTTTCCTGCCTGCCCTACATCACCAAAGCTCCATCAAAATCCAGGTAAGAAGTGAATACATTTAACTTAGTATCCACCCAGGCCAACATTTGTGTAAGACTTGATCTGAGTGAAGCACATCCTTATTAATGATGCAGGGATATGAGATGGATTTACATTGTCAATTAATGCAATCCTGATTCAGTGCCATATATCAAAATGCATTAACTCTTTCCCTTCCTTAGAGGAGTCTGTTTCTCACACAGAGCTGATACAAATTCTCTTCCTCAATGGAGAGTAATCCACCAGCTCAGTGACGTGGCAATGAGTCGGTTAAAAGTAAATGTATTTAGATCCACAGGCTGCCCTTAGTCTGTGGGCAATTTCCCATCAGCTGCCCTGGGAGCCTCACAATCAATATCTGCTATTCCCACCATGATCATTTGAAAATATAACAACAAGTGAAAACAAATTATTGTTATTGGAACAGATACAAAATAGCACAAAACCATACAGACATGCAAAAGCAAGTTCAAAAGGAAAGGCCAAGAGATAAAATGACATTAAGCAAGCTGCAAGCCAGTAGGATGCTTTAGTGACAACAGAAGAATACTCCCCTTAAATAGCCAGAACCAAACACTTGCAATGTTATGTATTTTAAACTGAAAAGTTACTGCAAAAAAAGGCTCAGAAAGTTGGAATGTGCCTTGCTTTTGGCATCAGTCTTCACTAAGAAGAACCTGATGAAGAAATGGCTAACACAGCAACACATGAAAATGGTGTCATAGATTGTAGTGAAAACTCCCCCATTTTAAGCATCTGGGAAATAAGAAGGATATAAGGTGTGACAGCATGGATATGTCAAGAACAAATCAAATTCAATAACCCTAATTATCTCCTGGGTCATAGGAATAGGCACTGGCAATCAAAATGCTTCTGACATTGACATGCAGGGTTCAACAAAAAAATAAAACAAAACTGTAAGACCATGTGAAATGAATACTCTTGGAGCTGAACTTCAAGAACACAGACTGAAGCACAACGTTTTGGGCAGTAGCTCCCCAAAGGAGGATCTGGGGGTTAAGCAGAGTGCTGAGTGTGGTAACAATGTCAAGAAATGACAACAGCAGCCTGTGAGGAGAGCCCAGAAGATTTGTGAGCTAACACCTCCCCCTGTTCAGAACTGAAAGAGCCTTGACTGTAGCATTCTGACAAGTTTTGATCTGTCACTGAAGAAAAAAGTAAGAATCTTTTCAATGAAGTTTAGAAAAGAACAAAAGGAGTAATCAGGAAACATATCTCAAAAGAGCTGAACTGGTTGGAGCCTGCCTGGCGTTGTGAGCAAAGGCAGAACAATCAATGGTCTCACAGCAAGCAGCAGAAATCAGAGGAAATGAAATACATTTGCTCCTAAGACAGACAAAGAAGGGTAACGCAGCAAGATCAAAGTTGGATTTCAGGGCAGACTACACAGAGAAAGAAAAGGACAGCAAAGCATAGCAAAAATTGTCTGGAAGACTCCCTTTTTACAGGTTCCTAGCAACAGGCCAGATGAACATCGGCCAGAAAGAACATAAGTGCACCTAGGGAAGGGACTAACAGTCCTCTTGCATTTCATTTGCCTTTGCCTTTGCTTTGCTGAATCTGAACCTCAGCTTCCTTCATTACCTGCTCTGGTAAGGAAAGGATTCTGAAAATTCCTGAGGTTCCATCTCTAAGGGAAGAGTCCAGCTGTTGGCAGAGCACATCCTTCTCTGGGAACGCTGCTTAACAGCAAGCTGTTTTGTTCCTGTCTGCAATAATTAGATGAAGTATTTACTAAGGACAAAGCCAAAGAACTAAATAAAATAAACAAAAGAATTCACCTTTCTTCATGAAGTTCAGCTAAGTCTTCACCTAGTGCCTGATGTTTGTCTTTTCCAGGTTTTCCCATTTGCTCCAGTGTCTACCAATCCTAACAACACTAATCTGACTTGCTTTAGTAAGTGTATCAAGTATCTACACTCCAGTTTGTGTTTAAAACTTCTTTGTAATGTGTGCATCACTATCTAACTGTAACACTGAAAGCCACAGGAGCTCCTGAGGATGGAATGGAAAAGCACCTGCCCAGTGTGATACTCTCTTTCCTGTGTTTAGAAGGCTGATCAGACATTTCTACTAACACCACTGGAAATGACACTGGAACATGAATGCACAGAATATCAGCTGTTCCTAACTGTAGTGAATGGTGTTCATGGCCAGGATTGTGCCCCAAATATTTCCAGAACATGCTTCTGTGTGTGTGTCTCAAACCCCCTTTGTTCTCCCCCCCTTCTGGAGGCGGCCGGGGGGATCCTGGCACTGCTGAGTCCAGGTAAACAGCCTGCCTGGCCGTGGTCCCACCCCTGTGGTACCAAGGGCCAGGCTATATGTTTGTGTCCCTGTTTACGGCATATGGTTATGCCATAGTTGGTAAATATCAGTTCATTGGTTAACCTTGGTGTTAGCAACAGATGCTCACTGGACCAGTATCCATTGGGGCAAATGGTAAACAGGGGTTGCTTGGTAAATGAGCTCTTCTACACTCGTGTCCGAGCCTATACCTGTGTGCGTGTCAGTGCTGCTGTGGTCCACCTTGCCCGGGACTCAAATCAGTGCTCCAGGAGGCCTTGCGGTACTTTGCCACCATCACCCAGCTGCGTGCAGTGCCACGGACAGCACCCCGTGGGATCAGCTGCTGCGTGATCCATCGCTGCAGGAGAAAGCCTGGTAGCCCATGTGAACCAGTGCTGCTGAACTGCCACAGCCCCCCCGAGCGGGGAACCTTTGTACGCTGGGAGAAGCAGCGGCCAGGCGGCATGGCCACGCGGTCAGCGCCATTTCCTGTCTCCTTCTTACGGCACATCCGTGCCACGTTCTCCGGACTATAAACATATGATCAAGGGAAGAGTTCCCAAGTTCTCAGCTCATGAGTAAGCCAAGCCTTTCTTTAGAGAGTTTCAGTTAGGGTAGTGCTCAAATTGTTCCGGGTGGAGGGTTGACAGTCACTGACAATCCCCTCCCCCCACTGCTTTCTGAATCAGTTTCGATTCTAAGAATCATTTGATTTGCTTGAAGTGCCAATGCATAAAGATTCTGTAAAGTTAGTTCCACCAACCGAATATGGATACCTGTGAGGGGTGACTGTCAATACCCCGTTGCAGAGTTTGTATATATAAACAGACCACTAACATATATATTCACTGATATCTTTGCCTCTCATTTCCGAGGGCATATTCACAACACCACGTGATGTTTGGCTTCACAGACATCCAAACCTGCACTGAAATCAACAGATATTCCTTTCTAAACCTCACTAACATGAGAGAATTGGAATGAATCACAAAAGAGGATTTGTCACAGCACTCCTGAAACACTTTTATGATTAGCAGCTCTACCAATTCAGCGTTGCTCAGCCAGGCTTGTGCAGGATAAGGACAATCATATCTGCATGATATATGATCACAGCAGGAAGTAGCTGTGAAGCATCTGTCACTGCCCAGCACCAGAGCAGGACAAGGAAATCACTGAACCATCTCTGGAACAACATCTGTCACGTGCCCAAGCTCTCAAGCACTTGACCTTCAGCAAACCCATACACACATAACAGTAAAGTCATGAATAAACGTTTGCAGAAGTGGCACAGAAGAAAAATTACAGTTTTGATGTCAGATTTCTTCTTGCTAACACAGAAACATGTTTATAACCAGAAACTACAGCTCCGGTATAAAGTGCCATTGTAAATCCTGTCTTCCTGAGGACTTCATAAGAGGTTTTGTTTACCTGCATCCATCCAAAGAAGTGACATCTGTGTTAGTGTAACACACTGCAGAATGATATGGTGCTGTTCAATGCTACAGAGTGATCTCACACTCTGAATCTCAAACTGCTACTGCTATTACTGGAAGGAAAATCTTTATTTCCCATTTCAGTTCCAGGTCTAGATTCATTTGATCTTCTCCTGTGGTCACATCAGCTTCTGATGTGTTGTAGAAATTATCTTACACTTTTGTGATATCCTGTCAAAAACCACAGCAATACCATAAGCTGGGCCATCCCTCATGTTCCTGGTACCAATAGAGCTTATTCATTAGGTAGCCTCTGTTAGTGGATTTGTACTGCCTGAGTTATGGGCTGTGAGCTGTACAAATGAGAAGAGAACATTTTCACAGTAAAGAAAAAAAAGTTATTCCAGAAAAGCCAAATGTATTCCCCTGAACAAAGATTTACATTACCATGATTTCCTTTCTAGCTTTTGTAATTCCTATTTCATCAAGTAATTCTCAATATCAACTGAGATTTCACACAGCACCAGAGAGCTGTTTGGTTGTTTTCCCCCTTTCAATTTTATCAAAGTTTGAGTAGCCCACCTCAGAACCTTTACAGTAACATAAAGAGGAGGGAAAACAACCAGAGCAGAAGAGATGACATTTTCAGAAGCAGTCTCTGTTAGGTTCACTTAGCTCACATAGATGAGTTGTTCCCAAGTGCCTTGGAAAATCAGGCCTTCCCTGAACCTCAACATTGTGTTTACTTACAGGTTTGTCACTTAGAGCAGAAACATTTAAGCTCTACCCATACTCTCCACATATCCTGATTACTCCTCGGTGACAGAGGCAGATGCTCAATTTTGCTGGGGGTTACACAGATCTCCTGCACTCTTCCAAATCAAAGGGAAGCATAAATGCTCTCCACTCAGTCCATAGCTTTGCTGAATGTGTTTGCTAAGGCTGAGAATTTTGCCCAAGTGAGTAACTCTTAAGAGCCAACCTACCTTGGCTGCAATTTGTTGCTGCTTTCAGAGGGATATTCACAACACTGGCTCTCTAGATTGATGCAAGACAAACAAGCTAGGGAGACCACTACTTGTTTAATTTTGGCATGCACAAACTGTGAGTCTATGGCACGTATAAACTACACTTAGGTAAAAGAAACTGCTCCTCTGGGCTTGTAAAAGTTCCTCCAAAAGCCAAAGTCAGTCTTGCTTCTTTTGCCATTAATCAATTTTAGCAACTATTTAAATCTTGTGGTGAAGTAAATGCAGTTTCCTACCTTGCTGTCTCACAGTCACTCATGTGCATAGAGCATTCCTGACTTCTGAAGCAGAACGAGTGATAGTCAGACAGCATCACACAGAGAAACTTAAATTTGTCTTCCTATCTTTCATTTGCCTCTGGCCATGGAGTGCTGAAGCTGTAGCTTGAATCACTATCAGGAAACCTTTGTTCAATTTTCATAGGTAGCTCTTATGCATGTTCTCAAATAATTCAGAGATTTATTTAAGTTTCACACCATCTCATTATTTTTCTAAGCACTTTTCCCACAGGAACTGAAGATGAAAGTAATAGATGAGATACTCCTGAAATTGATTTCCACTTTCCAAAAAAAGTTCCAATGAATAAGTTCCAAATGAAAATACAATGTTGCTGCTAAATCCTTGGCTTTGCCTGACATATATGCTTCTAGAGAAATTAAATCAATGGGACAAGTATCAAAACCTTGTAATTTTGTTATAGATCTGTCCTCCAGTTCCATTACATTGTTCTTGCTGCAGGTTATCACTCATGTGTTTACCAGTCAGATGCAATAAAATAAAACAAAAGTGATCTTGAAACTAGAAGAACCATGAAGCTACCTGTTTGAGGATGATCCTTCTTTTGCACCATATTTTTCTTGCTTTACCCTCATTTTTTCCCCATTGGTGATCATAAGGATTTTCAAATTTGATTCATGGATTTCCACATGGGAAAGCATCTGGGCTGGTGTAAAGCCTCATTAAAGTCAGCAGATGTCCCTGGGCATAGTAGATTCTGTCCACATCAAACTCCTTCATGGATTACCTTCCTAGGGCAAATAGCAGTGTTTCAAACTTTGTGTGCCTCAAGCAAATGATTTATATAGAAGTGGCACACCGTCCAGCAGCACTGACAGCCAGGCACGGCCAGGACAGCTGAGGTGAACATCAAATGGCTTTGAACAGAGTGCGCACTGCGGACCTGCACAGTCACCAGTGGAAACAAAATGATGCCTGAACTACAGAAGGGAGATTGACAGGCTGATGAGGGATCACAGAACAGCCTCAAGTCTTGATTGAGGTACAAATGCAAGATGAGACAATTAGGGAGGCAAGTCCATTTCTCTCATCAAAAGAGAAGCCTGAGAGGTTATTTAATTAAAGTATTGGAATACCTCCAAGAAAATACAATAGCAACCTTTTTAATAACTTTAATAGAAAAAAATTACTTCTTTAAAAGTCTGGATCCTAAATCCATGCAACTTCATATTACAATGAAAGGCACATGCATGTAATCAGGAGAGGGCTTAGTGAGTCAGCCCTCAAACTCAATTGCTGCAGTCCAGAACAGTTCTCCATTTCTTTACTACTATTGTAACCAAACAGAAATGGGGCAGATTCACCCAAGTGTCAGTGAAGGACACCATAGTGTAAGGTTCTCTCATCAGATCAGATGGACATTTCTGCCTTCCAGAGTGGAAAACCCTGTGAATGCTCTCAGTAGACATCATGGATGTTCTCCCCACTTGTGAAAATTTGTTCTTCAGGTAGAATGAGTGCTAGAGTACAAACCTAATACACATTTCACAGGAAAAATGGGAATGGTATTTGACACACAAAAGAGAAACAAATTTCAGTCATAACTGAAGCATATAATTTGCATTTAGCTACCCAAGTAGAGCTCTTTGTGTTAATGACTTATTCTTTCATTTTAAATATACTTGTTAGTAAAAACTTCCTGATGAAGTTTTGGTATGTGAACTGAACACCTTGGAAGGTTCTGGAGTAACAGCAGTGGAATGTAAGTTTGGCATCTCCTCCTCCATTGTAAGTTGGTCACATCAAAATTCCCTGTAACTGAGCGAGCCTCAGAGCTCAAGAGGCACCACTCTGATCAGAGCAGGCCTGCTCCAGCGCAGGAAGCAAGGGCTGTGAGTGAGGGAATACTTCTGTCAGACCAGCTGGAGTGAATCCAGTCTCCCATGGAGAACACCAGCAAGGGAGTCAGTCACTACCTGCTGTGAAGATGTGCTCTGTGGAGCAGAGAACCAACAGATCACTACTGTGTACCTCTCAGATCTCCTTCTGCTCCCATTGCTAAACTTCAGGGTGATTACATTAATGGTTCTATAGCTTTAGCACCTTCTATGATGCGTGATGGGGCAAGGTTAAATCCCCTGTGGACTGCAGGAAATCAAATGCCCAAAATAATTCTCAGGATAGAATCAAGGCAGATTTTCAGCTTTTACTTGTTTAGAAACTATGCAGCAGTCTCAGGATTTAATTGTAGATATGGATATGCTGACAGATGCTTATCATTGATGCCAGACAGACAGTGGATTCTATATTGTTGGTGAAATCGGTGCTAATATGAGGGGGAAGAACACCAGGCTTCTTTTGGTTTGTCACATTCAGTAGTCAGCTCATATGAAAGGAAACATTTCCTGATCAATCAGTGTCAACATTGAAAGCAGCTTAGAATTACAGAATCATTAAGGTTGGAAGAGATCTCAAGGATTAAGTCCAACCTGTCACCCAAGACCTCATGACTACTAAACCATGGCACCAAGTGCCACGTCCAATCCCCTCTTGAACACCTCCATGGATGGTGACTCCACCACCTCCCTGGGCAGCCCATACCAATGGCTGACTACTCTTTCTGTGAAGAACTGCCTCCTCACCAGGAGCCTAAACTTCCCCTGGCACAGCTTGAGACTTGTTTGCTTTTATTTGCTACTGCATGGAGCATTTCCTTCTGTTTCTTTGAAAAACCCTCTTTTTATTAAAGGCATTAATTTGATGTCATGAGTCACACAGAAATGGGGAGCTCCTAGTCCTAGTCCTTGCTGAAGTCATTGTGTCCAAGCATGGAGAAGCAGCTTACCAAAACTTTTGCTAGCTTGCACTGAGAGCTAATCCTGCCTGATGAATGTGCACAGCACTTGGGAACTAGAAAACAACATCTTAGCTGAAAGGCAAACACAGGCTGTGAGGCCATCGTAGGGGGAATATGCAAACTGTTCCCCTGTTAGCCTGCTCCTAGGCACCACTGAGAAAGAAACCTCCCTATCAGCCCAAGAATGAAAGCACTTATTTTGGTGCCTTACCAAAGGCCTTTCTCCTAGATGCACTGCACTCTACTGTGCACAAACCATCAGATAGGGAGGGCCAAAGAGCTTCCTGTTGTTCAGCCAAACTAGATTGTTTCTTGTGTTGGTGCTATTCCAGCTGTGAGGAAGTATTGCCTCTAGACATGGGCACTACATACACCTGACAACCACAGCCAGACAGCAGCCAGACTCATCTGCTTCATTCCACACAAGCTTTGCAAAGGTGGCAGGTGCTGCTAAAGGGGTACATAAAATCCATGGACCAATGTCTTGGTGCATCTGCTGACTTAGTGTAGTGGGTGGAGAGAGAAGGCCTAGCTTTCTCTCCCCCACAATGAGGAAAAAAACCACAGCTAACTCAGCCGGAGAAGCGGAAGGAATGCTATATTTTACAAGCAATGTGGAAAGGCAGGTTAGATATACAATATATACAGTATTTACAATATATATACAGAAATATACAGCAAAGATAGATATAGGAACAAGACCCTCACCTCCGGACAGAGGAGGGTTCCCCCCTGTACCTCCTTCTCTCCCCCTACCTCCCTTTTTTCCCAAAGAGGGTTAGAGAGAGAAAAAGATAGTTATTAAGAAAGAAGAATTTTAGTAGGCCTATTAGTACAGGATTAGTGCTTATCTTTATCCAAGGTCACTCTGGCTAGGAGCCCAGAAGCAGACAAGCTGGAAGGGAGAGGTAAAGGAACAAACTGAGAAAAAATTCCAGCTGCACTAAAACTTAAAACTGCGTCCTGCCAATCTACCAATGAAATTCGTTTAGAATATCTGATTGTTTTTGTTATTATTCCAAAGTATTCAGTCAGAGTGTCCCAGCACTGTCCCTTTCTTAAAGGCACAGCCTTTGGATATACAATATCCAAGAACAGTAATTTTAATCCTGAAGTTTACAGTCGGAGACATAGCTACCCTTACCTATCTTTAACCCTGGCAAAAGAAAGGATTTGAATTCATCTCCCTTAGCTTCCTCCATTAATTTCAAATCTTCCTTACTCATTCTCCTTTACCCCAGAGAATCTGAAAGGGGCTCATGACTTTTCCTGAACACTTAGCTGACTGTTCCTGCATTGCTGAGAAACCTGCAGGTTAGTAGAATGAAGTATGCCTTAATAAGCACTAAATGGCACTGGTTTGGAAATGTAGAGCTAAAGATTTTCCCCTGTGAGGAAGACCAGTGGTGTAGCTTACTCTTGAGTACTGTGTTCCAAAGAGAATGGTGAGATAAAGGGGTGGGTGTCAAGTGGAGGGGTCCAGGCTCTTTTCAGTGGTGTACAATAATAATACTAGGAACACTGGATACAAACTGGAACATAGAAAATTTCACCTCAACATGAGGAGAAACTTCTTTAGAGTGAGGATGACAGAGCCGTGTAGCAGGCTGCCCAGAGAAGCTGTGAAATCTTCTTCTCTGGAGACTTTCAAAACCCACCTGGATGCATTCCTGCTCAGACTACCCTAAGTGATCCTGCTTTGGCAGGGGGGTTGGACTGGATGATCTCTGGAGGTCTCTTCCAACCTCTAATATACTGTGGTACTGTGATAACACATTTTCCTGGAGGCCAAGATATTTTCTAATCCACTGATGCTGCTTTAGTACATTCAGGAAATCCCATCAGCCTTCTGTTATTGCTTCACTTCTCCCATGGGACACACTGACCCTGACAGGTTGCCCCTGCACCCCAAGTAAAAGTCATCCCTGTGAATGCTGCCCTCACACTTCTCTGAATTTTCTCCAGAATGAGGAAAGTAACACTCACCCTTGCTGTCAAGTCATATCAGGTTAGGAGACAAACGAACAATACAGAATGCAATTCAGAATTTTTTTCCCCAGACATTTCCATCCTTCTCAAAGAAGTGTTAGTCCATCACAAAAAAAGTTCAGTGTGTTAAAAAGCAGCCTCTTTTAAAGCAGGCTTTTCTCTATAGGAAAGTAATTCTGAATTCATCTTCAAACTCAAATTTTAACTCAAATATACAGATTAGTGAACAACATTGTCACAACATTGCTGTTCTGCCCTGAAGAGAAGAGCACAGAGGGACTAGTAAAGCTCCCTGGGAGCAGTGACACAGGCAGGTGGATAAAACCCACAGCTGACAGGCAGCACAATGACAATGAGCTTCAGCATTATCCTAAACTGCATTATGCAGCCAACTTCATGCTCATAACTCACCATTTAATTCTCCTTCAGCTCTGTAAAAGTCTCTGTGGTACAAAGAAGACCTGGTAAGTGCATTGTTTGAGATCAACCACCACAGACAGCTTCCCTCCCACACAGAAGAACAAGTTGTGTTTGCTTACCCAGTGACTGCAGCAATGGATCTGAAAACAAGCAAGGAGGAAGCAAAGATAATCATAAACATCCACAGTCCTTCCTGAGTGACTCGTTTTGAAGCTGAAAACAAACAAAGATGAAGGGAAAGTTCACTTCCTGGTTTTGGAGATAAAGAAGTCACTTTGTCTGAAGTCGCGGCTAGAGAAATCCAGACTGAAATGGAGTACTTATGGCATTTATTGATACAGACACACTGAAGAGCTAAATAAATATTGAGAATACTTTATGGAAACAAAATAATTAAACCAGTAAAAATTGAAACAGTCAAAAATTAGTACCAACTATCTAAAAAGCACCAGCAGCAACTAACCTCACTAGGAAAGACAGATTGTCTATTTTCTTCTGTTACAGATCCTCTATGGATTATGCACTTCACTGTCTCCTGTAGAAATTTCTTCTCCTATACTTAAGCCCTTCCTCACTTGGGTAGTGTTGGAAGGCACAGTGCTTTCTCCCAGTGTTTTTTGGGGGAAAACACCCCAAACATTCTGGTGGACAACTTGCTCCTTTGGGGGGGAAAAAAAAAAAAGGTCTGGGAGAATAAAAATAACAAAGTTAATTTCTGCAGCAGCTTCTGCTGAGAAGACCAAGGGAAATCCCTTAGGCCTCAGGCCAGTCAAGGGTAAAATACTCTTTGTGTCATTAAGCCTGAAAATACTGCAGGTACCCACAATAACAGGGGCCAGATGTGGAGAGGAGACCTTCTTAGAGGGATAAAACCAGAATGCTTAGTTACAAGGAGGCTGTCAGGGCAATTTCTCCTGGTCCAGAGAATCAGGAATATATTATCTCTGTGGGTATACTAAGGATTCAAGATAAAACAACTGTTACAAAACACACACAAAAGTTCAAATAATTCTCCCAAGAAACATTGTTCTAAAACCACATTCACAAATAAGCCAAAGTAATTGTCTCCTTTTATGCCTTATCTATAAGGTGCATTCAATATTTGGCATTTTTTATATATGACTATATAGTCCTTTTAGAAGAGATAAATACAGAATAAAAAGTTTGCCCGATTTGAAGAACACCAACCATTTCCTCTTTGGAGACCAAATCGACATTAGCCATATGTATTGACTGATTAAAAGGATCTGTCTCTATAGACCTGTGAGAGACTAATAAGTTTGTCTCTCTTGGTGTACTCAGCAAAGATAAAATCACTTGCTGTTTGCCCAGACAATATGTATTGGGCAGAGCCACTAAGGACTCTTGGAAGGTGCAAAGATAACGTTGCTCACTGGGCCACAGCTGGCCTACAACAATGACCCAGCCATTCATGCCTTCAGGGCAAGATAATCTCCACCCATCAAGTACCCTGGGCAGGGTGACACAATGTTTTTTACCACCTGTTTCCTGATGTGTAAGGAATGTGGGGGGCTTGTCTGAATGGAGACAGGGGAGACGGAGATTCCCCACCACCACCACCACCATCCAAAATCTTGCCCAAACACACAGCAATACACAGAAAGATTTCCGGGGAAACGATACTTGGATATTTACCTAAGGATTATTTCCTGCCCCTGGAATTCCTGAGGGACAATATTTGAATACATACCTAAGGACTAAAAACTGTATAAAAGACTTGAGCAACTACTGGCTTGTTGGAGGAGAAAAAGGGGGAGAAAAACGGAGATGAAGGAAAACACAGGAGATGAACCATGCTGCTGAGAAGGGAAAGCCGGGACAATGCTGCTCCGGAGAAAAGGGGCTGCCCAGAGGACCACAGCTCTTCTCCAGCCAGAGCCTCAGCACCCTTTCTCTACAGACCCAGGCTGCCCAGAGGACCACAGCTCTTCTCCAGCCAAAGCCTCATCACCCTTTCTCTACAGACCCAGGCTGCCCAGAGGACCACAGCTCTTCTCCAGCCAGAGCCTCAGCACCCTTTCTCTACAGACCCAGGCTGCCCAGAGGACCACAGCTCTTCTCCAGCCAGAGCCTCAGCAACGTTCCTGTACCAACCCAACATCTCCCCAGAGGACCACAGCTCTTCTCCAGCAAAAGCCTCAGCACCATTTCTCTACAGATCCAACATCTCCTGCAGCACCTTTCCTCCACAGACTCAAACTGTCTTGGGGGGGATGAGGGGTGTGGTAATATAATTCCTTTCCTCTTCTCTCTCTCTTCTCTCTCTCCCTCTCTATTTTCTCCCTCTCCCCTTCTTACGTCCACTTTACTTATGTAATAAATAGTCTAGCTGTTGACACTTTGGCCTCATTTGTGCCTCTAATTTCACAACACAGGAATGTTCTAAAGGAACTTGAGTCTCTTTCCCTCTCCGGACCAAGACAAGACCCCAAATCCTGCATAGTTTGACTGTGAAAAATATATTCAGAACATACCTAAACAGACAGCTAAAAACTCTCTACTGTGAGAAAAGAAGGACAACATTTCTATTACTTTTTGAGGCAAAGTAGCATTCAGGGGAATTTCTGGAACAGCCTTTTGGCTGGCAGAAGGGCTCCTGGGTAAGGAGTGACCAAAGCTTCTCTGCAGCCAGCATGAATCCTGCAACCTTCCAGCTGGATCAGCGACCTTGGTCATGGCATCCCAGTGGCTGAGGTCAGCCCTGTGCTCACAGGCATCACTCCCCAGCCAAAACAGGCACATGGTCTTGCAGGGTCAGAACGTGCATCTGCCCATGACAAACACAGCCAAGGCAAAGTAAGAAACACATCTTTTCCCTGGAAACTGCCAGACAGAACATTTCAGGCTTCTGGTTTGTGAAATTAGCAAAATATGACCCTATTTACTGGAAATAAACTCCATGGCAGCAGCAGTCCTTTCCCAGAGAGGGCAGAAAACCTGACAGAGCCAGAATGTTTATCCAGACTGGGTGTGAAAGCTCCTCCTCACAGTTTGTCACCTTCTCAATTCCAAGATTTATAGAACACGCTTTCAATTTCAACATCTTCATAAATACTATTGTAATCTAAGATCAAGAGTGGCTTCTCTCTCTTCGTTTACAGTGCCAGAGAGGAGTCAGCTCACCTAGGCAGAAAGGCAACATGGAAATGAACAGCAGCCAGCCAGCCTATAGCTAATACACCAAAACACAGTATCACAGTATCACCAAGGTTGGAAGAGACCTCAAAGATCATCGAGTCCAACCTGTCACCACAGACCTCATGACTAAGCTATGGCACCAAGTGCCACGTCCAATCCCCTCTTGAACACCTCCAGGGATGGTGTCCTTCCTAAACTGAGGGACCCAGAACTGGACACAGGACCGAAGGTGTGGCCTAACCAGTGCAGTGTGCAGGGGCAGAATGACCTCCCTGCTCCTGCTGGCCACATTGTTCCTGATACAGGCCATGATGCCATTGGCCTTCTTGGCCACCTGGCACACTGCTGGCTCATATTCAGCCTACTATCAACCAGTCCCCCCAGGTCACTTTCTGCCTGGCTGCTCTCCAGCCACTCTGACCCCAGCCTGTAGCACTGCCTGGGATTGTTGTGGCCAATGGGTAGAACCTGGCACTTAGACGTGTTAAATCTCACCTCTCCCTTACCCCAAAGGCTGTGGTTCAAAAGCAGATTAAATCAGAGACTGCATTTATACATCAGTTGAGACAGAAGCAGGATGATGTATTAAGTGTTTGCTAACAGTAAAATACTCTCCTCTTTCAGAAATATAAAGGGCAGATGAAAAATGGAAGGAGATCTGTCAGACATCCCAAAACTCCTATTGCATGTAGCCCAGGATCCAGACTGCAGTCAATGGCCAAAGGCTCTCTTCCCTGCATTCCATCTCAGGCCCCCAACACACTTCCTGCCGGTGCATGCTGAGAGGAAGCATACCAGAGGTTTCAGTGACATACATCTCCCAGCTTGAACTGAAGAGTGATTCTTTATCAAACTTATCTCTTGCATAGCCTTTTACCACTCTTCACTACCAATATTTGTGAGAAAAGCAGTGCATCACAGGTAAGCCCAAACAATTCTTGGAACCCATTAATTAATTGTATCAAGCTTCTTAATGGAAGTTCAGTATTTGAACAGGCTTATACAACTTTTATTTTGCCTGTATACCAGATGGGCTCTAGTAGTAATCTCTAGAGGATGTGATAGATCCTGGCATCTGGTATTTAATAAAAACTGAGTGTCTTCCCTTTAGAGGAACTGTCCCAATATAAAAACTATGCTGGACTATGACAATGCACAAATGGTAAACAGCACAGTAATCCTGGAACAGAATGACACGTGAGTTCACTTTCCTGGATCCTTCAGCAATTCAGCTGCATTCAAATATTCCATTTCAAGACTTAATCCCCAAATGCTAATTAAATAGTACAGCCAGTTACAAGATGGATGAGATGTGAAAGGTTTTAATTGAGAATACTACTACCTCCACTGTGACAATCTCCTTAGCAGGGAATTTCTGATTACAAGCAGAGCATTTTGAGGGACTGCTGAGTTCACCTAATCTGTCTGAAAAACACTCTTGAATATAAGACATTTTTATTTTGTTGCAGTTTGTTGCTGTTTCAGAGAAGTCAGATCCCAAAAGTTTCTCTAGAAGATTTACTGTGCCAGATTCATCCATGAAAGCCTGAGCTATGTGTTGAGAGTGCTGTATGGGCAGAATTAAAGAGCAAGGGAAGGATAGAGTGGTCAGAAGATATCGCTGCCTGCTGGGGCCCTGGCACTGGGCACTCCTGGTGCTCCCCCAGCACACAGCAAGGGTGGGCAGTGCTGTCTTTGGGCAGTGCCAGTGAAAGCTCTCTGGACCACTGCATGGAGGGGTCACAGCCCAGCCCTCTGGCTCATGCCCACTTGAATGCCTGGAGGTCCACCCAGCCTACCACCATTCATCCCCAGGGAAGTACTGCTCTGAGTACAAATAACATCCCACCAGAGTGAATGTGTCCTTGCATAGCTAATGGAGACATGCAAGATTTATTAGAAGGCAGACAATTGCCCCTTCCTGTGCTGATCTCCCTGGGTGTTAAACTTCCTCTGAGCCCTGGTCTAATGTTTTTCTATCAGCTAAAGAAGCAAGCTGGCATTTCTAACAGTGCTGTGAGAAAGGGCAGTCCAGAAGGTCTGAAATAATGAAAGATGTGAATGAACACATTAATTGCATTAAAAGCTCAGTAACATCTTTCTACATTTGATGTCCACTCAGTTTTGCATCTCCAGGATTGTGAGAAAAATGCATTTGCATCCCACAGTAACTGATCATCCCATCCTTTGATTGAGTGTGCTGCCAGAAAACATGCACTCTGCGGGCGAGAGCAGAAGGAAATGCAATTAAAATTGAAACAAAAATAATAGAGGTGGCTCTGGGAACAGGCACTAATCAAGGAAGAGAGAAATAATTTAGCAGGAGGTTCTAGCCTAGAAGAGTTGCTATGCACAGGAGGTTTATTATCAGTTTCAGTGGGTTCTGTACCTGCTCCATGTTTGGAGATGCCATATTTCAGAGGAAAAAGAGACTACACCAGACAAGACCCACAAAGCCGATTTCCCCTCCGTTCCTTCAGTGAAAATCCAGACTAACTCATGAAAGATTTACACTGGTAGGCTGGTGAACAGCATCTGATCCACAAATTAGGGATAAGAAAGGAAGAAAGAGCTAGAGCTAGAGTGTGTTCTAAAGGACAAAAATTAGTGTCTCAGGGAAAGCTACAAAGAAAAGTATCAGCTTTCAGTGAAAAAATAGTATTAAGTATCCCTAAATAGAAGCAAACCATGCAGTCCAGTTTTGTGAAGTTTCTCAACAGAGCAGCAAGTCACATGGCTATTTCTGAAGGGCTAAGACAAACAAACAATAACTTAAAAATGAATAATTTAGAAGCAGCACTGAAGAAAGTAAGTCAGTGTGTTACTATACACTCCTTTTTCTAGCATTTTTTTCTTGATCTCTTTCATCATTCCTCCCACTTTCAAAGGGGGAGGGAAGAGATTACAGGTGATGATGGATTAAACATGTTGACTGCACGGCAATTCTATGGCTGTACCCTAGCAGAAATTGTTCAATAGTACATTGAAGACACACGAGTGAAAAATGCTTGTACTTATTTCCTAGCAAAAGAGACAGCCAGGATGCTGAGTAGCCCAGCACATAAATTAAGATGCAAGGTATCTGCAGAATGGTCACTTTGGTGCTTTCTGAAATACTGCCCTGTTTTGCCTCTGGCTATTAGCCAGTTATAAATTACAGCAGCCCATAATGCTCTTCTGAAACAAATGGCCACAGATGGTCTGTAGTGGATCAGCAGAACTGACAAGCCCTTAACCAGAGAGGCAGGCAGCCACTGACAAATCTCTCTCTGCCCTTTCAGCTGGGGACATTTTCTTGGTGAGAGAGATCTCCCTGCATGACAGAGTCACCATCACTGGAAGTGTTATAATCCTGGATGAGGCACTTGGTGCCATGGTTTAGTTGATCAGATGGTGTTGAGTGATAGGTTGGACTTGATCTCAAAGGTCTTCTCCACCCTGGTTAATTCTATTCTATTCAAATATCCTGGTGTAGACTTCACATCAAAGAAATACTCCACATTACCAGAACCTCTTCTTGACCTGTCCCTTTTGGTGTAAAATGCTGATGAGGCTTATTTCAATGTTGTTACAGAAAAAGGCAGATGTGAAAAGGCAAACTGGTCCCAGAGGCACTGCACTTTAGGCTTACATTAGTTCATTGAATCTCTGTATTTTCAAGCACATCTTTACAAGTGTTCTCTTGATTATATACTCAGTTTCTAAAGGCTTGGCACTCATGGGAAGATTAGAACAGCAGAGGGCTGGTTTGTAGCTGAGCTCTGAGTAACACATCTGAGTTATTATTATAACACTGTCCTGTGTGATTGTGCCAGTGGTGCTGCTTTTAGTCACCAACAGAATTTAGCAAGTAAATCTGTAAACTGAAGAAGCATTCAAGTAAATTCTTTGATAGCAATTAGCCTGGCAAAATCAACTTTTGTGATGTAAAGTCATTAGTAAGAATTTGAAAAAATCAGTATGCTAGAAGATAACAGCCTGGTTTCTGTAAGGTCATAGCATGATTCTTCATCTGCCCACAAATAACAAAATAGAAATCTCTGACTGTGACTATAGATTTTATGATCATTTTCTATACATGGCACAAGTAGGGCATCAGGAGACAAACTAACACAAGACTCCAGTAGTCTTCAGAGAGCTAACAAATTACTGTGCCACCAAATGAACATTTGCACAGACTGCTTCTTTTTCTGCATGTGTTTTCTGTTGCTTATGAGGTTTTCCTGATATCCACTGCAGCTGGGGCACTCCAGGTAAGAGCCAGGACTTTGCTGAAGCCCTTTTGAAAGAGAATGATGTAACGATGATGTGTGTTTAGAAATAATGACACTCCAGATAGTCTCTCTTTAAACTGTCCTGGGAAAGGGCAAAACTCCCCCTACTTCTGCTGCTAGGCGTTACATACCTCTGCTTAAGAACCTGAGCTTGGAAATTTTCGCTCTACTGGAAGCCACAGAAGACCCTAATCTCATGAAATATTTTCAAAATGTTCATTTTTCTTGGTAGGGGGAAGAAAAAAAACCAAAACAGAGTGAGGCTCGCTGGATCCTGAAGTAAAGCGTAAAATACCATTGTCAAAATCACACAGGTGATACAATAGATCTTTCATAACAACCATCCTTCCCAATTATCCAATTATTTCACTTTTGTGTGTTAAATCAAGCCACAAACTCCTCAGGGCATAGCACCATTATTTTTCAATACAAAATTGAACACAGAAGAGGCCCATTCCTAATTGAAATTCTTCAGCTCTAATGTCATATAAATATAAACCATAATTAAAATGTGCTAAGATAAAAAGAAACAAAAGGTCCTGTAAATACCACTAAGAGTTTCCATTATCCTGTGGCAGTAAAAGTTCATGGCTCATTTTGTTAAAGAGCAATCAAAGGCAGGTACCTCAAAGGCTCAAAGAGAAGGGAATGAAGACTTCAGTTCATAGCCAAGGACAAAACCGGGTTCCAGTCTTGGACCAAAACAGAGAGGAACACATTAAAACCAGTCTTCAAGTACTGTGAAACTTCACAGAATGTAAAGGCAAGTGACATTTTAGTCATACAGCCTGTTAATTTTATTGAGGGAAATGAACAGTATCTCAGCTGTCAAGCATCAGCTCCTAACATCTGAGGAAGTAGGCATCTGTCAGAAGTGCTGGCATGAAACTTTACAGACTGGAGGACAGAATCACATAGGAGCTGCTTCCCCATGACAAGTGAATAAATAAAGCCTTTTTCCTACTAGACTCACCAGGAATCAGACAAACTTATCCATAAGAGGGTAGAGACGCTGAACATGGCTCTGTTACTGCTTTGCCTCTAGCATAGCTCTGAAATCCATCCTGCTGGCAACAGGAGACATTTATTTGTCTACCAAACATAAGGCTATAAAAATGACAGTTTAGAGACAGAAAAAACAATGCAAAGAGGCTAATGTTAATGCATAGCCAGCATTTGCTTTATATACCTGGTGCAGTGAAAAATAAATCTAACAACAGATGGCTTCTCCCTCCCCATGTGTATGTTGTAGCATGAGCAGGCAAACAACCTAATTACCTGGCAGGTACATGCTATGGAAACACTGTGCAGGGGTAATTAATTACCCCAGTCACAGAGCTAGAATAGAACAGAACAGAACAGAACAGAATAGAATAGAATAGAATAGACCAGACCAGGATGGAAGAGACCTTCAAGATCATTGCGTCCAACCTATCATCCAGCACCACCCAACCAACTAAACCATGCAACCAAGTACCCTGTCAAGTCTCCACCTGAACACCTCCAGTGATGGCATTTCCACCTCCTCCCCGGGCAGCCCATTCCAGTGGGCAATCACTCTCTCTGTGTAAAACTTCCTCCTGACCTCCAGCCTGAAATGCAATTGCATTATTTATTTTGACATTACAAACACAATAAACTGGGAAATCATAATTTCTAACATTAAAGTAACTCTGTGTCCATCTCTGGGGGTAATCACTACATCTGTGGATCAGTAACTGGCACCTCTTTGCAAGGTAAAAGTGTCTCAATGGAAAATACTTACAGAAGTTGTGTGGATGTCACTGGCAGAAACCAGGAACATTAATGATTACCTTCTACTTACCAGACCTTTATGCAGATACAGAGAACACAAAACATATTCTGTTTGGCAAAAATAGAGGCAATACAACTAAAAACTTCAGAGGCAACTCAAGCAGCAATACATTCCAGCTTTTCATTTTTGGGGGACAATTACACAAACAGATTTTCTTCTTCATAGTCTGTGATTTACTACACCTTTCTTGAGATAGGGTTGCCACTTCTACAATTAATGCAGCCGGTCTTAAAAGGGGAAAAAAAACCAAAACCAAAACACAACACACACATGCCCCAAACACCTTCAGAACTGAGGGTGTCAAACCCCCTTACATTCCCTTGTGGTTGATTTTCTAGATGAGTACTACTTCTCCTTTGCTGGAGGAGCAGGTATTGCTGGAGCCATCTGTGCTTGAAGACAACTATGGACCTAGCAGAGCATATCTCCCATATTCAGGTGATGTGACCTGCTGGGACACCTGGTACAGTCCCCAGCTGGGACACAGAGGATGGAGGAGGGGGAGAGTGGGATGCATATGATTTTTGACACGTAAGGAAACTCACAGTCTGATAAAAATCCCGATGAAAGAGAAGGCAGCAAAAGCATTTTGCTAATGATGCTGTGCTTTTGTCGCTCCTTTAAGCCAAGCTGTTTGACCCGTGTGATGAAGTCTGTGTCATTGCTTACTGCCATGGGCAGCAGTGGACAAGGAAGGAATCTGTCTCCTGATTTTCTGTACAAATATTTCCATAAAGTAGATGTTTAACACTGAAAGATAAATATGCAGTAAAGATACACTGTTAGGAAGCCTCCCTTGCCAGCCACTTCTGTAAATGAACCCTCCAGCTGTTTTTTCATGGGACAGGATAAGAACAGGTGAGTGAATAGGATTGTATCAGATGTTTTTATAACCGTAGCAGTGGAAGATTTGAAACTGAAGAAAAGAGTATAAAGGTACACAAACTTTACACATTGCAATTAGTGCATAATGCAAATTATATTTGTGTCAGTTTCTATGGTTTTAAATGCCAGAGGACTGGGGGAAGAAATTCTTTAGTCATTTGCCTCAGCCTGCCCAGACAGCTGTAAAGAGCAGAGACTGCCGAGGCAAGCTTGATGGCAAACAAAAGCCACAGAGCACTCCTGGAGCACCTTCCACATCTTGCTCACTGGAAAGAATCACTGGCTTCAGGCATGCAGACTCCTGAGACACAGGCTTATACAGTCTGGGACCCAAAGAAAGGTAGTCACTGATTTACACAGTGACAGACACAGAATGCTACTGACAGACATCCTCTCTTCTTAACACCACTGTGCTGGCTACGTCTGCAATTCAAACTCCCTGTACTACAGCAAAAGAATTCCCATGAATTAACTCCAGATGCTGAAGCGTCTGTCTCTGTAAATGCAACAATTATGTTTCCCTGGGACAATGAAACTGGTGACTGTTGGTGGAATTTGAAAACAATATTCAACACAGAATGACCACCAGATTTCTTTACTTGTCATTTGGTTTGGTGTTGTCAGGAGTCACACGGAGGAGAGAGACATTTGGGCATGATGGCGATTCCTCTCCTTAAACACAATGACAAATTAACTCTGATTTGTTCAGTTGTGATTTTGTAGGTAGTGTGCATTTACTAGCAAGTAATTAATTTATTCTGGTAACCAGGAAATGGGTTATTGCTTTACACTTTGAAAAAAGTGATGGGGTTTTTCACCTTTGGTAATGGCCCGCTTGAGATTAACTTATGCATCTTTAGGGAGCTGCAACAGAAAACCTGCCACACTTGTGATTAGAAGAATACTTAGCACTGAGATAATGATGAAGAAATGGGGCTCTGTACAGAGTTTACAGAACCCTGCAGCTCTCAGTAGGGCAAATGTGCTATCCAAAATCCACCCCACCAAGAGAAAAAATAAATGAATGTGATAATGAGAAAGAAAAGAAACAACTGGAGGCAGTAAATAGTTAGTGTTATATTATAAAAGGCATTGGAAGAAAATTAGACTGAAAACAAGCCTGTAAGGTTTTAAGAAGGAAGTATCATAGTCTCATTCCAGCTGAATGAGAACTAAGTGTGTGGAGAGAGCAAGGGAGAGTAACAAATACAGCACTCCTATAATATAATATCAATGGAATATAATATTTCTGTAATACAAAGTTTGAAGTAGTGTCTAATATTCAGTTTCATTAAACCATAAAATCAGTCATTAAATAGAGAATAAGAAGGCAAAAAAAGCAAGACAACTACATCATAAGGCTGGTTAGAGACTTAAGATACCAAAACTTAAATCAAGATTATGAATCAGACAGTTCAGAGATCTCCACAGTGTGAAGTCACTCAACAGATCTCAATCTCCTTATTTAACACACTAGTGAAGGTGTCTGAAGTGCATAGGAGTAAGTGCTACACAGCATCCCTAATTCAGTACAAACAGAACACCTCTTGAGGCTTATTCTGCACGATCTTAGGCACGTGCTGACCCCCAGAACAGGGATCTCAGGAACTGGAGTAGCTTCCAGGACAATGCAGCCTGCCTATATAGAAACGTCCCTGGGGTCCTTCGCAATACCCATTTATAAATGCTGTAAACTAGTTTCCAGGTATGCCCAGGAGCTGAATTTTGCAAGAATAACTGCTGTTTCCTGGAAAATCGTTTGCCATGTTGCTCAGAGTGTCATGCTGATGCTCAGCACCAGGTCCTGAGGAGTGAGTTGTACTGACAGCTCCTGCAGCCGGGGCCTAGGGTGCTGGCCACCTGAGGCAACCTGCCACCACCCACACCCCTCAGCCAGCCTGCAGGGACCACCAGAGCTCACAGCTGGCCTCTTGCTTTCACGAGGTGTAAAGGTCTTCAGGTAGAGACACAGCAATGACAGGTCACTGTGGCGATAGATCACTGCAGCAGCAACACAGGGAAGTAAAAGAGAGCAGACGCTTGACCTAGAACCTAGGTGGAGTCTCTGCAGTTTAGGAAGGCCAGCAGAGTCCCAGAAAGGAGGCTCATGTCTTTGCTCTCACATTGCATTTCTGCTCCTTAGAAAAAGAAAGGAATTCAATCTCCATGGAAATTCACTGAGAAACCAGAAAGAATGCGGAATAGAATCCACTATGAGACTCTTGGAAGCCACATTTAAATGGCAGTTCAAAGACTGAGGTGATAATGGGCAGCATCAAGTGTGGAGAGGGATAAATAAGAAGTCTTACCACAGGGACCATTCTGTGCAAGTGCACAGCAGCAAATAAGCAAATGAGAGCACGGCATTTAGCAGCAGGGAGAATGAAAACGAGGAACTTCCTCTTAGGACTGTAAAACAGGGAAATTTGCATGATTTCTGGCATACTAATCTAGTGCTTGCAGAAAATACAGATGAGCTCAAAACAGCCACCGAGAGCAATATTTTCTGCTGAAGAAAACTTAAAGCAATTCAGAACAAAACAGAAGTAAGCTGTGGACTAAGAAACGATGGCCTGCTGCTTCGTGTTTCACCATCAGGTCCCAAACTCTTCAGTACTGGAGATGCTAACGCTTTATTGCTTGCAACCATCCTTCATTCCCTTGATTCTCCCTTTTGTTTACCCCTCCCTTAGCCACTTCCTATGTTTTACAATTGGGAAGGGCAGGCTGGCTGTCATTCAGTGATGGTTTGCAATGGTACAGTTACATGAATAAAATGCTTTTCATGGTTGCATGTTTTTAACACAACAGTAGAACACAGAATCAGTGAGAACAAGATCTCTAAAATCATTGCAGCCCACAGTCTGGTGAGAGGAATGTGTTTGTGCCCCTGCTCCTTCTTAAAGCATAGGTGCCAACATCAGGATGAGTCATTAGCAAAGGAGAATATTTGTTTTTTAAGAATTAAGAAGGATGGATGAAATTATCTTCATTTTACAATGAGTTCTGCCTATCAGAGGCACAAGCATTTGTATTTGAATGAATATAACCCATTCTGTGAAAAATTAATTTCAGGTGTCACCCTTGTCAAAACTGTAGCCTGTAAAGCAACCTCCAAACTAGTATTTCCTTAATGATTTACCCATTTCCTAACTCTCATCTTCCTGGAACACAGATGGAAGGGCAGACAGGGAGGAAACAAGTGTGGAAAGCAGCAGCAAATATCATGCACAAGAAAGTATTCAGTATCACTAAGGTTGGAAGAGACCTCAAAGATCGAGTCCAGCCTGTCACCACAGACCTCATGACTAGAGTATGGAGGACACTACTGCCCACTGCAGGCTTGAACTCACGACCTTCCAATTAAGGGTCTTAGGCACTAACAACTGAGCCACATCTGCCACATTTACCAGATGGCAGAAAGTGGATATTCAAATCAGCAATGGCACCTGCATTGAAGGCAATGTGCCCCAAACACACTCCAAACTACTGAATTATCTTTTCTTCAATACTACGTCATACAGCAGCTGTCTTAGTTCTTGGAACTCTCTCTGTGTTTCTGGCTCATTAAATCAATACCGCCAACACAAAACATCTTTGTGAGGGTCACACTCACAGAACTCAGTGGTACACTAGAAGTCCCTTGCTGTTACACAAGGATAAAAATAGCTACCATTACCAAGAAAGTAGTACAAGGAGACATAAACTTTCGTGCCAGCACTCCACTCTCTGACACACTGCTATCTAACAGTCACTCTGATGTTGTGGTTGCAAACAAACCACACCACAGTTTTGAAAATGGTTCACACCACCTAGAACACACAAAGTGCAATTCCAGAACCATTTTTGAAGACTAAGGTAATTTTGCAAGGCTGTTGTGTTTTCTGGACAGTGTGAATCAGCAGGCCTGGAAGGCTAGCATGATGCACATGTGCTAACTGAATACACAAGGATCCTACAGGGATGCAAAAAACCCCAGATTTGCCATGAGAAGATTATGTATTTTTCTTCTAGGATTTGCCTTTCCTTGATTTATTTTAAGAATTTACCTTGCCTTAGGCCTTAATTGGCAGTTATTGAAGCCATGTGAAAACTGCCATTAACTTCTGTGGCTTTTAGACTAGATGAGTTAATTCTGTTATTTGTAAAGCACTGCACACTTATGTTTATAAAACAACAAGCAAAATTTTGCTTTCAAAACGTAGTTGAGTGTTTGCATAAACTAGTTCAAACTTTGGCTTCAGTACCATTTTGTAATGTTAGAAAGGTCCTGTGATAAAGGGTGGGCTGGGAAGAGGATGCAAACATCAAAGGATTGTGCCTCCCTATCACACAATTGTCAGTGTAGATACCACATGAACTCCATGTGGCATCCTGAAATGAAAGCTCCCAGTCTGCAGCCTGTAAGGTATGGCTGTGCAAAAGTAAGAGTTTTATCCTCTAGCATTTTGCCTCATGGATTTGTCCAACGTTGCTCCCTGCTTGTGGAACTCACAGAGAACAAAGTACCTGCCCTAATCCCCTACTCACTTTTTCATGAGTCAGTTAAAGCACAAATTTGTCCCCTTCTCCAAGATGAACTTCTGTCAGGGATGAATTGGGTCCACTGCCTACCTGCAGCATAGATTTCCTGGTCAAGATGTGACAGGCTTTTAGCTAGCTATGGCTGTCCCAGGGCATTCACCAGGGAGCTGTTCAGGGCTTGTCAAAAAGGCTACTTTGGAAATCCAGTTCCCAGAATGAAACAGACAAATAAATGGTCCCTTGTTCAATGATACGTGAATGTCTTTGATCCTCACAGAGGTCTTCCTTTAGTCTTTTAACTAATAATTTAACCTAAAATAATCAGATATTTTTATGCTCAGTGCAGGCAATGTTTTTCTGATACAGGCCACAATGCAAAATAATTCTGATAAATTCATTTTCATAATACAAATAGAGAGGAAATGACATTGAAAAGTTAATGGTATGAGCAGATAAAAGGCAATGGACTGAAATGAAAACAAATGCAAAAGGAGCTTAACTTCTCACCAACAGAACAGCCTCCCCTAGATTTCTCCTGGGGGTTTTGTTGCTCTTTGTAACAAGATTCTTACTATCCTGTATTCCTGATTAAATGATACATATTGCACTTGAATGCTAAAAGCAAATCTTAGCCAACCAAACATAAACAATAAAACAAAGTCACAATCTGTATCAGAAATTAATTTTCCAGCTGTTCCACTTGAATTTATGTCTTACAGATATTAACAAAATGTGTTTCCCAGTTATTTCAGTCTCTCAGCTTCACAAGTTTGTAAAAGATTTGCCTAAAATGTAATGTTCCCTTGACCAAATTGTCGGAGGACACCAAATATTAACTTACCCCACTCCAAAAGCTTTATTTTCTTGGCTTTTAGCATTCTGTGTTGAATTAAAAATTGCATTTCTAGAATCAGTGTGGACAACACAGTTAGGTATATTCTATCAGAGCTTTTGTACTGCATCCTGGTGCCTTTGTGCTCTGCCACTTCCTTACCTAGGGCCAGCGACGGCAGCTCCCTGCAGCTGACAAGGGCTCCTGCTGCTGGCTTCACCTGGAGGCAGAGTCCATTCCTTCTGTGTCTGGCTGGAGTATTTCTCGAGTCTCCACATTATGGTACATTGTGCAAGGCTGTAGAGGAGCTGCAGAAACATGGATAAATAAATTCAACCCCAGGTGATGGTGGGGTCCCAGACTGACTGTGGCACCTGGAAGGGGAAGAAGATGGGAAATCTTTCCAATGTCTTGAACCTAAACTTTTCCTGAAAGGTGAGTGAATTTCTAAATGTGGTTCCATTTTGTCACGAGGAATCTAGACATGCTTGTAGATATTTCATGCAAGGCCAAACAAAATCCTGGTTTTACACCACCTATCTGTCTCTAACATTTCATAGAAAAGGCAGTCTAGAAGATTTTAAATACATTGCACTAAAAAAAGCATTGAACACTGATACAAGAGCTAATAATATAAGAATGTTTAAAAGTAAAAGAGACACTTAAAAGCTCTCAGTATAACTGTGTCAAACCAGGAATGACTATGGAAACAGGAACATTTTTTTCTAGTTCACAGATACTGTGCCTCTATTTTATGCACCTACCTCTATGATAAAATGAAAGGCATTTAAATCTCTCTAACCAAAAAAACCACACAGAAGCCACAGCCTCAGCTGCAGACACAAGCTCTGTGCACTCCAAGGAAGGGAGTGGAAGACAAGTGCTTCAGCTTTAATAAAATTTTTGCAATTATCTAATGCTTGCCATTACAAAGTAAAGTATAATTAAAAACTCCCGAGCCAGTCCTTTAGAATCAAACTTGTTTCAGAAATCTGACTGATCAGGTGACTGCCTGGTGGATGTGGGGCAGACTGTGGATGTAGACTGCCTGGACTTCAGCAAGGCCTTTGAGACTGTCCCCCACAGCAAACTGCTGACTAAGCTGTCAGCCCACAGCCTGGACAGCAGCACTCTGAGCTGGGTTAGGAACTGGCTGGAGGCTGAGTCCAGAGAGTGGTGGTGAATGGTGCCACAGCCAGCTGGCAGCCAGGCCCCATCCTCTTTAATATCTTCATTGATGATCTGGGTGAGGGGATTGAGTCCATCATCTGTAAATATACAGATGACACCATGTTGGGAGCAGGTGTTGATCAATTACAGGGTAGGAGAGCTCTCCAGAGGGACCTTGACCAGCTGGACAGATGATGGCATTCAACAAGTCCAAGTGCCGGGTGCTGCACTTTGGCCACAACAACACCAGGCAGTGCTACAGGCTGGGGTCAGAGTGGCTGAGAGCTGCCAAACAGAAAGGGACCTGGGGGTACTGATCGACAGCCGCCTGAACATGAGCCAGCAGTGTGCCCAGGTGGCCAAGAGGGCCAATGGCATCCTGGACTGCATCAAGAATAGTGTGGCCAGCAGGAGCAGGGAGGTCATTGTGCCCCTGTACTCTGCACTGGTTAGGCCACACCTTGAGTCCTGTGTGCAGTTGTGGGTCCCTCAGTTTAAGAAGGACATCGAGACACTTGAAGGTGTCCAGAGAAGGGCAACAAGGCTGGGGAGGGGTCTTGAGCACAAGCCCCATGAGGAGAGGCTGAGGGAGCTGGGATTGTTTAGCCTGGAGAAGAGGAGGCTAAGGGGAGACCTTCTTGCTCTCTACAACTACCTGAAAGGTAGTTGTAGCCAGGTGGGGGTTGGTCTCTTCTCCCAGGCAACCAGCACCAGAACAAGAGGACACAGTCTCAAGCTGTGGTAGTGGAAGTTTAGGCTGGAGGTGAGGAGAAAGTTCTTCACAGAGAGAGTTGTTAGCCATTGGAATGTGTTGCCCAGGGAGGTGGTGGACTCGCCATCCCTGGAGTTGTTCAAGAGGGGATTGGACATGATACTTGGTGCCATGGTCTAGTAGGCATGAGGTCTGTGGTGACAGGTTGGACTTGAAGATCTTTGAGGTCTTCTCCAACCTTGTTGAATCTATGATTCTGAGACTTCATAGAATTCTAAAGCTCACCAGCTGCCATGTGCCACTCTGCTCTCTGGGTATCATGTTCATTTGGAGACCAGGATAGTTACAGAGCAGATGGAAGCTTTTCTGGTTTCAGCAGCTGTAAGTCAGGCTTTGCACAGCACAGGTCATCACCACGGGTTCTGAACATCTCACTCGCTAAGGACCATTGGTATGAGTGTAGTTCTGCACCCTGACACCGCCTGAAGTTGTGGTGTATGGACAGGAAAAGGTCAATAAGCAGTTCAGACTTCTGCCCAGCTTTTAGAGTAGCAGGAGACAGAAATAAAGGGGAGAAGAAATACTGTAATTTTTGTTTACACTGCAATTCTGTCACTGTGTATGTTTGATTAGAATACTCCTTTAGTATAATAACACCCTAGCCTGTTTTTAGCAGTCTGCCTATAACAGAGAATGAGCAACAGGAGTAGAAACATCTTTGCTAAAATTTTATTCCCTCTCTGTGTTATTTTTCTCAGAACTTCACTGTTTTCCCACCTCTGTTCAGGATAATAAAAGAATGGGACACTTCTCCTCTTATCCAATGCTTCAGATGATACTAAGAGGAGAATAGAAGAATGATTCAATCTCCATTTGGAAAATCAGTCAAAGTGGATTTTGATCTATTCTCCAAGGCTGACAAATCAGCTGAAAAAAGTCATTACACAAATGCTGATCCCATTCAGTAGCATGGGTAGGCATCAGCATACATGACCAGATTTTTAAGGGCACTTACAGCTCTTAACAGCAGCCATCAAATGAGATTTTCAAAGGCACCTAAGTATCTAATTCTCATTGGTGCTTATCTGTATCTTCATGAGCCTAAGTACTGTTAAAAAAATTCTATACTTTGATCATCGTCAAGTGTATGAGGAAACTCAAAAGCATGTAAATGCTGAAAGATACTCATTCTGAGGAACAGTGGGAGGGGGGAACAAGCACAACAGGGTAATTTAAAAGATGAGGTCATTTCATAAATAATCCACATTCTCTTCGTGTTTCAGGAACAAAAGGCTCAAGTAAAGAGAAGTTATATAATTCTCACTTCCCAAAAGAAAAGTCTTTAGTCTGATTTGGTGAGGAGTTTGGAACACAAGCCCTGTGAGAAGAGGCTGGGGGAGCTGGGGTTGCTTAGCCTGGAGAGGAAGAAGCTCAGGGGTGACCTTATTGCTCTCTACAACTCCCTGAAGGGAGGTTGTAGCCAGGTGGGGGTTGGTCTCTTCTCCCAGGCAGCCAGCACCAGAACAAGAGGACACAGTCTCAAGCTGCACCAGGGAAGGTTTAGGCTGGATGTTAGGAAGAAGTTCTACACAAAGAGAGTGATTGCCCATTTGAATGGGCTGTCTGGGGAGGTGGTGGATTCACCGTCACTGGAGGTGTTCAGGAGGAGACTTGATGGGGTGCTTGGTGCCATGGTTTAGTTGATTAGATGGGTTGGATTGGTTGATAGGTTGGACACAATGATCTTGAAGGTCTCTTCCAACCTGGTGTGGTGTGGTGTGGTGTGGTCTATTCTATTCTATTCTATTCTATTCTATTCTATTCTATTCTATTCTATTCTATTCTATTCTATTCTATTCTATCATGGCCCCTGAAGTGTGAAGTATTGTAGCTCATGTTTTCCAGCCTTGCTTCCCCTAAAGAAGATAATAGCAAAATGCATTTTCTGATTCCATCCAGCCTCTTCCAGTAACAGATTGGAAGAGATCTTCAAGATCATCGTGTCCAACCTATCATCCAACACCACCTAATCAACTAAACCATGCAACCAAGCACCTGCCCAATACTTCAAGAGAGTAAATTACCTCCTTCCCATGACCTGCTCCTTTGCTTTATACTTTTGAAAATACATTTCTCTCAGTGCAGTTTTGCTGCATAAATGTTATTTCTTCTCACAAGAAAAGAAACTCTTCTGTCAAGAAGTCAAATAAATTACTTTCTGCCAAGAATTCAGCTTTGTTTAAAATTCTTTTCTTCTGGAAGATGGAAGTATATCTGCCTTCCAGTAATATTTGAAAATTGCATGCAAATTCCTGCACCTTCCTTAAACTGGCCAAATTTACATTGTGCTTGACACTGAATGCATTCAGAAGGAAAATAAAAAGGAAGTTGCTTCTAGGTAGAAATAATTTTAATTTTCTTGAAATTGTGTTGTACAATTATGAACATTTCCCACTCAGTACTCCCTGCATCTGCTGTGTCTGTTTTATGGCCACAGCCTGTAAGAAAAGAGGCTGTGTTGTTTTTCTGTCTCACTGAGGAGTACATTTGCTCTTTATTCCTGGCCTTTAAAGGTATTCCTCTCTAATAGCAGAGATTCCTTTGTCCAGTAGCTATGTAGACAAACAAACAAGCACAGCTCCTGCATTTCCTGTGCTCTCAGGAAACAGTGACTGCTCACCCTTACTGTGTTCAGGAAAGACCACAACTGCCAGGCTCTTGCTGTTACCACTTGCTAGAGCAGGAACACAACAGGGAAGGGCCCACACAGGAACTGGTGTGCCTGCAGTACTCTGTTCCACAGAGATCTTTCACAGAAGGCACTGCCACCGCTCGAGATTTTGGATGACACAGAGAGTACAAACAGGCTCTAGATGTTGGATGGCATAACTCATTTAGAAGAGCCTATTAATGACTGATCAATACCTGTAGCTTCCTTACCCGTGAAGTCTACTTGCTCAAAAATGCAAATGTGTTTTCTGAATCTAGCATGTGATAAACTGTAGGGGAAATACTGTCTTTACCAAAATTTTTAAAGGAAAAGCACAACTAAATCCATGGCAGTGTTCTAGAAAATAGAAAAAAGTAAGAAGTATGTTTGGTAGTTTTCATCAACAAAGTTCCTATTCAGTCTGTATTCTGATCATGCAACTCTAATGCTCTGTTTTATGACACTTGGATACTAATTTTGCTTGGCTAACAATTTTTCTGGTTGTGTAAGTGAAAGAAATGACTGATTCTATGATATAGTTAGTGTACAGAAATTATGGCTACGCTGGTAGACAACAGAAAATAAAGAAAGGAATCCTAGAATTGTTAGGGTTGGAAGGGACCTCAAGGATCATCTAATTTCAACCCCCCTGCCATAGGCAGGGACACCTCACACTTGATCAGGAAATGTCTGACCGCATCTCTGAGGGGATATAGCAGCCTTTTAATTGCTCAGATTCACAAGACAGCTGTCATCGTGGACTGCAGACTTCAGCTACCTGGTGCATAAATCAGAACCAAAGATGAATTCAGTTACTCACCTATAAGCTCCTAGTGCCACATGGGATGTGTAGAAACATTAGCATGAGGTCAGCAAATTTGTTGCGGTACCCATGGAAAACTTGGTCCCTCCTGAAGGAGTAGCTGAAGACCCAGCAGCAGAACCCAGGGCACCTTGTAAGGCCTCAGATTTGTAAATAAGTCAGAAAAGATGGAGAAAAAAAAAAAAAAAAAAAAGAAATTGAGAATAATATAAACCTCGGATAAACAAAACACTTTTCCTGAGCTGAGAGTAGCACAGGAATTGTACATTTCCTATCTGTAGTTTTGAGAAATGCCCCGTTTTGCATAAATGGAAAATCAATAGTGAATTAGGGAATATTCAGATTCACCTCTAAACTGGCTGTTTTGTAAAGCAAAGTGAGTTTTGTTATGAGCTTGTGGAGGCTCAATACAAAGGTCTTCGCTTAGACATCGATCGTAGACACTGAACCATTTGTACCTTGGGCTTACAACAGGCTGAAGCATTCCACTCTCACAGGATTAGTAGAATTAGTAATGGATTACTAAAAGTAGAATTGCTAATGAATCTGTAATGAAAGACTGGTTTTAAAAGATTTGCTTCCATGTTTAAGTAACAGATTCTCTGAAGATGCTGCCTCTCACATTGTGCAAAGCTTGTGTTCAGGCTAGAGGAAAGAGACAAATAGAAAACCACAGGTTTACACCACTGCGCATAAAGCTTCCTCGGGATCTACTTAGCTTTGCATGTTTCACAACCCAGATTTATCAGTTTCTTCCATTTTCAGTCTTTAACAATGCCTAAAAGCATAAAATATAATTAAATTATTGTATTCCACTTACAGAAAACCAAATATATTTCTGGAGGTTACTATTGTCCAAAATACCAATCTAAACAGCAGTGAAAATAAATTAAAGATAACCTTCCAGCTAGGTGGTCATCAGTGTGCACTGGAGAATGTCAAATGGTGTCTACACCAAAACTTTGAACTGGAAATTAATTCACTACAAACTGACAAAAAATGTGGGCAGGAAGAAAGTGTCCAGGGGATACATGACAGATCCTGAACGAATTTTAAAAGCCACAGGGGAAAACAACCAGAAAAACCTCTCCAGAACGCATGGCACCCTACACTGAAAGCACTCCTGAACTGATCTGACAAGTGAATGGATCAGCACTCACACAAACCATGCTTTGTTTTTCTTACAGATGAGTGAAAAAAGCTGCTAGCAAGCACAAACAGCTCAGCTGAGGCAAGTTCTGGAGAGAACCCATTCATGAAGCATCTTCAAAAAGAAAACTTATTTATTAAGTGACCAAAGAAACTTCTTTGCACAGTCATGTCAGTTACCTCTGCTGCTGAAACTGTTTGACTGCCTGACTGCTTGACAGTCAGGGGGACACCAGCAAGCCTCACACCCTGCATTGCCCATTCAAGGCATACACAAAATGTTGACAGGAACCAAACAGAACTCCAGGTTTCACATTAGAAAGATGTCACAGTCCTAGCCCATTTGTAATAAATAACTCCAGCACCTGCGATGAAAGGGGAATAACAAAGCATTAGCAATTTGTCTGGCATCAGCCTGTTCAAGCTCCCTTCCATGCATGTTGAGAGGGAATTCTGCAGCAGGGGCCCCCAGGAGGCACTGGCATGTTTCATTATGACAGTCCCTGGCAGCTCATCGGTTTTACTCTGGAAGTGATCGGCCCCTTCCAGCAAACAAACTCATTTGTGTCCTATTCCAGCTTTTAGATTCTCGACCCTCTGGCCCTTTTCTTTTCTCTCCAGAGCAGCTATGGCAAACAATCCCATTTGGACCAGATTCTGGTCTATCCAAACCATCCCCCAGCAAGAGATGGAGGTGTGCCATGCCCAGCATCACTTATTGTGCTACTGTGTACTCAGGAGCACAAAGGGAAGAAGGATGGCAACCACTTCTGCTTGATGGTTAAAGATTTCTAACCAAGTTACATAAACGTGTGCCAGATGATTTCAGGGAAAGCATGCCTGACAGATATTTGTAAAGGGTGCTCTTTGTCAGTGAAGTCTGCCTCTCATTAAATTCATTCAGATCACTTCCAGCCTCCAGCACAAGCAGCTCTGAGCTGCCTTCAAAATGGAAAGCCTTGACATCTTTCTTCATCTGAATTCAGATCAGTCTGAAAATCATTTTGGGGATGTTTCCTTACCTACTGTTCAGAATTAAATTACATGGATTTTATTCTAGTTGGCATTATGCATGCAGATGCAATTAAGCAGTAACACTGTTAAGTGTCCATGCTGAAACAAGAAACTTTACAGAAGCCATCCTTCATTGACCTTGTCACAATGGAAGCTGCCTCCTTGCAGCTGACCAAAGCCCCCAGAACCACCCTTGCCCACAAGCCTGTGCTGTGACCTGTGCACCACCTTTCATGCCATTATCGAGTGCCCTCCCTACCCACTGGAAATTCACCATCATTTGGGGGAGTGTTTGCATTCTCTTCTAAAGACCCTACCTTTTAAAAAGTATTTGCTAATTTAACCATCATTGCTAAGTTCTGATGCATCATTTCAAATTCAAAGAATGCGTTCAGGCATCTGACAAATGCATCAGGATTCAAAACATTGGCCTGTGTTTATAAACTACAACCAGACAAACCTTAAGGAGATGCCAGGGAGCAAGGCAGGATGCAATTACAGGCTCCAAGCAGTGACAGGAAAGTGACACTTCTGTGTAGCTACTCCAAGTGACCTGATATTAGGGGAAAGGTCTCAGGTGTATGAATCTGCTTAGAGCATATTGGCAGATAAGGACATGCCACAGAAAAGGAGATCTCACAAAACAGTGGCTATAGACAATGCATCAAAACTCTTACCTGCTCACAGGTATGTGGAATGCCCTCATAAAGACAGCTGTCCAGACAGAATTTACCTATGGGATTCTATCACAGTCCCTCAGGTCTCCGTTCCTCAGAAAAAGCATCTCCAGCTGCCCTTGTGAGTCACCTAGAGTGAGTTATAGAAACTCACCTCCAGTTGTGTGTTTTCTAAACTGAGTCTCCACATTATAACAACTAAAATACATGCAAAAAAAAAACCCAACAAAAAGCAGCAGCAGCAGCTCCAAACTATGCAGTAGCTGTCCCTAGGCTTAATCAAAGCACACCATGTACCACATCCCAAATCTCATCAATATCCAACATTTTTAAACCTGGCAGCTCAGCTGAGGGGACAACCACCATGTCCTGCCATGGAATCAAAGGCATCTAAAATGAAATTTCACTCTGCATCAGCATTTTATTTACTACCAGGAAGACTGAAAGTAATTTTAAAAGTTTCTAATTTTATTAAGAATAGTGTCAATATAGGCTTTCTTTGAAATAATTGCTCTTTCATTTCTGTCTTTAAAAAAATTAATTCTGAATGAAAAAATAACAATTATTGAATGTCTTGTCAAACACTGAGGGATCTGGGATGAGGGAAAGGCCTCTAGGTCTTCTCAGATGATGAGGTCCTTGTCCATCTCTCTTACAAGCCTTCCCCTGCCAGCTCTGACTAGTCATTTAGTCATTCAGGTCTCTATTCATTGCATCCTTATTTCCTTTGTTTAAAATCAGGGCTATTGTCTCAAGTGGTCCAACACAAACATAAAGTCTCTTTTGTACCTCAGATGTATTTTCAGACTGCGTGAAAGGTTCTCATGGAAAGCATCTTCACTGATGCTGCAGTTCACCGTCTCAATCCAAAAAGCCAGCACTCGAGATTCATCTGATATGTCTCCAGTTGTGTCATCCCAAACTTCTGTGGCCAGCATGCAAAGCACCAGATCATGAAAAATGGATCCCTTATTAAAATACTGAAATAAAATATTGACAAATGCTTGCATGGTGGTTTGGCTTTGGCTGGGGGCCAGATGCCCACCAAAGCCACTCTATCCCTCCTTCTTCTTGGACTGAGGAGGGGGAAAATAGAACAAGAGGCCCATGGGTCAAGAGCAGTTTAATAAAGCCCAAGTCAAGGCCACAAGCAGAAGCAAGAGCAAACACAGGTCTTGTTCTCTGCTCCCCATCAGCAGCTGGTGCTAGGTCACTACTGTGAAGCAGGGCTCCAATAGGCACAGCGGCTGCTCTGCAGGATAGATGCCAGCAACAAATGCCCCCACACTGCCCTCTTTCACTCAGCTTCTATATGTGAGCTGATGTCATATGGCATGGAATACTCCTCTGGTCAGTTTGGGTCAGCTGGTCTGGCCATGTCCCCTCCCAACATCTTGCCCATTCCTCAGCTTACTGCTGGTGGCAGGGATAATGTTGTATAAGCAGAGCCTTGGTGCTGTGCCAGCACTGCTCAGCAGCAGCCAACACACTGGTGTGTTACCAATCCCCAGCTACCACTGCAAAACACAACACTACAAAAGGTGCTCAGACAAACCCAGTACAGCTTGGGTTAAGGAATGTATACTGAAGGACACCTCTATGCATTGTCAACAGCTTGGCTTCATCAGGAAAAACAAACTACTGTTTCAGGGTAATTACAGTGCTATCGCTTAAACCTTTCCTGGGTTTCAATTTAACTCCTTTGTCAATCTAGCTCTATCTAGTAATCACCTTCCGTCACCTCCCACTACCCAGGTCTGCAATCCATATATCTTAGATTCCTCCAACAAACAAGCTACAACATCTCTCTGATTTTTGCTTTCTCCTGGATTACAGAGCAGTAAGTGCCCAAACATTACCAAACAGCTCCCTGTCACAGTAAGGCTACAACTCAGTGACAAGCTTCTTGTTCCCATCGAGCGCCCTCAGAAAAATGTACTACTTCTTCATTTGGTCAAACCAGCCTCGACTTCAGATCTCCCAGTGGTAAAAGACTTAGAAAGTCAATACAGTTGCCTCATTTTTGGGGTCTCAAGACATTGTAAGGCTTGCCTACATTTCCCTTTCTATCTACAATCTCACAGTATCCAGAACCTCCGCTCTTTGATAGTTGATCCTGCCATCACTCTTGCCTTAAAAAATTCTCAGTACTAACTTTATGAGGGTTTTTGGTATGCAAAATACAAGGTAACCACACTTGGACTAGAAATAAGGCTCACACTTGAACAAAGTGAGCAGTGCATGGAACAGGTCTCTAGGGCAATAACACTTTCCATGCCCTCTCTATGTCTAGAAATCTTCAGACCAGTTTCGGTACTCTTCTAGAAGCAAATATTTCTATCTACAGTACACAAGTTGCGGGCTAGCCAAGGAGTTGCACTACTGAATAACTTATTGTGCCTTGTACTTAAAAGGACTCTAGAGTCTATCTATCTCCTCTACACATGCAAACAGGGGGCTGGTCACATACAGCCACTGCAGTCGCGAGCAACTCAAGGAGACAAAGGACTGGCCGCTGACTGCAACTAACAGACTCCTTAGCAGTTCAACATAGGTAAGATAAACAGAACTGCTTTGAACTTGATGAAAAGCCTAATTTATTTCTATCTCTGGATAAGAACATCAAATGTCTATTAATACCACAGTATTAATACCATTTCAAAGACATTTGCTCAGTGGGGCTTTCTTCATAAACAGTTCTTGTGGGGTAAAGGCTTTAACTGCTGCTGGCAGTGGAATGCTCACAGAAGGTTCAGCAGCAACATCAGCTGCTCTTATCTAGAGGAGAGTTTTCAAAGCAGTTGGCTTCAGGACTAACCTCCTGCTTAATTCTGTAAATTTTATTCTACTTGAAGCTTCTGTCTCTTCTTTCCATTGGTAAAATAAATGGAAACATAAATCAAACCTGTGCTAAATGTCTTTATCATTGCTCTTGATTCTAATATCTACAGAAAAAGCACACTGCAGATTTCTGAAAGTTATTCAAAACTTGTTTGCCAGCTCTAAACTGGTTTTGGTTTTGGGTTTTGTTTTTTTTTTTTATTTCCAAACTAAGTTCTACTGTACCAGTACAATGTGGAGAATGTGAACAACTGATAACTCTTTTTCTTCTGATACAAAACAACCTTTCCTTCCCTCCTGCTTGATATTTCCCATGTATTGAAACAAACAACAGACTTCTTTAAAATTCATGTTGCAGCCGGTTTGTTCAGAGCCATAAACTATCAAATCAGTGAAAACACAAATGCTACATGCATCTTCTTATGTCTTTCAAGACCAACAGTAACAATAATATTTCATGTCGACTTTGCAACGTGGCTTTCACCAGGCCCAGTGTTCCAGCATGTAATTATGTCATTCAAGTTTCAATTTTGTTTTTCTTTGCTTTAAAGCACTTGCAAAAGCAACATCCAGGGAATTTCACAGCTGATGAAATTTTGGCCCTGAGACAGTGAATCACAGAACTCCCACAGCAGGACCCAGAATCCCATGAATGCCTTTCAAAAAGTACTACCCTGTTAAAGAGGTACATTCAATTAATTATGTTTTTCAAAAATCTTCAGAGAAGCAAACCTCCCAGCTTTGCTTTCGTAAAGGCTCAGAAAGACAGGTCCTAGAATTACTCAGAATCAACATTACCTCCCCTGCCTTTGGGGAGAAATGGAAGTATTTTCTATAATAATAGGCCCAAAACTGGTATCTTGTTCAGGATTGTGCAAATGGTTCACTTTAAAGGAAAATAAAATATTCAAGAAGCTCTCAGAGAATGTAATTCCTTTTTCAGTTTGAAAAATAATGAACTTAATGGTACAAGCCATTTGGCCCCTGAAAAGACCACAGTGTTAAAGTCTCTTGGCCAAAGGTAGTGAATATATGAAGCTAAACTTTTCCTTTTTCCTGGAAGATCAGACTCTGTATTATCCATCAGAGTCATACTCAAAGCACCTGAGGCCTCAGCTTCTGACATTTAGACTCTCTCCTCACAGACAAAGTCCCAGAGAAGCAGCCCCTGTATTTCTGATGGTTTGCCACAGACATGTTCCACCCAAGAAACCTTTTCTCGTATTATTTCTCTCCTAAAAACCAAAAGCATGCCAAGTACTAAGAGGAAACATTCATGCAGTAAATTTTCCATTGGTAAAGCACAATGCAGTGAGCACAATGAAAGTAAATAAAACAGATTAGCTGGAGGCCCCAAATAAATCCATGTTGCTAAATCCTACCGGTGCCTAGCTGCACTAGGGACTGGGGATGTTCTGCAGATGCCCCCATATAAAGTATCAGCATGGCAAATTTCCTATCCACCCTGAAGCACACAGGAGACTGGAGAGAAGAAAGCTTAGCTTCTTGTGTCAGCAAAGGAAGAAATGATGCACCCTTGCTCCTGCAGTGAATGTATTTTCTCACTCTGTGCCCTTCTACCATCAGAAGACTCCTGGTCACAGCGCCTCTCCTCACTCCTACTCTCTGCTCTTCAGCATGTTAAGACCATTGCAAGCCTATCACATATATGAAGGCTGGATTTCCCCTCCCTCACCCTCCGATTCCTGTTAAATCCTCCACTGTGACCCTTGATTTAGTCACTCACATGAAGGAGGATTCCTTCAGCCACTTAGCTGTCCTGGGTAACTGCTCCTTCCTTCAAGGTACAGTAACCATGAAGTGCAACTACCTTTTCCTGACCACCCATCGGGGTACATTCACATTCAGCTCTTACTTTTGATTCTCTGTACAGGCAATCATTAAAACTTATCACTGAAATAACATAAATGCATTACATAGGATGTATAACAAAAGTAACTCAGGAAAACATGCATTTCTTTCAGACTTCTTGCTGACAGATACCCTTCACAATTAACTATTATCAACCCATATGTCGCTGCTAATTGTTACTATTTTTATGTAGGTGACAGGACACTCAGTACATAAGACCATTAAATACTTGTTCTAATGACAAAGCAAGTTGCTCAGACAGAGACAAACTCCAGGTTTTCAAGAGCACCAGGTCCTGTCTGTTACTCACATGCTTTCTCTGTGACACAGAGGAGGACTTGGAGGAACACAGCAAGTAACTCATGGTGCCAAAACAAATCTCTCTACAGCTTCCTGCTGAACTCTGTCTTTAATTGTGCAGCAACCAAACATACTCCATTAAAAATAAACTTTGCAGTGTCTGCTTTGCAGGTCATGAACTTTTTGTCTGATATGTTGTTGTTGGCATTGACTCATTAATTCTGTGGAGCTGCACACAGCTTTGAATTCATTATTTTGCCTGTTCTGAACTAGCACAGGGCATAAGGGGCAAAAGCTCTTTTTTTTTTTTTTTAAAGTGCCCTAAGAACAAACAGCCTATGAGATAAGGCTGTACACAACAGCACTTGATGTATTACATCTCAGTGTTATCTGACAAGCCTTACTCCCTAGTGATGCAATTCTTTTCTAATAATTTAGTCTCAGTCTATTAAAAGACAATCATAGATAATGCATCCAGGCAAGTGGTGAAGGATGTCCAGAACAGTAACTTATAGAAAGGTTATCAAAACACAATTCTCAAAAAATAAGAAAAGCTATTGATTTTTTGATCATTTCAGACAGAGTCTGTTCTATAGATTTTCTAAAGGATTGAACATACCTGAAAGAAACTGGGAATGGATTTCCCCTTTGCTACTCCATATGTCACAGTAACAGATTTTTTAAATTCATCTACTGCTAAGTAAAGAGCAGAGCTAGCTATTCAGAAATCATCTTCTGATACCTCAAGACACTATAGACTGCTGCTATTTTGAATGTTCCCAGATTCAACGTTCCACACAACTCCTGATGAACATAGTGCATAAATTAATGCAAAATCAGAGGTAGTCTTTGAAGCTTTGAGGCTGCGGCTTTCATCTGGGCTGTCAGTCCTAAAATGGCCACAGAGTAAAATAGAGCTTTTCATAGCATCCTGCTTCAGAAAACAACTCTGGTGGAATGGTTAGATTACCATTCAGGTTGTAGGAATTAGGGGAACCTGGAGCGTGCTGCATCTTGAAGGTCTTTTCCAACCTGGTTAATTCTCTTCTCTTCTCTTCTCTTCTCTTCTCTTCTCTTCTCTTCTCTTCTCTTCTCTTCTCTTCTCTTCTCTTCTCTTCTCTTCTCTTCTCTTCTCTTCTCTTCTCTTCTCTTCTCTTCTCTTCTCTTCTCTTCTCTTCTCTTCTCTTCTCTTCTCTTCTCTTCTCTTCTCTTCTCTTCTCTTCTCTTCTCTTCTCTTCTGACAAAGAGGTCTTTAAAAAGTGGTTTGCCTAATTAAGATGCAAAGTTTGTGAGAGTATTTTACAAAGTTATAAACAGAAACCATTTACCAGGACATCTGGTCTCATAACTACAACTAATAACAAGAACACTGAATTCCAGGTTTCTGCTTTCCAGAGGGTTAGACAGGAAGTTCCTTTGTGATGCTCAGCTTTTATATTTAAGTTCATCTGAACTTAAAGCGTTGATCTTAAAACCAGAATATGTCACAAAGTCTTTATAAATTAATATATTCCTGGATATACTATTTATCTATAAAATAAACAGCATGCAGTTTTCTTACACTATGACTCTCCTGCTTATACACACTAGCCGAAAGGTTTTCATTTCAGAAGCATTTTTTTTATCACACACATTCTCAATGCAAACAATAAAAAATAAAATTAAGAAAAATGTCGTTTACAGCACAGCTTTGACCACAGTGATAAAGAATGAGGTCAGTTCAACATCTGAGACATGGAAATGGCATCAAATGTACTATTTCTAGGCGCTAAATTCAGCACTGTAACAGTGTACTGATGTTTTCTAGACCTGCCATGAACATCAGGTGTTTACTGTGTCCTGACAAGGTCGTCTGAGCACTGGCCCAATGCTGCTAGGTTACAATATGTTTGCCATAGGTGACCCAGCCATCATTCGTTTGGAGAACTGCATTATAAACTTCACCAAAACACTCAGTGTATTGCTAGTGACCACGAATTTGCAGTGCACAGATCAAGTGTACATGCTGATAGCACCCTCTTCTGGATAATCCACACAGAAAACAAGGACTCCCCTCTGTGAAGTGAAGAAAAATGGTAAGAATTATAATAAAGAAGAGCACAGAAGGAGGAAAATGGGGGGGTAAAGACCTTTTAAAATAATTCACTCTTGCTCAAAACAGACTCGTTTTCCTTCTTAATAGTTTTCCACTTTTGTTTCCTTATTGTACATTTCATCACTAATTTACCACGAAAATGCAATATTAGCCCCCAAAATGTTGTGAACAAAGACATATACACTATTGTTAAAAATATACAATCTTGTCTTCTTCATTGTTTTTTGTCTCATATTGCAATGTACAGCAGCAGTCTGAGAGAAACTGTGCCAAAGAGGACACAGCAGATTGGAGCTGCCATAGAAACTTGAATGGGTGGACTAAAGAAACCAGATGTACCTCAGATGTGTAGGGAGGTGCTTGCCATTGTCAATGACAGAACATACCAGAGAGCAACGTGGCCCTTACTCACAGGGCCTGAGCAGTTAAAACATGGTTTAACCCACAAAAGCAGCTTTAAAAGCGTGAACTGAAGCCAAAATAAACTTACATAAAATGCTGCGGAATAAAATAACATTTTTCATTTCAATAAGAATGACATTAAAAATTTTTACAAGCAGCCATAAAAAACATCGGTTTTGGTTTTTTGCATATGAAGCACTGGGAAAAAAAAAAAAAAAAAAAGAAAGAAAAAAAAAGAAAGAAAAAAAAGAGAAAAAAAGAAAAAAGGAAAAAAGAAAAAAAGAAAAAAAGAAGAAAAAAGAAAAAAGAACAAAAAAGAAAAAAAAAAAAGAAAAAAGGAAAAAAAGAAAAAATAAGAAAAAAAAGAAGAAAAAAAAAGAAAAAAATTTAAAAAAAAAAAAAGGAAAAAAAAAAAAAAAAAAAAAAAGGAGCTATTAAATGGATATTCCACAACAGGTAAATAAAGATCATTACTAGTGGAATTTTACAAAGAGGATAAAATCCATCTCCCAGATCCAGTTTAGGAAGATAAATTAGCAAGATAAATCAGCTTCAACTGCAACACTGCATTCTCATTAAGAATGTAATTTCTCAAGGCCATTAATTGCTGAAGGATTTAAGCAGATGGACCAGAATTTCCACTTCATATAAGCCCTGAGAAATAGGATCTTTCTTTTGTGCTCTTGACTCGCAAAGCCAGTGTCATTTCTGAGGCAAGAAAACTCTGCACTCTGTTTATCAGTGCTCTCTACTCAGTTCTCACAGGAGTAAGGAATGCACTTTCAGCACATGTTTAGAGGCCTATCCTTAGGCCTTAGACTGCTTTTTAATTGAGATCTCCGGATTTTCAGGTTTCCCTAACTGACTTTATTTTCCTTCCATAGATCCAATTTATCATTAGAATGTAATACTACACTAAGGCCAGAAAAGCAGCTAGTTAGAACAAAGACTGAGTATGAGACTAAATCCTTGAATTTCTTTATTTCATTCCTTGCTTTAATTACAATAGTACAGATATTCCTCTTTTCTTTCACAGAAATTATGAAAGATAAAAAAAGTAATGCAGACTTTCTCAAGGAAAAGAGCTGTCAAGTAATTTACATGAGACTAAATCACATTCATTAACTTCTTAAGGGCTGCTGTGCAGACTGAAAAACTAATAAAAATACAGACCTTACAAAACACAATTTAACAGTGAAACGGAACTTTTCAGCAAAGCCAAAAATGAAATGGAAGCTGCTCCATAAGCAGCATCAAAATGCTGCATGATGATGGATAAAGATGACATTTACAAGGTTTGGTAATGCAAAGTGGTGAAGTTCACAGGAAATTAATCTAATATGGTAGGCATATAATTTCTCACAGAGGCTGGATCATAACTCCACTGTCTTCACCTGACAAGGTCAAAATTTACCACAGTACAACCTCAATAACTGTAAGTTAAAGAGGCTTCATCGCATCTTAAATCACTTTCTGCATAATTTCAGACATAAAAATCTAATTCTGTGGCAACCAGAGGGTCCATCCATGCTATACTAGAAGGAAACTCTACAAAAATCATGATTGAAATATAATGAAGATTAAAACCCTATTTTAAAAGTCTGTTTATAATTAATTTGGACTATCAGTGAGCAAGTGAATATACAGCTTCCTAGCAAAGACAACTATACAAAACAAACACACCTATTTCCATCAGCATATCAGTTTTGCTGCAGACTCAGTTTTCATTCTGAAAACAATATGATCAATTTACTGCAGAGGTGAGGGTATAGGTTTCAAGAACAGTGTATGCTGCATATATTAAACCACAACTAGAAATTTAGTTTCCATCTATCCCTATGGATTCCTCTGAAAGCATGATGAAAAAAAAAACAAAACAATCAGGTTCAAAACCATTTTCGTGTTGTATTTAAGTATAAACCATCACTGTTTTCACCAAGGACTCATCACTGAAATGATGACCTCCAAGGTCCCAACGCATAGCCACTACTTTTGGTATTGGTCTGTTCAGTAAAATGCTCACATAGATGTAATAGGACCAAACACTGAAGGACTAGATCATTGCAGACCGTATTACTATTATTATATGACCCAGGCCAGTTTGTTCTGATTTCACAGGAAATTACACACAGAAACTGGAGCAACTGCTAAAGCTTTAGGGACATTCTTTATTTTTAATAGACATGTTGCTATTGACTACTCCAAAGTTGTCTTCTCGCACCAGCAAGCACCCAGGTTCACAATGCCAATGTGGAAGTTTATTCAGGACTTGCTGTGCCATTCTGGTTTCTGTGGTACTCAGGCAGTATGGCCAGCAGCTAGCAAAGCACTACATGGTGGTGACCACAGTGGGATGTGACAGTCCAGTTGTCAGACTCCTGAAGGACCCAAAAGATCCAACTGTCATAATCAACTCTTAAGGAACCAAAGCACAGATGGCTTCTGTGCACTTTTAATTAATCTTTCAGACATTGTTTTATGCATTTTTATCAATTGCTCTTTTCCTGTCATACATCTATTGAACATTTTAATCATCAGACATGGCTTTTCTAGGCACTACACACACCTACAAGCACTGAACTTTATTGTCACATAGCACAGCCTAAGTGTGATGTATCTAGGAAAATCAAAGTCTGCACAGATCTCCAAACTGACTCAAACAGATTTTTATTAGTCCTTTTGTGGCCTACACATACGTATCTGTTCATTCTGCTACCTAGAGTTCTGTCAAACCTTGTCTTCAGTTCCACACTTGCAAGAGGACTCCACACTCACATATCACTACTCTAACACAGGTAGCCAACACACCATACAGTAAACTTGCATCTCCACACACAAGAGTACAGTATCAGTGGAAGAAAAAAATGGAATACGTCCTTCACCGAATCAAACATCACAGACCCTGAAGACCTGTGGTATTTGAAGGAAAGCTGTAGCTTCCTCATAGGTTTTTAAAGCAATCCAGTAAAGATTAACAGAAAAATGCATTGCAATGAATAGCACAAAATGCAGAAACAGTCATGCAATTTCCCATTATCTGAGATTCTCACACAGTCATTATTAAATGTGCATAATCATATGCATAAAGCAGAACAGATCCATCCTCATTAAATGCTCTAGGATTTCTTAATTAAGAATGTGGTATGTTGACTTTTCACTAAACCTGAATAGCTACCTCTAATTAATTTAAATTGAAGTAATAGATTTTAAGGGCTGAGAAACCATCACAACCATCAGCTCTGACTTGCAGCATGAGAAATGCTATGTTATTTAATAAAGTAGCTCCTGCATCAAGCTCATTATTTCTGAACTCGACTGGGCCCAACCTGCAAAACGTGAACGCTACCTCGCCTCATTCTCAGGGATTTCTGCTTTGTGAAAATAATGACACAACCTGCTCTCAACTCCATCTGACTTTTGCCTATTTTTCTCCTCCATTTTGTTAGAAGAAAAACAAAGCCTGAGCAGAATGGCAAAGTTCCTCTATCTCAGAAAACAGACCCACAACTGATTTAATCGCTGCACCTACATCACTGCCTGCAGGCTGCCCTGCAGCGGTGAAAATTAGACAGCACAGGTGAAGCAACTGCTACAGACAGCCATGAAAATCGCCAAACCCTTTTGCAGCCTTCAGCGAAGCAGGACAAAATACGAGGTCAGGGGTTGTGATGATAAGTCACCCAACAGGCTCCTCATCACAACAAAGTGAGCAGTGGCTTCTTTCCTGGTTGTCTGCGTTCAGCAAGGGGCACAGCTAGAGACATGTGCCAGGTGCACCCTCATGTCCTGAGAACAAACACTAAGGTCAGGTAGATTCTGACAGGGGCCGCTGGTCATGCTCTACAATGATGGTCATGGGCTAGCAGGGTTCAGGCCCCAAAACTTGAATTACCAGAAAGATTGGCATGCGAGGACATTCTGACGTTTCTGTCATCATTCAACACCACCCAAGCACACTTAGCCTGACAAAGATGTTATTCTAGGTGATGCACATGAAAATGTGCTGCACAGAAGCAGCAGGGTCATCAAAGCATGGCACATAACATACATGTTCCTATTCCCACTCCATCAGTTTACCTTTCTGCTGGGAACAGAACAAAAGAAAGCGGAACTCATTCACAGATCAGTGGTACTCATACAGCAAATGGTCATCTTCAGGAGAGGAGGGAAGTTCTTGCTGTGCTGTTCCTCTTGCAGGATAGGAAGGAGGAAGGATGTGAAGGCGTCTGTGCAGACAGTATGCACAGTAGGCAGCTGGCAGACAGTGAAGAGAGTTTCTCATTGCCAGTGTTGTGCATCATACTACAGATGTTTGTAAAGCTACAGGGAGAATGCTGCTCACAGGACAGTGGAATGAAATGGAAAGCCTGTTCACTAGCTTCAACAGCACGAGGGGGACAGAAACCCACCAAGGGACAACCGAAGAAGGCCTTCAAAAAACACAGCATGGTCTTGAGCTTCAAAGGGAGATTTCTTTCAGAAGTTAACCCTTTTCTTGATGTTATGAGAGGATACTTTAACCTGCACTTTGATCTGTAAATGTATATCTCAGAAAAAGTCACAGCTTTTCATTTGTTTAATACTCCAAGATAAACAGGCCATGCTTCATATACTGAAATCATCTATCAATGCCTGCTGCCTCCCTGTGCAGCAGAGGATGACCTTGGTATTTTGTCATTACAGAGCTTATTAGGTATCTTTCTTTTCACTACAAGCACAACCTTCATTTCCTCAAATATAACAACGTGGCTACTATATCATCAACAACTTTTTTTGCTACCTTACTCAATTAATTTTAGTTTTTCTAATGCTCCTTGAGTGAGCACAGCCCATGTATTACTTACATAGCCTGCTAGGGAAAATGCCATTCTTTGGACTGTTTTTCAGTAGTGCAGAGCAAGTCAGGTTAATTCATTGTCGCTTCTTTTATAGCTCAAGACCAAAATAGAATGAGGGGATATGGCACGTGAATATTGAGACATACTGCTTTAACTAGTCCAGAAGCAGGACTACAGTCAGTGCCTGCCTTACTGACATTTTAACATTGATTTACATTGATATAAAGTGGACTTTAAAAGACATTTTATGTAAGAATTAAGTCAGGAATTTATGTCACCCTATTTCATTTCAACAACAGGTTTAGTATTATAGGTCTGATATTCAAAATATCCAGAAGTAGCAGATCAGTTTGCACGATTTTATAATGCCAGACCTTCAGAATTTTCTTTTACCTCAACCTAGTTTCTGCTCTCCTTGTCTATCCCAACACGCAGTCATCACCACCATCTTTGAGTAAAAGCAGCACTGGATTAGTAAAATGATGACAAAATGCATGGTTAACACTTTGCAAATGTCCTCCAGACACAATCACTGACTGAACAGACAGACTGTTCTCTGTGCTTTGCATTTTTGGTTTGTGTAATTGCATTTAGTTACTTGTGCAATTCATCAGCAAGTCAGACGTGCTTGTTCAGATTTACAGCAGCACGCTGTGTGACTGCATAAATCCACAGCTGCAATAAATTTCTTGAAGACAACAATTCAAAAGCGATCAAGTATTTGATCTTCAATACTGAAACACAACTTTATAATTATTTTAAATTAAATTCACACAGAAGAGATGACACTTGGCACAAGTACCCTGCTTAAAATCCTTTTTCTTGCTCCATCTGAAGGTGACTGTGGGTAGTGGTGTGCTGTGAAGCTTAGTGTATGAGTGGATTTCACCACTGGTGACCAGCACTGACCAGTGGCTTCAGCAGGTGCTTGGAAGGAGTAAAGCCAACCTGCACAAATAAAACATCCATTTCTTCAGTAGCCTGCTCGCTATGAGCAGCAGTAATTTGATTCTAATACAACTCTTGCAGCTACTATGGCTGCCATATAGATTCTGTGAACTGTATTTTTACATTACTCTGTGCTGATATTTACTGTCACATTCACAGCACAACAACATGGAAGAAAAACATCAAAAAGAGAGTTTTGAAGGCTCACATTTCTTAAATAAATTGCAATTTCCCATACTGCATTCATCTGTCTGCTGCAAAAATTGTTTGCCTTAATCTCTTTCTAATAATCTGCCTGTCATTTGTGTATTTGCTGTAAACTGGCATTGCACTGCAGAAAATGAGTGGGTTTAGTCAAATTCAATCACATTATGTACTTTCATATATTCTAAACATGGCAAACCTATGACACAGATATTAATTGTATTTATGTAAAGCCTGCCACTGCTTCACACATGGGAGGGCACAGCAAGGGAAGAGATTCAGAGCCATCACACAGGCAGCATGCTGCTAAAAATATTCTGAGAGATCTGGAGGTTGCCAGTCATCAGAAAGGCTTCTGGTGCAGCCTGCTCTCTTGTCTGTTTTGTGCACAGGCAGCCACAAATATGTGCAATGGGATTCCACACAAGTCCCTCTCAGTGCTGGCAATGCTTGTGAGGCTGGATGAGCCTGATGCTACTTCTATAAGCAGCTCCAATGACAGATTTTTCCATGGCTCAAGAGGCCCAGACTTCGCAGAGCAGGAAGAAGAGAGAAGTGGTTGCACCAGTATAGGTGTTAGGGGTTGCCCTGTTGGAAAGCAGCTCCATGGAGAAAGACCCAGTGGACAGCAAGTTCTCCATGGGACAGCAATGTACCCTGGTGGCTGAGAGAGCCCATAGGATCAAGAAAAGTGTCCAGCAGGCCTAGGGAGGTTCTTCTCTCCCTCTACTCTGCCCTGGTGAGACCAAACCTGCAGTACTGTGTCCAGTTTTGGGCTCCCTAGTTCAAGAGAGAGAGAGACCTGCTGGAGAGAGTCGAAGGGACAGCCACAAGGATGATTTAGGGACTTGAGCAACTCCCCTGTGAAGAGAGTCTGAGAGCCCTGGGGCTGTTTAGTCTGGAGAAGAGAGAGCTGAGAAGAAATCTGATCAATACCTGAGGGGTGGGTGTCAAGTGGAGAGGGCCAAGGTCTTTTCAGTGGTGCATGATAGTAAGACAAGGCACAACAGGGTCAAGCTTAGAAGGTTTAATCTCGGCATGAGGAGAAACTTCTTTACAGTGAGGGTGACAGAGTCCTGAAACAGCCATGTGGCCAGCAGGAGCAGGGAAGTCATTCTGCCCTGCACTCAGCACTAGTTAGGCCACACCTTGAGTCCTGTGTCCAGTTCTAGGCTCCTCAATTTAAGAAAGATGTTGAGTTGCTGGAAGGTGTCCAGAGAAGGGCAACAAAGCTGGGGAGAGGCCTTGAGCACAGCCCTGTGAGGAGAGGCTGAGGGAGCTGGGGTTGTTTAGCCTGGAGAAGAGGAGGCTCAGGGGAGACCTTCTTGCTCTCTACAACTCCCTGAAGGGAGGTTGTAGCCAGGTGGGGGTTGGTCTCTTCCCCCAGGCAACCAGCACTAGAACAAGAGGACACAGCCTCAAGCTGTGCCAGGGGAGGTTTAGGCTGGAGGTGAGGAAGAAATTCTTCACAGAAAGAGAGATTGGCCACTGGAATGTGCTGCCCAGGGAGGTAGTGGAGTCACCGTCCCTGGAAGTGTATAAAAAGAGACTGGATGAGGCACTTAGTGCCATGGTTTAATTGATTAGATGGTGTTGGGTGATAGGTTGGACTTGATGATCTCAAAGGTCTTTTCCAACCCGGCTAATTCCATGATTCTATGAACAGGCTGCCCAGAGAGGTTGTGGAGTGTCCTTCTCCGGTAGACTTTCAAACCCCATCTGGATTCCTTCCTGTGTGACCTGCCCTAAGTGATTCTGCTTTTGGCAGTGGAGTTGGACCTGGACTTGATCTCTGGAGGTCCCTTCCAACCTCTAACATTCTGTGATTCTGCAAAATCCATCTTCTGCCTGCCAAGAAATAATAGAAGATATTGCAGCTGTCATGGATGCACAAATGCATCATGGTTGTTCCCTTCTCCCTCTATTCTTCCTATTGGAAAACTCTACAAGAGTGGAGTTGATTTTGAAGCCAGAGAGTACTATTAAATCACATAACATGACCTCTTCTAGCAGTGCAGACAAAGATGTACATCTGTCTGTACTGAAGCCAACAACCTGGATGTAGATAAAAGGTAATTTGCAGCCATTATTTAGAAAAGGTATGTAATTACTCATTTCTCTTGATAGTTAGCTAAAATGATGTATCATTTTTCCCATGGGATATTTGTGCCTATTTCTAAATTGGCTGCAGGTCCCAGCCACTGCTCTTGTTATGACTTTCTTTGCTGAATCATTTTTTAATCTTATTTTTCAGCAACACAGACAGTGTCAGAAAGCACATCTATGCTTTGATTTGATCAGTTTCCCATGTTGCTTTACATTTTGGGCTGTTTCACCCCAGACTGTACTTAATCCAAAATCCTTTCCCCCTATTTTCCTTCAGAAGACTATCTTCATTCAGTCTCTGCTCTGCTTCCACACAAAACGTAACAGGCAAGTAGTTTTGAAATAGATGTTATGATAAATCTCTTTATAAGACTAAAATATTTATAACTACTACCTCTTCAATTTTAACATGAGTCTAAGGCTTGCCTTAGATAAAAACTCCAGGTTAAGGGAAGACAGCACAATTCTCAGACTTTGCCTCAGCTGCAGATCTGCTGCTCAGACATATTTCAGAATGAGAGTTACACAAACACCTGGCTTACAGGTTAGTAAAGCAGCAACTTCCCTGGGCTGCTGCTGCCTTCCCTCAGCCTGTGGAGGGCTTTGCCATTGAACAGATGATCTGTAGGGAGAGGAGAACAGCTCCCAGTTTTCTAAATACAGTCAACACTGAAACCACAGCCATTACTTTTACTCAAGGTTGGCCCTGATATCCATGACTGGGTTCTAACACCGTTTGCTTAAAGAGGAGAACACTAAACTCCACAGAAAGGAACAGGAACTTTCCTTGCACACTTGATCCTTATTTTTTCTTTGTTTCTTACACAATAAGCTAGCACCTACCTCAGAGAGTAGTATCTGGCCACTTTTAGGTTTCTGGGAAAAAATCCTATGTGATTGTTAGGCCACACCTTGAGTACTGTGTCCAGTTCTGGGCCCCTCAGTTTAAGAAGGACATCAAAACACTTGAACGTGTCCAGAGAAGGGCAACAAGGCTGGGGAGAGGCCTTGAACACAAGCCCTATGAGGAGAGGCTGAGGGAGCTGGGATTGTTTAGCCTGGAGAAGAGGAGGCTCAGGGGTGACCTCATTGCCCTCTACAACTACCTGAAAGGAGGTTGTAGCCAGGAAGGGGTTGGCCTCTTCTCCCAGGCAACCAGCACCAGAACAAGAGGACACAGTCTCAAGCTGTGCCAGGGGAGGTTTAGACTCGAGGTGAGGAGGAAGTTCTTCACCGAGCGAGTCATTTGTCATTGGAACGGGTTGCCCAGGGAGGTGATTGAGTCATTGACCCTGGAGGTGTTCAAGAGGAGATTGGACGTGGCACTTGGTGCCATGGTCTAGTCATGGGATCTGTGTTGATAGGTTGGACTCAATGATCCTCGAGGTCCTTTCCAACCTAAGTGATACTGTGATACTGTGATTTGAACCCCTGCAAAGGTATTCTCAAGGAAGTCCCCCATTGATGAGGAATTTCTCAAGAGAAGCAAGTTTGGTGCAATGATACTTTGCACATACACGACATCTTCTAAAAGAAAGGTGGCTAAAAAGTTTTCAGATGACACAGTAGAGCAGAGTGTAGCTCTGAATGAGAACTGAACCCAGTCCTCACAGGTATCACAGCATACCACCACCCTCCACAAAGACAAGAGTTTGGCTTTGGCATTGCCTATGCTGTTCACTGCTCCAGGTTAGATGACAAGCTTTGATGTCACAGAGAACATTTGCTGATGCTGAAGGATGATCTTTGTCTTTGAGAAGATGATGCTGCCCAGTTCTCTCAAGAACTTCTTTGCAATGTATCATTTACCCACCTCCCAGCCACGTGCTAAGCCTAACTGATGATACAAACTAGCCTCTGGCAATCTGCTAACAGCTGTTGTCAATCCTAGACCAAGCAAGATTTACAGGGTGACACCTTCACCCCATGTGCTGCAAGCACGCAGTGGCTGATGATGGCATCCGATCTTGCATTAACTGCCCATCAGATGAGCAAATTGCATCACACATCAGTCAAGTAACTGGCACTGAGCTATGACAAGGCTTCCATAAAGACAGCCTCAAAGACACACTGAACGTTTGACTCGCTGTCATCACATCATCTTGCTCTAGTCACCTCTTGGAAATCTTTGCCCTGACAATGCTTGCTTAACTTTGGTGTGTTATAAATAGGAGTTTTTCTGAGATCACTGTGACTGTCTTGGACTACATCTTAAAATTCAACAACTGCTCACTTTAAAATCATCACTTGCTGGAATGGGTAAATTTGTTGAAATCTCAAGAGAACAATTTTTTACCTTTTTAAGTACACATCAGCTAGTGCATCTTTACTGTGACACTGAATCTCATTTGGGGGCTCATATGATCGATGGTAATTGTATCAAAATGGGATCTGCAAAGCAGATGAACTGCAAAGTACTGCTACAGAAGGATCACCATAACCAGACCCCTAAACAAGAGGCAGCAGGTGCTCTCAAGACACCTTACCTGTAGTCACGCTGGTGCTGAGCAGGTTGTTTGTTCTGATAGTGGACACTAAGTGGAACACAAATTAAGGGACTTCAAGGATCCTTTCTCCTAGTTCCCCAGGGGTGTGTGAGAAACACCACCTTTGGCAGAGCTGATCTGCAAGATGTCCTCATGTCCTGGGAGGAACAGCAATCTACTAAAAGTGAGAATAAGTAAAAAAGTTGAGCTTGCACTAAAATAGATATGTGATTTATAGGAAGAAATTGTCCACTGGCAAAGATTACAGAAGAGAGACGAAAATTGTGTTAGATAACTTTCTGTGTATGGCTGAGAAACATATTTGGGCTTGCTGTCAGCTTTCTTTCTCCTTATTTAGTAGTTTTTAAAGAACAAAAAATACAGCCAAGTATCCCATTGTAGCCTCTGGTACTGTTACCTGACCTGAGGAGCTACCTACAGATTTTATCTAGTCCCAAGTTTTCTTAAACCATTAAAAAACATTTGCTTCATTTTTACAGAAGAACAAAAATGACAAATTACTTGCCCAAGGTCAGCCTTCTACTGCAGGGTGTCTAGAAAGCATCCTCTTTCTGCAAGTGAAAAATCCCTTTTGCTTGAACTTCATGAAACACCAAGTAGGTTGAACCAACAGGACATGTGTTTAAAACACAGCATCTGTTCCTATCAGTTCTGTTTGCTCAGAGGGGCAATCTCACACAGCAATGTCCAGAAGAACAGAACATCTGCTATTGATGTTGTAAAGAGTCGTTGGTAGCACATAAGACTCTTGATGGGAAGGTCGTGAGTTCAAGCCTGCAGTGGGCAGTAGTGTCCTCCCTACTCTAGTCATGAGGTCTGTGGTAACAGCTTGGACTTGATGATCTTTGAGGTCCCTTCCAACCTTAGGAATACTGAGTCAGAGCTTATCACTTGAGCATATGCTGAGAAGTATCTTCTACCAGTGGCTCTTGTTGCCGCTGTTCTTTGATGAAGAGCTTTTGGAGAGCAATACAGTCATCCTCTTGTCTATCTGGCAGCTTTTCTTCTGTGACACCAAGCAACTGGTTTGAATTCTTCCTAATTGCTGAATAAGATGGGTGGGAAAACAACACAAAAAAACCCCCTCTGGGCTGAGGTAGAGAGTTTGCTGAGATGGTAGTGCTATACAATTACCTTAGCAGAAGGTGTGTGGGGTATTTTTGTTTATTGAACTTAATACTGGCCTATCAAAATCACATTTGGGTTTGTCAATAAATTATCTAATATCCAAGAGTAGTGGAACATCCTGAAAGGAGCCATATTAAGCATCTAGCAATCACTAAAAGTCAATAATTCATATTTAAATATTATTTTAAGATCCATTCTTTCTCAACAATGGTTTCATAATCTGCCCCTTTTCCACTCCCTTTCCCCCCTTTTTCCCATCAAATCCCAGAGAACCTGAGCTCTGTTGGAGTCTCCTCCCAGCCCAGGTGTGGCCACTTGGCCCTCCCCACAGACTCCCCTTTATAATCTCCCCCAGGAAAGGCAGGAGCCCCAAGGTGAGCCCATCTGGGCTGGAGGACCCTCTTCTCATCACTGGTGAGTCTCCATGGTGCACACTGGGTGATGGTGGTGGTGACACCAAAGGCTGGGGGGCCTGGTGGCCCCCCAGTTAGGTAGGAAAAGCATTGATATCCACTCCAATATCATCTATGAGTGCTGGCTGGGCCTTCTTAGTGGGGCTGAGCTCCTCTGTGTGGTATCTTGGCTAGTTGATGGTCTTGTCTACAGCTCTGGGATGGGTGCAAAAATGGTGGTAGTGGAGCAGGAGCTGTTTAGGCAGGGTGGAGGATGGTGTTAGAGGGATACAATAAAGCAGAGAGGTCAAGAAAACCCACAAGACAAACACCTACTAAATATTGGTGAACATCAGGTACTTCTGCAGCTGCAGAAATTCAGAGGTGACCAGACAGCTTAAATTCATGAGCTGAGAAAAACCTGCTGCAGAATTTTACCTGCCTTCATCACAACCCAAAAAAGACTTTTATCAGATGTGTTTAAACAAATCTCTTTTGCTATTTCTAATTCATATCAAGGGGGAAATACATTTTGTCTGTGAAAGAAAAACCTTACATTTCTTTCTAAACACACCAGTAAATCAAATAGAGGCAGAGACTTTGCCTTGGTGGCCACCAGCCCACTTTCCTCTTGCTAAGCTGAGAGGAGGCCCAAGATTCTGGGGGCCCTGTGCTTGTGCCAATCAGCAAAACCATCGCTGACCGTGGGTCATACCATGCAAGGCAACTCTGAGGAGGCAGGCTGGCACTTACTGAGGTCCCAAAGTGGGTGGCATGCCCACAAGCATCTCGCCACATGAGGCACGTACGTGCACCGTGATATCGTGTGCCTCCTGCATGTGACTGCTGCCTCTTGTCCCACCACCTCCAGAAGGGCAGCACCAGCACTAAGTAGCCAAGGACCAACCTTGTGCAGCAGCAGATTTTAAAATGTCATAATCCACTTAAAGAAAATGGAATTATTATAATGCACTTAAATTTGACCAATCTGTTCCATTATGTGACTGCATATTTCAAACTTAGTTTTGCGCAGAGCATGGAGTGCTTCATGCAGATACAGCACATTAAACTGGCTCATGGGCTCACTGTAATTTCTCTGTCTTCTGGCTTTAAAGCTACAGTAACACAGGGAATACTTGTTCTTAGACCAGTAAGAAAGTTAGCCTGATTTCTATTTTTACTGTAGCTGAGAAAATTAATTTGGCATTTGAAAGAGTCAGATTCTCATTTCCTTCTAAAAGAAACTGGAAGAGAGTTTTTTGCCTAATTTCCCAAAGGGCTCTGAAAATTTTCATCATTGCTAATATACCTAGATCGATTAGTTAATCAACTAAACCATGGCACTAAGTGCCTCATCCAGTCTTTTCTTAAACATGACAGACTTCTTGCTGTTTTCACAGTTTGCATTACTTTTTGTGCAAGTCTCTCATCTACAGTGCTCAGGTTTACTTTCCCCTTCTTAGGGTTAAATAGGAACCTCTGGTTTCACAAGAGGGCAGGACAGACTGAAAAAATCAGTTAATTAACAGCTCCCAGTGAATAGAATAGAATAGAATTAACCAGGTTGTAAATTATTCAGAAACCTAAACTAACATTTGATGGGAACACTGACATCTCACTGGCTGATGTCTTGAAAGAATTGGGCTTTAAAAAACTACTGAACACCCTTTGACAATCAGAGCAGCCTACTGTTTCCAAGGTGGGCAAACAAATACTGAAAACTTTCACCTAACTGCAAGAAGAGAAAAATAAAAGTGAACTAAAACACCTGTGTTCTGTAACTGTCTTTAACACCACACAAGATGTCTGGTTCACATCTTCCCTACAGTGTTTTAGGAATTCCTGCAGTGGGCAGGCACTTTAAAACCTTTTTTTTTTTTTTTTTTTTCCCCCTCTCTTTTTTTCCTAACAACTAGGGGATTCACAAAGCCTTCAATCTTGACTATGACTCAGGTCTCCCTTCTGCATGACTCTGCTGCAATCCGATGTGGTCACAACTGTTGGAATAGTGCTTGGGTTTGAAACCCCAGCATCCAAATCCATTTCTTACCTTACAGAGTGACCATTGCTGTCTCACTGTGTGAAATACTGCCCTGCCAGGCCGACCCTGCAGGACCTGAAGGGAACCTGCTTAACAGCTAGCCTAAGGTCCATTCCCTCTCCGCTGCCGCGGAAGGGAGGGGATTGCCACTCATCGCAGCCGTCCGGACCAGCCTAGGAATCAGCCTGGCGACGGTAGTCTGCCAGAACCTAACCTTGCTACAAACAAAGGACACCGTGTATCTTCCACCTGCTGTCCGCTCACTAACATTCAGTTCAAAGCACCCACGTCTGCCAGCACAGTCTTTCCAGTCCAATCCTCGGATACGCATTGTAATATCTCGGTATATAGTTAGCAGCCATCAACGTCCCGTCGAGTCGCCATCTGGTGGACAAGCGGCAGAATTGCACCCGTCGTTATATAAAGAGAAAGTAATTCTGTATGTATTCCAATTGAGTCCTAATTATAAATACTAAACCACTTATAGGATGTATTTCACAATTGTGTACTAGAACATGTATATAAAAGTGATACATAGGTTATTACTGATTAATAAAATCAATATTCACATAATTCATATTTTGTATTAATAACCTCTTCATCACAAAGGGACAGACCTCAGATTGCTGTGCAGTTCTGAGAGAAGATGAAGGACATTTTCCTTTCCAACCCCTACTTCCCAATGCTAACTTATGCTGCCCATTCAGGACTTGTTTGAGGCCCAGTACCATTTTGAAATTGTTTTACCACTTTCTGGAGTTTCCAGGCAGGAAGGCCTTTGACACCGTCCCCCATAGCAAACTCCTGGCCAAGCTATCAGCCCATGGCTTGGACAGCAGCACTCTGAGCTGGGTTAGGAACTGGCTGGATGGCCGAGCCCAGAAAGTGGTGGTGAATGGTGCCACAGCCAGCTGGCGGCCAGTCAGTAGTGGAGTTCCCCAGGGATCAGTGCTGGGTCCCATGCTCTTTAACATCTTTATTGATGATCTGGATGAGGGCATTGAGTCCATCATCAGTAAATTTGCTGATGACACCAAGCTGGGGACAGGAGTTGATCTGCTAGAGGGTAGAGAGGCTCTGCAGAGAGACCTCGACAGGCTGGACAGATAGGCAGAGTCCAAGGGCATGAGATTTAACACATCCAAGTGCCAGGTTCTGCACATTGGCCACAGCAACCCCAGGCAGTGCTACAGGCTGGGGTCAGAGTGACTGGAGAGCAGCCAGGCAGAGAGGGACCTGGGGGTGCTGGTTGATGGTAGGATGAACATGAGCCTGCAGTGTGCCCAGGTGGCCAGGTGGGCCAATGGCATCCTGGCCTGCATCAGGAAGAGTGTGGCCAGCAGGAGCAGGGAGGTCATTCTGCCCCTGTACACTGCACTGGTTAGGCCACACCTCGAGTCCTGTGTCCAGTTCTGGGCCCCTCAGTTTAGGAAGGAGGTTGACTTGCTGGAACGAGTCCAGAGAAGAGCAACAAAGCTGATGAGGGGCTTGGAACACAAGCCCTATGAGGAGAGACTGAGGGAGCTGGGGCTGCTTAGCCTGGAGAGGAGGAGACTCCGGGGTGACCTTATTGCTCTCTACAACTACCTGAAGGGGGGTTGTAAACAGGCAGAGGTTGGTCTCTTCTCCCAGGCAGCCAGCACCAGAACAAGAGGACACAGTCTGAGGCTGCGCCAGGGGAGGTTCAGGCTGGAGGTCAGGAGGAAGTTTTACACAGAGAGAGTGATTGCCCATTGGAATGGGCTGCCCGGGGAGGTGGTGGAGTCACCGTCACTGGAGGTGTTCAGGAGGAGACTTGACAGGGTGCTTGGTTACATGGGTTAGTTGATTGGGTGGTGTTGGGTGATAGGTTGGACGCGATGATCTTGAAGGTCTCTTCCAACCTGGTCTATTCTATTCTATTCTATTCTATTCTATTCTATTCTATTCTATTCTATTTGCCTACAGTACAGGAATTCCCTAGGAGAGATAGACCCAAGTTGTGTTGCAGCCAAAACTAACAGATTTACTGTCTCCTAGCAACTATGCTGGAGGCATTTCGTACCTATAGGGGGCAGAGCCCAGATGAATACTTCCAGTTTCTTAATGGCTTGCTCACATCTGTATGAAATTCAGCATTACAATAATACTGACAGCTAATATTGTTTTCCTGTGACTGAAAAAAGAAATTATGAAGAATTATACCTTTTGGAGACACCAGCATGAAAGAGTTTTAATCATTTACTACCATGCAGAACCATAATCAGTTCCAGCAAAGCAGACTGCTTAACTCTAACTGATTATACACTCTAAGTTGTCTCTGTGTTTATTGCTTTCTATAATGAAATGCATATGGTTATTTTCATCAAGTTTATAAAATGCTATGACTGCTAAATTGCAGTTATTTCTAGGATGTACTCAGTGGGAAGAAGAAGGTATGGTTGGCTTCAGGAATTCTGGTTTTAATCAAACCAATCTTCTGAGACATTGTAAAAAAGCATCCTTTGAATAAAAGCACAAATAGTTAGACAAGCAAATTAATGTTATTACTGAAACAGCCCAGGTAAAAGTAGTATATAAAAACCTAGCCAAGAAAGGTTTGCCTAGCCCCATGGTCAGGAAAGGAAATCAGTCTTTTGGAAGTTGTCTGCCTTTGAAGGAAGATAGGTATGAGGTGCTAAATGCTCTAACGGCATACTTGAGAAAGCTGGTTTAGCGCTGCTGCCTCACAGAACAGATTCTCATCAGCCTTGCACAGGCTCTGAACAAGGGCAGACCACCTGTTCCCTCAGAGTCTGAAGAAAGTATCTAGATTAAGCACAGTTCCTTCAACGGACAAGAAGTGTTTCTCAGAGAGAGGGATACAAGCAAGCGCTGATTTGATGAAGTCCTTGGAAGATGGTGAAAAATGCTCTGGCTTGTCCTGTGTGCTGACACTCGCTGCTGTCTGAAGTTGCTGTAAAACATGCAGCAAGTAATGGAAGATAATTTTCCTCTTACACATTTGAATGTGTACTGAATCCATTAAGAAAACCCCAAACACCACTGAAGATGTAAAAAAAAAGTCACATATTCAGCTTGTAATTGCGAGTGCTACTATGTATTAAAGAAAATTATGTTACATTTGTGGATGAAGTGTGATCATGAAGTGAAGTGAAGTGTGTACATAAAAGACTAAGAGATATTGCCAGAATATACTACAATTGTATTTTATTTTCAAATAGAGGCATGCTTCAGCAATGCAAATTGAAAATAAAAGTGCAGGGACAGGTGAGCATAATTTAGCCCTGTGGTACAAGCATAATGTATATGTGAAAGCTAGAGATCTGTAACGGATTCATCTAATAGGCCATTGTAGTCCACAGTTTCACTGAACCAAGCTCAAATGCTATTCCTCTTGCCTGTCTCCCAAAGGCACCAGGAGGCATAAAGGAAATGAATGAGTGAAAATGTTGGGAGGAGAACTGACAAATCTAAACGCATTTCATTTCACAGTGCTGCTTGTACCTCTTACAGAAAAATTGGCTTAGGGGGTAAGGTCCTATGCTCAGCAGCTGTAAATTTGTGTAAGTTACTGGAGGTGGAAGAGAAGAATTAATTTACACCATGGTGGATCTGCATTTCAGTCATTACAGCACCCACAGCCAAAGCTAAGCTGTGAAGTTTCATGCTCCTTACGAACAGATGAGGTGAGTTTATACTCCAGGAACTTACACTGTTCCAGTCTGTCTGCTGCTTGGAAACAAATAAGACATCAGAGAGCTCACTGATCAAAATTAGACCAGAGGGAATTTAAAACAAACTTGCCCCAAACCATCTTGTTTGGGGGAGAAGAAACTGAAACACAAGACAGGACTCATACATCTTCAGGCCACATCTTTTTCATACTTGTCAATTTATTTTGCACCCAAGAGCTTTCCAGGATCAATATTACACATGACACACCCTTGCCAAATTCTCATTTACTTTTGGAAATTCCAAAGTTAGTCCCTCCCAAGGTTAAAACACTTCCTTAACCAAGTTGGTTTATTCCCTTATGAGGTAAAATAGACTAGACTAGAATAGAACTAACGAGGTTGGAAAAGACCTTTGAGAACATCAAGTCCAACCTATCACCCAACACCATCTTATCAACTAAACCATGGCACTAAGTGCCTCATCCAGTCTCTGCCACAGTATCACCAAAGTTGGAAGAGACCTCAAGATCATCGAGTCCAACCTGTCACCACAGACCTCATGACTAGACCATGGCACCAAGTGCCACGTCCAATCCCCTCTTGAACACCTCCAGGGACGGTGACTCCATCACCTCCCTGGGCAGCACATTCCAATGACTCTCTCAGTGGATTCGGTGGGTGGACCACTAGATGGATAAGGAACTGGCTTGATGGCCACACCCAAAGAGTGGCTGTCAATGGCTCCATGTCCCAGTGGAGGCCAGTGACAAGTGGAGTCCCTCAGGGACCAGTCCTGGGACCAGGCTTGTTCAACATCTTTGTGGGTGCCATGGACAGTGGCATTGAGTGCACCCTCAGCAAGTTTGCTGATGACACCAAGCTGTGTGGTGCAGCAGACAGGCTGGAGGGAAGGGATCCATCCAGAGGGACCTTGACAGGCTGGAGAGGTGGGCACAAGCCAACCTCAGGAGGTTCAACAAAACTAAGTGCAGGGTCCTGCATCTGGGTCAAAGCAGTCCCAGGCAGAAATCCAGGCTGGGCAGTGACTGGCTGGAAAGCAGCACTGAGGAGAGAGCCTTGGGGGTGCTGGGGGAGGAGAAGCTCAACAGGAGCTCTCAGTGTGCACTTGCAGCCTGCAGAGCCAATCAGATCCTGGGCTGCATCAGGAGAAGTGTGGCCAGCAGGGCAAGGGAGGTGATTCTCCCCCTCTACTCGGCTCTGGTGAGACCCCACCTGGAGTACTGCCTCCAGTTCTGGAGCCCCTATTACAAGAGAGACATGGACATGCTGGAAGGTGTCCAGGGAATAGGATGTGGCTCAGTTGGTAGTGCATAAGACCCTTAATAGGAAGGTCATGATTTCAAGCCTGCAGTGGGCAGTAGTCCTCCCTACTCTAGTCAGTCTCTTTGCCATGGGTTAGCTGTTTGGGTGGGTTGGATTGGTTGATGGGTTGGACGCGATGATCTTGAAGGTCTCTTCCAACCTGGTTTGGTTTATTCTAAATAAAGTTTATTCTAAATAGTCATGAGGTCTGTGGTGACAGGTTGGACTTGATGATCTTTGGGGTCTCTTCCAAACTTAGTGATACTGAATACTGAGAAGGGCCATGAGGATGATCAGAGGGCTGGAGCACCTCTCCCATGAGGACAGACTGAAGGAGTTGGGGCTGTTCAGTCTGGAGATGAGAAGGCTCCAAGGAGACCTTAGGGTGGCCTTCCAGTATCTGAAGGGGGCCTACAAGAAGGCTGGGGAAGGACTTCTCAGGATCTCAGGCAGTGATAGGACTAGGGGGAATGGAATGAAGCTGGAGGTGGGGAGATTCAGGCTGGAGGTGAGGAGGAAGTTCTTCCCCATGAGAGTGGTGAGACCCTGGAATGGGTTGTCCAGGGAGGTGGTTGAGGCCCTGTCCCTGGAGGTGTTTAAGCCCAGGCTGGATGAGGCTCTGGCCAGCCTGATCTAGTGTGGGGTGTCCCTGCCCATGGCAGGGGGGATTAGAACTAAGTGATCCTTGTGGTCCTTTCCAACCCTGACTGATACTATGATACTATGAACAGAGGGCCAAAATATTTCTCTGCATCCCAGCGAGTGCCCCAATCAAAGTTTCAGGTAGAGCTCATCCTCTTACTTAATAGTCTGATTTTTTGACCGAGAGTGACAAAAGGCCTGGCAGCAGAACAAATGTCTGAATTAAGGGGCAGCTTGGTAGAGAAAACTGCAGGTGTATGTCTGTGTCTGAGGTATACACCCTGAGTGGTTTAGTCATCCACTTCTTAGTGGTAAGGCAATTGAGTTTGGCTCCAAAGTCACCATGAGCCTTCTCATTTCCAGGAGCTGAACCTGATTGAATTGTAAGTACAAAATACTCCTCTGAGGAGTCAACCATTTCTCAACATCAACAGGACAGTGCTCCTAACGTTCCCATCCTCAGTGTAGGATGATCAAAGTTCACACAATACATGCTATCATTTCAGGCTTTCTCATGCCTATAACTAAGGTTTGCAATACGGGAAAACTTTTATATGGTCACTCATAGTGAGGAGCTTAGTGCAGTAGGATGAGCCCACCTAAAGGAAGCATACTGACTGTGGGATACATACCCTTCAGAATAACAGGGGGTGGAAGGGTAGAATTTAAGCTTTTCCAATCTCCTTTTTGCCTGTTTTATCCTTTAACTATTGTACAGAAAAAGTTAAAATTGCATTGAAATAGTACTCTGGGAAAGGAAAGTTAAGTTAAATTAGAAGCAGCTATAAGTGATGATAAAAAAAAAATCAATTTAACTATGAAATTCTTTCCAAGGTGTCCATTTAAATACTTTCTATACATTCTATCAAAGATATTTTATATAAGATAGTCAAGATATAAAAGAAGTGTTTCCCCTTCACACCAGTCATTTACATGGCCTGTATGTACACATGCAGGTGCACATCAAGGAAAATCATGTTCTGCAGTGGCAAGACTCTGACCCAAACCCACTTAAAAAATGCAATTGTGCACACCGAGAGTCAGCTGTCACATTACCATAGATATTGCAGCAGCTGTGTGAAGCTGTATCATACACCAGAGCACAAATGTGTTGCTTTGCACGATCAAACAGTGCAAAGGAGGTCAAACAAACACATTCTCAGTGCAATTGAATGGGCTTTAGGTCACAAACTGACATTTTAAAGAACCTATTTGTGTCAAGTAAAACATTATTTTACTTTTGTCTGAAGGAAAATTCTACATGTACTTGCCTTCTACTGGCAGCTAATCATGATGAGTATGCACATTAAATGAAACAAGCTGATGGTCCAAAAGCAATTAGGAGGAAAGATACGGAGACTGTTAGATCAGTACGGCCTGAACTGACAAGTTCATGCTACTATCCTCAGCCATCAGACAAACATGAGTGGTGGTTCTCATTCTACTTTAGGGAGCAAAGAAACTTCATCGTTCTATTTGTACCCTATGTTTTATGTACAGTTTTGGCTGAACATTTAATGCCTTTTATCTGAAGTTGAGCTATTAAGGATCTTGCATGCTCGGACTGGTTTGCAGCTGCGAAAAAGAAAGGATCACCTTCTACTGCCACATCTGGACCTATATCTTGTCAAAGGACTGAAGGAGAACCAGGAAGGTGATGTTCTGACCCTTCAGTTAATTTGAATGTGTCTTTGGATATTTTCATGTGCTGACAGGAGACAAGTTGGAAGAGCACTGTGAATGACAGCTGTGGGTCTGTACCCATTACATTCACAAGTGTTACACTGATTGCCTGAGGATCACTCAGATGTTGTTAAATGAAAGCTATGCCCTAGGGCTATGTTTGATGTCACTGCTTTGATCAGCAAGAACAGAAAATAGAGCATTGCTCTGCACAGATGTGCTTTCAAATAGTCCTCTAAGTATAAAATGTCTGTAACTTTGTACATATAATATTTCCCTAATTTTTACTGGTGGGGCCATCAAGAAGAGTTCTCTTTGTCCTTCACCTGGTTCAGCATAACTTTTTAAAGACCAAAGAAACAATTTAGATATTCCAGTGACACAGTACTTCAGATCATAATTATTTCTACCTCAAGTAATTTCAAAAAGAAATTTTGATTTCAAACAAGTCTTAATAAGGATACAATGCATTCTAATCTTAACTAATCTAACCACCCATTACAGCAGTTAACTTATACTTCAGTTACATCACTTAGTGGTACTGTTGTAGTATTAAATTAGTAGTAGGCAAATGGATGTATACAAAGACACATACTCACTGAACCTCCTGCTCCTGTGCTGTCAGTCAGCTCGATCAACTTTGTCTTGAAAAAGGCCAGGACATCAGCATCTATGCAAATAAATACCAAAGCTAAAGTGAACTCTTTGTTTATGTAAAGCCTTGCTGGAATTGCCCAGTTGCCCAGGTAACAGAAGATGTAGTTCTCAGCATCCTCTGCCCATATGCTGCAGCAACAAGGATACATATTCCAAAAGGAACTAGTTCTGAGGTTTTCAAAATGTGTTTCAAATCACTTGTTCAGACTTTAATTTTGTATGCCTACCACTTAAAAAACAGGTAGTAGTTCCTGGACACTGGAACGTTTTTCATGTTACTGATAACAGTTGATGGGACCAGAATGAAAGCACTTTCACAGAGATGATAATGGGCATTTGGTTTTCCTTCTTCTCGGCTTTGTCTTTGCCAAGCAACCACATGAATCATCACAATTCAGCTCATCCTGACCAAAACATACTCCTTTCACACAGGTTTGACATTCACAGACCAAAGAATATAATTCTGTCAGATTCCCAACATTAAACTCTTCTGCTTTTTTTGTTCCTCTGGAATGCCTCTGCTTATCAAATCTCTGACATATGGACTCCAATGGTTTAATAATAGTTTATCATCATTTTTGTTAGGGTCAAATGCACGGATACTTTCAGGAAAGGGGAATAATCCTGATACAAGAAGACTTTTGTGTGTCCAGGCCTCTCTGTGGCAATGACATCTCAAAACACACAAAACTTTAACAAAGAGATTTAATGAGAGTGACACAGAAACAAAGAACTGTCCTTTCTGTGTGTTGCATAGCACATATGTGGAATTATTCTATGTTAAAATCTGTTAAAGTTCATGAGAATCCATATAATTGATTTAATGGCTTTTCTGCAGTACAGAACTGTATGCAAAATCTCAACACTAATTGTGGATTTTAGATTCTTAAACACCCCAAAATTTATTTTAAGTGAAAAAATTAAATTTGTAGTCTTTGATGTTCTTGGTATTTTTGGTGATTTTAGTGTACATTAAGTGGAATTTTATCCACAGCCAAAACCAGGTTAAGACAGAAACAGCTATGTGTTCTAACTGACAGTGGAATAACACAGGAAGCAATGTTGTGAACATCAAGCTAATTTCTGGACAAAGTTAAAGATGCTGGCAGATGAGAAGTCATCACCATTAACGTGGTTGGAGCAGCTGCCTACAAATGCAAATCAAGTGTAATGTCAGTAGGTGTAAGTTCTTACTCAGAGAAAATTCATTGCATTGCCTCCTGAATGTTAATGGGAAGTAACTGGAATAGTTTACCATTTACAATGTTGTATCAACTAACTTCTCTTTTGTGCATAGATTTTATTCTGTGGTCAAAAATAAAATCCATGAGCATGTAGGGTACCTTTAAAAAAGACAGATATCCTGACAGCACAAATTAAAAGCTAATGTGGAGTTCTCTGCAACCATGAGAGGAGGGAAAAGGGTGTCTCTGTGAAAGCCCAGACGAGTTGTCCAACACCAGCCTAGGCACTCAGATGCTAACATAAGGATAGAGTATTTTAATCAGAATAGTTAAAATTATTTTCTACAGGACAGTACATATAAAACAATCATGTGTCTACAACTTACTCATTTTCAAGGACCTTAAGAGTCAGGAACAACAATTTATTTTGAAACGACAACCTAACCTAAACCACATCCAATCCATCCACTCACTGTATGACTGTCCACACTAAATGTCATTAGTGTGGTTTTGTGCCCTCTCAGTGCCCTCTAAAAACCCTGTGATCCTCAGGTTATTTATTTATGAGCACAAAAGATGTCCAGAAAAAAAAAAAGTCAGGGTGAGAACTTCTGGAATGGTGACCTAGCAAGCTGCTCAAATTTCTGCTCTATTAGTCTATGATAAAAGTAGACAAATCCAACCCAACTTGCCAGTGCTATTGCCCTTAATTTGCCCAGGATTTGTTGCTAAGAGAGGAACTGAACTAAGTTGCAAAGAATACTTTCATGGAGCACATTAGCTTTGTCAGAGTGGAGCAGTAAGAATGATGAGAGGTAAAGGAAATAATATGAACAGAAGCGAACAGTGCAGTAGTACAATTTATTCAGCTCAATACTTAAGGGTGGGGGAGAGATGCAATAAAATCCAGCATCTGAAACCAGAGACTAACAACATTTAGATCAGCAATAAAACAGACGAAATATCCAAGTGCAACTTATCAGAAAAAGTTAATCAAAGGTAAATTTATTTTCCCCTGGATATTTTAAAACCAAGATCAGAATAATTTTATGCACAAAGTACTACTATCAGAGTGGAAGAGGACAGATTTTTTTGTTTGCAAGACCGCTGTTTCAACAGCACTGCTGGATTCAAAGCAAGACTTTAGCTCAAAACAGAAGCAGCAGCTGCATTGTGTAAATCAGATTAATTCCAGTAACACTTTAATTCTTCTATTAACCTCAGCGCTGTGAGAAGAGGTCAGCCCCTGAGATCCTGCATCTTTTTTTCCTACACACCTGACAACCATCCTGTTGTAGTGCAGCACACTCCAGGTGTGCGTGAGAACATAATCCTGCAGTTGCCTTGGTAACATTCACAGAACTGGTTCTGAACTGGTTCTAAGCTCTGAAATGGTATTGGCCACAGTACCGTTTTTAGAAACTCGCATTTGACCCAGCACCGCAAGTATTCTTTTCCAGTGGCAGCAACAATAAAAGTGCACACCAAAAGTGAATTTCCTTGCCTAAATAGATCTGATGGGTACCCAGGGAAAGTTACTGTTGACTCTATGAAGCAAGCCTGCAAATGTGTTTCTATGTTTACACTTCCACAACAAATGCTGATTTTGTTTCTTTTCCATTCTCCGTCTTAATTCTGCCTGTGCTTCCATGCATGTAGGTGTCAGAACATTAGTTTTGCATTTTGAAGGTCTGGAATAGATCATAAGCAAGACTAAAGTAGGCAAACCAAGGTTAGCATTGGGAACTCAAAAAGGAAGTCAAAATCCAACAGCTCCTATCTTATTTGGAGGACCAGCATAGAATTTGTCTAAAATGTGCCCAACTTGAATGATCCATAACGTCTACATTTAGTTTAAAGCTTTGTCTTAGTTTTGCATTTCTGTATACAGAATACAGAAAGCTGCACACTCTCCTGATGTATTTTTTTTTTTTAAACATGAATGGAACATGAAAGCTGCAACACATCAGCCCAGTTCAACTTCCCAGCAGTGGGAAAACCTGAAAATTACTCCAATTACTATGATGGCTGAAGAGCTATTTGTTGTGATGAAGAGCTGCTTCAGCACCATCAAATGTACTTTACACTTCCCTGTAGTATTTACAAAACTGAAACAACATTTCAAGACAAAACTTCATTAACAGGTAGAATTATGTGTAAATAAATTCCCATGAACCAGACTTTATTAGACTGATGGGAAACAGTATGGGAAAATGTCCATTTGGAATAGGTAAGTATTTATTTGCTGTCACAATTCAGTCCTAACACATTCCATGAGGTCATCTATAGCTTGCTCATCACTTTGCTATTCCAAAAAGCTACTAGGAAAAGAGAAAAAACCTGAGGCTGACACAAAGGCTTGGGGACAAAACTTGTGCTGAGAGACTGAAGGAGCTGAATTTACATAATTTAGAATGGTGACTACTAAGGGGATATTATTTGTGTTCAACAGCTTACAAATGTCCTCACAGTGACAGTTTATGTGATAAAAGCCTCAGCCACAGTCTCCAAAAATTACTAAGAACAATATCTTGAGGCTAAAAAAAGTTTTGACAGGTATTAGGAAGAAGTTGTTAGCAGTACAAGAAATTGAATAGTGATGCAGCCTGTAGTACAAAGGGAGCAGTTTTGACTTCTGCTACCAACATTTGAAAAAACATCTCAAATCAGAAACTATAGGAACAATGAATGAAATAAGCTTCAAAAACATAGAATCACAGGATAAACCAGGTTGGAAGAGACCTTCAAGGCTATCAAGTCCAACCAAATCACCTAACCCTAACTAATCAACTAGACCATGGCACTGAGTGCCTTATCCAGGCTTTTCTTAAACATCTCCAGGGACACTGACTCCAGCACCTCCCTGGGCAGCCCGGGGAGGTGGTGGAGTCACCATCATTGGAAGTTTAGGAGGAGACTGGATAGGGTGCTTGGTGCCATAGTTTAGTTGATTATGTGGGTTGGATTATAGGTTGGACATGATGATCTTGAGGGTCTCTTCCAACCTGGTCTGGTCTATTCTATTCTATTCTATTCTATTCTATTCTATTCTATTCTATTCTATTCTATTCTATTCTATTTCCACCTGATCTACAAGCAGCACAAGGATGACATTATATCATGTCTCTTCTCTAATGTATTTGCTCTTTATAACATAGTATAGGATTTGTCTCAGAGCTATACCACATCACTTACTCCAATATCTGAAATAGCACCTGGAAAGTTCAGGCTTGCACAAGATTTAGTTTCTATTTATATCTTATGCAGTTTGGAGAATAAATATTCTGAAACACTCCTCCTGTCTGGAACGTGACAGAATAAACAGAATCCTTAAAACAGATTAAGTACAGTATTTAAAGTGAGTCACTGTACTTGGGCATGGATTCATAAAATCAAGATGTTCTAAGCAACACCACTGCAATCATGTAAAGCACATGGGTAAATATGCAAGCACAAGAGGTAAACAGTTTTAATATTTACTGTTTTAATGTAAAATACTGGAGACAAAAAATACGTCAGAACTTATGAGGACTCACTCTTAATTGTTTAACACTGATCTTTGATGACATTATCATCATCATAAATTAAATAAAACTTCAGGTAATGAATGAAATAAAAATTCACATATACATAGTTTATTTGCTAGGATTGGAACCCAGAGAGTGATAGCTCAAAAAAAGGTTTACAGAGTAAGTACATTATGTTAATGATTGGAAACCTTGTGCTAAATGATAAGATGTAGAAAAAGAAGAAACAATAAAAATCCAATTGGCATGTCCTTCCTAACTGTAAAAGTTAAGTATAAAAGTAGCAGTCTAGTTTTAGAACTGTTGTTCTCTGGTGCCTTCATCCGTTCAACAGATCGATGGAAATAAGTTCGTTATGTTCAAGATTGCAGATGACACAAGGATTAGAAGATAGAACAAATATGGTTGAGTATCACAAAGTAAGATTTTTATTGTTTACATGAACCACATAGCAGATGGTAAAGGCATTTTGTTGTACAGAGGGATGCAAAGTGATTAGGCTCAGAGCAGGAAAACAAGCTATAGAATATGTGGCAAATGACCCAACTGAAGGTTACTGTGGAAAATAATTTTATCCAATGACACAAAGCATAGTAACAGTGAAAAAGGAAAAACAAACCATTATTGTGAATGTGTAGACAGAAAGACTATAATAGAAGAAACCATAATGCTGTTACCATGCACTTTCTGTTAGCCTATAGAGGTAATGCATGTGCTGACCTGGCTACCTAGAACAGGAAGAAGCTAATCTTTTGAAGTTAAAAGTGAGTCAAGAAGATGATATTAAATCCAAAAAAATTATACAGATCTAAAAAGTAAGTCTTCATCATTAAAGTTATGAAATAATTTACATGACAGAATAAGATGCAAAATGGTTTCTTCTAATCCTCATGGGTCATCAATGCTAAGTAATTGTTAATTAGGAGAAGATGCTCCATGCAAAGCGACTGGAGCGCTGCAATTGACGGTTACAAGCTCTTCAGGAGAGACAGGCGAGGAAGAAGGGGTGGAGGGGTGGCCCTTTACATCAGGAAGGCACTAGATGCCATTGAGATGGAGATTAGGGACGATCGGGTTGAATGCTTGTGGATAAGAATTAGAGGGAAGACCAGCAGGGCAGACACCCTAGTTGGAGTCTGTTATAGACCACCCAACCAGGAGGAAGATGTTGATGAAGCATTCTATAGGCAGCTTAGGGCTGTCTCAAGATCTCCGGACCTTGTTCTCATGGGCGACTTCAACCTGCCTGACATCTGCTGGGAACTCAACACGGCAGAGAGGAGACAGTCTAGGAGGTTTTTAGAATGCATGGAGGACAGCTTCTTATCCCAGGTGCTGCGAGAGCCTACCAGGGGCAAGGCTATGCTTGACCTCCTCTTCACCAATAGGGAAGGACTGGTGGGTGATGTGGTGGTTGGAGGGTGTTTGGGGTCCAGTGACCACGAGATAATTGAATTCTCGGTTTTTGGTCAAGCCAAGAGGGGCGGCAAGAAGACCTCCACTCTGGACTTCCGGAGGGCAGACTTCAGGCTACTCAAGGAACTAATTCAGAGGGTTCCTTGGGATAAAGCCCTTAAAAACAAAGGGGTCCAGGAGAGCTGGACCTACTTCAATGAAGAATTGTTGAAGGCTCAGGGACAGGCTGTGCCAGTGTGCCAGAAGATGAGCCGCCGGGGCAGACGGCCAGCCTGGATGGTTCATGAACTTTTAATGGAACTGAGGGAAATAAAGAGGGTGTATCACCTTTGGAAGCGAGGGGAGGCAACCCACAGAATGTTTAAGGATGTTGCTAGGTCTTGTAGGAAGAGAATTAGGGAGGCAAAAGCACACTTGGAGCTTAAACTGGCCTCTACTGTGAAGGACAACAAAAAGTCCTTCTATAAATACATTAGTAGCAAGAGGAAGGGGAAGGAAAACCTCCACTCCTTGGTGGATACGGAGGGGAACATTGTAACCAAGGATAAGGAAAAGGCAGAGATACTTAACACCTTCTTTGCCACAATTTTTACTAGAAGGGCAGAACGTCCTCCTGACAGCTGGCCTGCAGAGCTAGCAGAAGGAGCCAGGGAGCTGCACAGTTTCCCTCTGTTCCATGAGGCGGTAGTTGGAACTCTCCTTAGCAGCTTGGATCCCCACAAGTCCATGGGACCAGATGGGATTCATCCTAGGGTGCTGAGAGAGCTGGCAGAGGAGCTGGCCAAGCCACTCTCCATAATTTTCCAGCAATCCTGGCTCACTGGCGAGGTCCCAGAGGACTGGAAGCTGGCCAACGTGGTGCCCATCCATAAGAAGGGCCGGTTGGATGAGCCAGGGAATTACAGGCCTGTCAGCCTGACCTCAGTGCCAGGCAAGATCATGGAACAGGTCATCTTGAGTGCAATAACACAGCACTTAGAGGATGGCCAAGGGATCAGGCCTAGCCAACATGGATTTAGGAAGGGCAGGTCCTGCCTGACCAACCTGATCTCCTTCTATGATCAGGTGACCCGCCCGGTGGATACGGGGAGGCCTGTTGATGTAGTCTACCTGGACCTCAGCAAGGCCTTTGACACCGTCCCCCATAGCAAACTGCTGGCCAAGCTGTCAGCCCATGGCTTGGACGGGAGCACACTGCGATGGGTTAGGAACTGGCTGGATGGCCGAGCCCAGAGAGTGGTGGTGAATGGTGCCACATCCAGCTGGCAGCCAGTTACTAGCGGTGTGCCCCAAGGATCAGTGCTGGGCCCTGTGCTCTTTAACATCTTTATTGATGATCTGGATGAGGGCATTGAGTCCATCATCAGTAAATTTGCTGATGACACCAAGCTGGGGGCAAGAGTTGATCTGCTGGAGGGTAGAGAGGCTCTGCAGAGAGACCTCGACAGGCTGGACAGATGGGCAGAATCCAACGGCATGAGATTTAACACATCCAAATGCCAGGTTCTGCACATTGGCCACAACAACCCCAGGCAGTGCTACAGGCTGGGGTCAGAGTGGCTGGAGAGCAGCCAGGCAGAGAGGGACCTGGGGGTGCTGGTTGATGGTAGGCTTAACATGAGCCTGCAGTGTGCCCAGGCAGTCAAGAGGGCCAATGGCATCCTGGCCTGCATCAAGAACAGTGTGGCCAGCAGGAGCAGGGAGGTCATTCTGCCTCTGTACACTGCACTGGTTAGGCCACACCTCGAGTACTGAGTCCAGTTCTGGGCCCCTCAGTTTAGGAAGGATGTTGACTTGCTGGAACGAGTCCAGAGAAGAGCAACAAAGTTGGTGAGGGGTTTGGAACACAAGCCCTACGAGGAGAGGCTGAGGGAGCTGGGGCTACTTAGCCTGGAGAAGAGGAGACTCAGGGGTGACCTTATTGCTCTCTACAACTACCTGAAGGGAGGTTGTAGACAGGCTGATGATGGTCTCTTCTCCCAGGCACCCAGTACCAGAACAAGAGGACACAGTCTCAGGCTGCACCAGGGGAGGTTCAGGTTGGATGTTAGGAAGAAGTTCTATACAGAAAGAGTGATTGCGCTATGGAATGGGTTGCCCGGGGAGGTGGTGGAGTCGCCGTCATTGAAGGTGTTCAGAAGGAGACTTGATGGGGTGCTTGGTGCCATGGGTTAGCTGTTTGGGTGGGTTGGATTGGTTGATGGGTTGGACACGATGATCTTGAAGGTCTCTTCCAACCTGGTTTGGTTTATTCTAATAAAGGTTTATTCTAAACTAAATAAATCGCTTTTGAAAGAAATAATGAAGTGCTGAACCATGGACATTCACTAATTAGACCTACTGTAAAAGTTTTGTGATGGTTAGAATTTATAGCAACTGCTACATGATTGATGCAGAGGCTGGGCTTAGGACAGACTGAGAAAGTGGAAAGAATTAGTTGAGGACAGACTTCCTCATCATTAAAAGTAGCAAAATTGCTCACCCTTAGAAGCACACTACAAGGTTTTTACTTTTAATTAAGTTTCAACTGCTGTTTATGCAAATTCTCCTGTAAATCAGTATTAAACATGTCCTAAAGCCATTCATACATATAGCTCATTTATTCTGTGCTTGACAATCCTGCTGTTGAAGCAATGTCAGCAAAATGGCTGATTATACTACATTTGGTTGTGGTTCATTTGCAAGTTCTGATTAAACTTTTGTTGATCTTGGTCATAATGCTAATCAGAATTAGCTGGGTGCTGAAACATGACTAAAACTGATCACAGGACATGTTTTAGGAAGATCAGACAGCAAAGTACAAATGAGATGACCTGCAGTGTGTTTATTAAGATTAGAAGCAGGGCAAAACAAACTACTATTCACAGAAAACTTAATTCTGATATTTGAGAGATAGATAATAATAAACCAGGTTGGAAGAGACCTTCAAGATCATCGTGTCCAACCCATCAACCAATCCAGCCCACCTAAACAACTAACCCATGGCACCAAGCACCCCATCAAGTCTCCTCCTGAACACCTCCAGTGATGGTGACTCCACCACCTCCCCATGCAGCCCATTCCAATGGGCAATCACTCTCAGATGTAGCCCTAGAAACCACTATCCAAGACACTGGAACTAACTGAACTGGTAGTATGCACTCCAAAAAAACCCAGGAGTGCTATAGCTGTCCTAGGTTTGTAGAGAATAGAGCCACTGAATTTCTTTCCTTGATAAGTTATCCACGCTCAGGGAACAAGCAGCAGACACAGTAAGCGTTAAGCTCTATTCTATCATCCAAGGTATCTTTCAAGTATTTGCAGAGAATGCCAAACAAGAAACCAAGTGAAGACCAGCCCAGAAATTTCTCTTCTTTTCCTGATGTTATCTTCTATTCATTCTCAAAGAGCATGCTGTAATGTGTAAGTGACTCATTAACAGTCATTCTACATGACTCAGAGGTAGAACTCAACAGATATTCCAAGGGATGACTCTGTTTTAATTAAAATTATACAAGGCTCCAAGGTAAACATTTGTACTTTATGCTTAAACAAAAGGACTTTATTCTAAGTTCAAATATAAAGCAGGTTCAGTATCCTGCAGAATATTTTTCTTTTCTCCCATACCAAAGTAATTGCTTACAAGGACTGAACATTTACAAACTCACCATCCAGCTCCAAGTCCAAGCAGTGGTTAACACTAAGCAAAACAGAACGCATCTCAGGCCACTTTCTATTGTGAAAAATAGCACAATGCTTTCAGCCATTCTACAAATCATGCTATCAAGTAACACCTACTGTCAGGAACAGCATAGTTTAGGGAGATCCTTGTCTTATTCCTTTTTCAGTACTTTACAGCAGAACTTCAGGCTTTGCCAGGGGTAACTTGGAAACACCCAGGCACAGTGAAGTAAGGTTCCTTGTTACACCCGCACAGTGAAACTCTGGGGTCAGTACAGCCAAAGTGTCCTTGTCTAAATCTCACCAAAGATTGGGAAATGCACAGCAACCTCAGCCTCTGGGGCTCTGACCAGGCATGGACCTGCAAGTGGGAGACCTACATCTCCTTGCTCCTGCCTAAGCACACTGAGGCAGTGGATCCTCTCATGTCAGGAAGAAATTTCTCTATCTTCCATGGGCAAGGAGGAAGGGGACCCAAGTTTCTTGTCAGTGTGTCTTCTGCTTTGAAAGGCTCTCCAGGTACACAGAGGTGAAATAGCTGGAAGTTCAGATGAAAATCTGTTACCTCATGGGTGAGACATTTCATCATCTGCTACCTCATGGGTGAACCTGGAACATCTCCAGTCTCCAGAGAAAATGTCTTTTAGTCGAGAGGAAAAACCTCATCTTCAGATGTCTGCAGATCTTGTCTCATGCTGCACTGTAATGAAGTTCCAGAACAGCCACATATGGTGCATTTTCCCTCTCTTATTTTCATACAGCTTTCCAGACTTTTTTGCTCATAACCTTAGGATCATGAAATAAAATAAAAATAAAAATAAAAAGTCAACAGTGACATGACAAAAATATGCATACAATAAAAACTGTTCAGCCTTTCCTGAAACTTTACTACTAATTAGGCTGTTTAATTAGAATGCCTTTAATTAGAGGTAATCTCTCTGCAAAAAAGAATGCAGGTGTCAAATGTATTGAATTAAATTACTTCACTGATCACACACTGAAAATCATGAAAGCTCGTATTTTACTCTGTATGTTCACACAGCTATGAAAAGAAAGAATATTTTTCAAGGCTATTGCAGTTTTGATCTCAGCTGTCACAATAATTTAATGGAGTTCCCTACTATTCTTTTTCCAAACATAATTCCTCTAAAACACTGAATCAAGAGATGACAATTCATCAAAAAACAATTATTTTCACCCAGAAGGTTTTGGAATCAGTCTCAAAGAAGTGGCTTCTCTTATTTAATTGCCCCCCCCAAATGATAAAACCCTAGGTTAAAGAAGGAGATCTCCATCCAGCATTGAGGAAGACATCTGTTTGCACCAAAGATGTTACTTTGATAGTCTCTGACAACTGCTTTTGAAGTGCTGATTAAAATATACCCAAAGACTTTATATTCAGCATGACAGCAAACTTTGATGGTCTTCTAGCAGTGCAGCAGCCTGCTATTTATCAGTCAGATGTAGAGGCTGACATACTTTTCCATTAGCTTCTGATTATCTTGAAATATTGCAGTGAAAAATCAGTGGAGATCTTCTGACAAATACTTCCTTCATCTCCTCTTGGATAAAGAGATTGATGAAATTTATTTGAACTGCCTTATTCTGGCTTTCATTCAAGTGCCATGGTAAAGTGATTATGAACTCCTAGTCCATGAGATGCCCATGCAAGGTATTCCTCAGAAAAATGTTTTCTCTCCTCTCTATTCCAATTAAAGAATAGGCATTCTGCTTGCTGTACCACAGGGAAAAATATTACCTGATCTCTATGTCAGATCTTGAGTTCCTCCTCACTCTTTCAAATGTAAAATTTAAATAAACAATTACCCATGTTACCCATTTTAGACACACAGAGAAAGGAGTCTTTGACAGTAAGCTGTGATCAGGACCCAACAGCCACCCATGACTGAAATCCACATCACAAGCAGAAAACCTATTTGTTCTGAATTCATTCTCCTGTCATAGCTTACGTCTTAACATGATGAAATCCAGCTCTCTAATTTTAAAGGGTCAACACAGGTTTGAGATTTCTTTTGTATGGCAGGTGTTGCAGACTTTCTGATTCCTGCAACAGCGAGTCTGTGCATGGAGCCCTGGCTGCCCCTCAAACTATCATAAATGGCCCTGGAGCAGAAGCAACTGGTCTGCCACACAAGAGGCTTTTTGGAGAAAGCCTGAAATAAATTTTATTTTTAATTGGTTCAAAGGCATCTTTCTCCTCCTTCCAAACTCAGGTTTCTAGTGAAGCTGACCTAGATGCTTATTCTCACCATAAGCATTTTGTGCTTTCTCTTAGGCACAGTTTGTTTTACAGTTCTAAATGAATACCAGTAGCTGAACATTACAATGTTGGAAACTGTATTATGCTTCTAGTCAGAGCACAGCATGAGCAAAAAATGACAGAAGTGCACAACCAGCAAATTAGCTGCTGTAAATTTACACTCGAGGAGCAAACAATTGCTTATTCCTTTAAATTTACTTCTGTGGGAATAAAGTTCTGATTTCAAAAGCCAAGATACTTTCATAGAATCATAGAATTGTTAGGGTTGGAAGGGACCTCAAGGATCACCCAGTTCCAAACCCTGTGCCATGGGCAGGGACAACTCACACTACAGCAGGTTGCTCAGAGCCACATCCAGCCTGGCTTTAAAAACCTCAAGGGATGAGGTTTCCACCACCTCCCTGGGCAACCTGTGCAAGTGTCTCACCACCCTCATGGGGAAGAAATTCTTCCTGACATCAAATCTGAATCGACCCACTTCTAGTTTTGCTCCATCCCCTTTGGTCCTATCACTACCTGACATGCTAAAAAGTCCCTCCCAAGCTTTCTTGTAGGCCCCCTTCAGTACTTTCAATACCACATTCACAAATCCAAAGTATTGCATTGGAGAGCGACAGAGTAGCTAGGATTTGCATGAGCTTTCCTAGTACTTCAAGGACCTTCTTAATGTTCTAGAAGCTGCACAGGACCATCATAATCATTAACATGCCTTCTATGGTCTCCTGCATTTGAGGGCATCATGAGGGCACCAATGACATTAATATAGAAGAATTATTATGGCAGATCAAATCAGTCTTACAGGTCTCTGTACACTACTGGAAAAATATTGGTGTTCTGTTTTCTGGTTGGAAAGTAGCAAATGAAGCTCCTCTGGATTGAGATCATACAGCAATGAATTAGCTGTCCAATCATCAAGTGATTAATAGATGCAGTTGTAACACACTGAACAATAGCTCCAGAAAAATGTAAGGAAATAATAATTACAGAACACACAACCTGTGCCCAAAATAAGCCTGGTAAAATGCAGTCTGACACAGCAGTGACATGACAAACCCTGACAATGGTGCAACAGATCACAGTGCCTGCTTTATAGGCAATTCAGCAGCTCTTTGACAAGAGAGCATACTAAAATGAATGCAGAACCAGCAATTGCACTATCTTTGGTGAAAAAGTAGGGGGTGAAACAAAGTAGAATAAAGCCAAATTTTCCAAAGATCCGAAGTGAATCTCCAAAAACCTAAACAATTGACTTGCTGTTTAATGTATCTACCTCTTCTATCAAGTTGCACAAAGCACACAAATAGGTTACATAAAGTAACTCTTGGTCTAATTAATTTCATTGTATTTTTCTATATCATGTTATATGCAACATAATTCAAGACTCAGTTTAAGCTATTCTACCCTCTGGCCTACTACATTTTCAAGAATGTTAAAGCAAGTGCTTTGCTTCCCAATTTCAAACATTATTTGGTTTTTGCATATGTTCCAGAAATATACACAGGAAAGAATATTTCTGACTCTCTGAGCTTTTGCAGTAGTGAAGGGGGTTACTCCCAACAGCAGTCACCTAGGCCTCGATAGCGATTTAATATTTCCTCTCTTTAATTTTTTGAGATCCGAGGTTGTTTACAAGCAAGAGCAATGTTAGCATCTATTTCACAAGAACAGCAGCACTTTCAGTAGCTATTTCACTTCATAAGTCCAGGAGAAGAGGCAGGGTTGGATGTTTTTTGTTATTGCCATATGATTCACAAGAAATAGGAATCTGGAAATTGCCTAGAATTTGCCTGAAATGGCACTACTCACGTCTCTGTAGTGACAGCTGCCAGTTTTTGATTCCCACACTGCAATCGGAATTTTAAAACCCATGATCTCTTCTGTCAGCCTCACTTTCCATAGTTTACAAAAGGGACTTTGTTTCCATAATTATGTTATCACTATTTCATACTCTCCAAATGTTAAAGGCATACCAATATGTTGCACTGCTGCCCATTCTGCTTGTTTCTTTCCAGCTGGTATACTTCAGCTGGATTCTGCTGTGTGCATTAACTCATCTTTTCTCCCCAGCAAATGATTTGTTTTTGAAGCCACTGACTTCTTTACACAAATTATGCAGTGAGCCTCTGAATCATTTTCCACTTTATACTGCTCTCATTGAAACAGACAAAACACCCTTTGATTTTAGTAGTTCAGTATCAGATCTTTTACCTATAAAGGACCTACTATGAAACCAGGGGAACATTTTGTGAGTGCCAAAGAAATCAAGGGATGATCTTGAGTATCCCATATCTACTTTCTGTGTCTTCCCTATCAGAGCAGGATAGCAGAGCCTGAGCAAGCCTTGTGTTCCTTAAAGATGTCTGGTTGAAGCTGAACAAATGTGTTACTGTAAAACTGCAGCTTTGTGCTTTGGTCTTGGATTTTGAGCGTGGGCATTGCTGGAGCAGAAAATCCACCTCATTAGTCCCACCCTGTCAATGGAATGTTAAAAGACAGCATGATTTATTTTAGCTAACAATTTTAACAATATCACTGCAAGTCAGTAAAAGCATTTCACTGGGTGGAGGGGTGGACGGGTGGCACTAGATGCCATTGAGATGGAGATTAGGGACGATCGGGTTGAATGTTTGTGGGTAAGAATTAGAGGGAAGACCGGCAGGGCAGACACCCTGGTTGGAGTCTGTTGTAGACCACCCAACCAGGAGGAAGATGTTGACGAAGCATTCTATAGGCAGCTTAAGGCTGTCTCAAGATCTCTGGACCTTGTTCTCATGGGCGACTTCAACCTGCCTGACATCTGCTGGGATCTCAACACAGCAGAGAGGAGACAGTCTAGGAGGTTCTTAGAATGCATGGAGGACAGCTTCTTATCCCAGGTGCTGCGAGAGCCTACCAGGGGCAAGGCTATGCTTGACCTCCTCTTCACCAACAGGGAAGGGCTGGTGGGTGATGTGGTGTTTGGAGGGTGTTTGGGGTCCAGTGACCATGAGATAATTGAATTCTCGAGTTTTGGTCAAGCTAGGAGGGGCAGCAAGAAGACCTCCACTCTGGACTTCCGGAGGGAAGACTTCAGGCTACTCAAGGAACTAATTCAGAGGGTTCCTTGGGATAAAGCCCTTAATAATAAAGGGGTCCAGGAGAACTGGACCAGCTTCAAGGAAGAATTGTTGAAGGCTCAGGGACAGGCTGTGCCAATGTGCCGGAAGATGAGCCACTGGGGGAGACAGCCAGCCTGGATGGGCAATGAACTTTTAATAGAACTAAGGGAAATAAAGAGGGTGTATCACCTTTGGAAGAGAGGGGAGGCAACCCACAGAATGTTTAAGGATGTTGCTAGGTCTTGTAGGAAGAAAATTAGGGAGGCAAAAGCACACTTGGAGCTTAAACTAGCCTCTACTGTGAAGGACAACAAAAAGTCCTTCTATAAATATATTAATAGCAAGAGGAAGGGCAAGGACAACCTCCACTCCTTGGTGGACACGGAGGGAAATGTTGTATCAAAGGATGAGGAAAAGGCAGAGATACTTAACACCTTCTTTGCCACAATTTTTACTAGCAGGATAGAACGTCTTCCTGACAGCTGGCCTGCAGAGCTGGCAGAAGGAGCCAGGGAGCTGCACAGTTTCCCTCTGCTCCATGAGGAGGTGGTTGGAACTCTCCTCAGCAGCATGGATCCCCACAAGTCCATGGGACCAGATGGGATCCATCCTAGGGTGCTGAGAGAGCTGGCAGAGGAGCTGGCCAAGCCACTCTCCATCATTTTCCAGCAGTCCTGGCTCACTGGCGAGGTCCCAGAGGACTGGAAGCTGGCCAACGTGGTGCCCATCCACAAGAAGGGCCGGTTGGATGAGCCAGGGAATTACAGGCCTGTCAGCCTGACCTCAGTGCCAGGCAAGATCATGGAACAGGTCATCCTGAGTGCAATCACACAGCACTTACAGCATGGCCAAGGGATCAGGCCCAGCCAGCATGGATTTAGGAAGGGCAGGTCCTGCCTGACCAACCTGATCTCCTTCTATGATCAGGTGACCCGCCTGGTGGATGTGGGGAGGCCTGTGGATGTAGTCTGCCTGGACCTTAGCAAGGCCTTTGACACTGTTCTCCATAGCAAACTCCAGGCCAAGCTGTCAGCCCATGGCTTGGACGGGAGCACACTGCGATGGGTTAGGAACTGGCTGGATGGCCGAGCCCAGAGAGTGGTGGTGAATGGTGCCACATCCAGCTGGCAGCCAGTCAGTAGTGGAGTTCCCCAGGGATCAGTGCTGGGTCCCATGCTCTTTAACATCTTCATTGATGATCTGGATGAGGGCATTGAGTCCATCATCAGTAAATTTGCTGATGACACCAAGCTGGGGACAGGAGTTGATCTGCTGGAGGGTAGAGAGGCTCTGCAGAGGGACCTCGACAGGCTGGACAGATGGGCAGAATCCAATAGCATGAGATTGAACACATCCAAGTGCCAGGTTCTGCACATTGGCCACAACAACCCCAGGCAGTGCTACAGGCTGGGGTCAGAGTGGCTGAGAGCAGCCAGGTAGAGAGGGACCTGGGGGTGCTGGTCGACGGTAGCCTGAACATGAGCCTGCAGTGTGCCCAGGTGGCCAGGAGGGCCAATGGCATCCTGGCCTCCATCAGGAACAGTGTGGCCAGCAGGAGCAGGGAGGTCATTCTGCCTCTGTACACTGCACTGGTTAGGCCACACCTCGAGTACTGTGTCCAGTTCTGGGCCCCTCAGTTTAGGAAGGAGGTTGGCTTGCTGGAACGAGTCCAGAGAAGGGCAACGAAGTTGGTGAGGGGTTTGGAACACAGCCCTGTGAGGAGAGGCTGAGGGAGCTGGGGTTGCTCAGCCTGGAGAAGAGGAGACTCAGGGGTGACCTTATCACTCTCTACAACTACCTGAAGGGAGGTTGTAGACAGGCGGATGATGGTCTCTTCTCCCAGGCACCCAGTACCAGAACAAGAGGACACAGTCTCAGGCTGCACCAGGGGAGGTTCAGGTTGGATGTTAGGAAGAAGTTCTATACAGAAAGAGTGATTGTCCATTGGAATGGGCTGCCCGGGGAGGTGGTGGAGTCGCCGTCATTGGAGGGGGTCAGGAGGAGACTTGACGGGGTGCTTGGTGCCATGGGTTAACTGTTTGGGTGGGTTGGATTGGTTGATGGGTTGGACGCGATGATCTTGAAGGTTTCTTCCAACCTGGTTTGGTTTATTCTAAAAAAATAAAGGAAATTAAATTATACAAAATTAAATTAAATTAAATTCAACTTTATTCTAAAAATAAAGGACTTGCTCTGAGGCGTGCTCCGCAAAGCTGTAGCATTACACAATTATTAGCTCTGCTGTCAATGCCTTCCCCCTACCCTGTTTGGGAGAATTTATTAAGCAAGTCTCAGAAAAATCATTTCCCAGGCAAGTAAAATATGTCAGCTCCTCAGATTCCAAGTTCAATTCCACTATAGTTTTGTGAATGTAGCTTATTTTACACTGCATTTTCCAAGTGTCTCCAAACCACTAGTAGTTTTTGTGCAGGAATGCACATAGCATTGTGGAATTAATATATTCAATACTATAGGAGCACTGGCCAATAAAGCTGATTTGATTTATGTCTTTACTGATGCTTTTCATGCAGCATTTCCACTTTCATAATCATAATGTCACTCAAAACTGATTTGGGTTTTTTAATCTATTGGTCACAAACTATTACTTTTTCTCTTTTACTGAGATGATTTTGTTCAGATATTACTGTGGTAAATAGCAGCTTTCTCTCATCTTTTTTTTTTCTTCACCTTTCAGGAAAAGCAAATAAATCTTTTTCAGATGAAGTAAAACTAGGATATGTTTTAGATTTACACCATAAAAAGTTTGGATCCAGTATATGACAAGAGTCATGGAATTTGTCAAAATCCATTCAAACTTCTAAGAAGTTCTCAGAGTAATTTAGGAAGCATTTAAAAAATATATTTGCCTATGAAAAATCATTCATATGCTAAAGGATAGCATATTGGCTTTAATTAGTCATTCAAGTCTATTCCTAGAGATTAAAATTGAGTTTAGCATTACATCTAGAATTACCAACAAATTAATAGGCTCTTCCAAGTTCTACTGCACACCTGATTCTGGATAAGAGATACTGTAAATTCATAACTATGTTTGCAGCTCATTATCTGGTGACAAAGCTCAGCAGCAAAAGAAAGTGAAGCCTATTTAGCCAAGTGCTAGGAACGGAACCAAAATTCAGGTTATCTATGAGACTTGAAGCAGATGAACTGTGGCCAGCTTTCAGTAGTGCATTGCTTTGTTATTCAAATGCCCCAAGCAAGCCTGTTCACTTATGTTTTCTAATATGCTTTCACATCAGGGTGATTTCTAATTACTCCTTTTTCTCATAGTACATGTTCATAGCTGAGGGTTAGTAGTAAAGAAAGAAACTGACCCAAGGAGATCTGAGTTAAGTATTCTGCCCAGTAAACTTGGAGAAATCACCAGGGTAGGATAGTTTCATGTTCTGATTAAAGTAATTTCTTTCTAATGGATTTTGTACTGAATCATTCTGCCACTAGTTTAAGGGGTTTAGAGAGCAAATTCTACATCCTAAACCTGGAAGGTAAGGAATAAATCTAACTAATCAAGCTGTAGTTAAGGCAGCAGCACCTGTTTTAAACTAATATCAAGAAGTATTTATTTTAAAACAGAAGAAAAATTTGATTGGCAGAAGTAAAGATTGTATTAATCTATTTATAGATGGTGGTGTTACACTGCAGTACTTGAAGAAAAACACTTGCCTCATTTTTCCACCTTTCCTGATTTCTATTTCTGTCTCACTACATTTCTTTGCTTATTAAATGGAATCCATTCATGTATGTATAACTTTTCAGTTGTCTATCTCAGTAAATACTGTAATATCTTTAAAATTCCATATTTTGGGAAATGGAGTCATTATTTAAATCTCTGTCAAAGTGTCATAAATGCAGAAGGAACAAAAGAACTGAGAAAACACTGTATCACTGAAATTCCCTTTGGGAAAACTTCAAATATATGGGGAGGAAAATCTATCACTGCATAATTTTATTTTATTGCACACATCTCAGGCTCACATACCACACCTGACAATTCCTGACATCTGAACATTCAATTTCTGCAGTTGTTTTCCCTGTGATTTTTAAATAAGTCACTAAACATTTTGCAATAACTTAGAGGCAGAATTTCTGCTGCTGCAAGTGCAATGCACAAAGGGTTTGCAGTGGCTGTTTGCTGGAGGAGATCAGAACACTGAGGATGAAGTCTCTGCGTGTGTGCCAGACTGCTAACAGTTGTTCTAGGACTCCTGGAGACTGCAGTTTTTCCCACAGGGTACAGTTAGGCAGCAAAGACGAAAGCAGCCCTTGTATCATTGCCTTGTTCCTGCACTAGGGTACAGGCAAAATGGAGACATGCTTGGAGAGCATTTCTTGACTAGGAAAACAGCAACAGAGATTAGGAGAAAGGATCCCTCTTCCTAGGTTATATGAGCAAAGAAGGAGTAAGTGAACTGCACAACCCAATCACACCGTTACTTTTAGTACATTTTAGGAGTGTCAGGGTAAGCAAGAATCTCAGATTCATTCACCTCCAGTTACCATAATGACCTTGAGATCAACCCCTGAGGAAGGCATTGTACCTCCTGAACTGCCTGGTTCCAATGTCCCCCTTATCTGGCTCACTGGTGAGGTCCCACATGACTGGAAACTGGCCAATGTGGTCCCCATCCACAAGAAGGGTTGGATGGAGGAACCCGGAAACTCCAGGCCAGTCAGCCTGACCTCAGTGCCAGGGAAAGTGATGGAGCAGATTATCCTGGTGGCAATAACTGCACCTGAAGGATGGCCAAGGGCTCAGGTCCAGCCAACATGGATTTAGGAAGGGCAGGTCCTGCCTCTCCAACCTGATCTCCTTCTATGATCAGGTAACAGCCTGGTGGACGTGGGGAGGCCTGTGGATGTGGTCTACCTGGACTTCAGCAAGGCCTTTGACACCGTCCCCCACAGCAAACTGCTGGCTAAGCTGTCAGCTCGTGGCTTGGACCACTACACTCTGTGCTGGGTTAGGAACTGGCTGGAGGCTGAGCCCAGAGAGTGGTGGTGAATGGTGCCACAGCCAGCTGGTGGCCAGTCACCAGTAGCGTCCCTCAGGGATCAGTACTGGGCCCCATCCTCTTTTACATCTTCATTGATGATCTGGATGAGGGGGTCAAGTCAGTCATCAGCAAATTTGCAGATGACACCAAGTTAGGAGCAGATGTTGGTCAGTTAGAGGGCAGAAGGGCTCTGTAGAGGGACCTCAACCGACTGGACAGATGGGCAGAATCCAACGGGATGGCATTTAACAAGTCCAAGTGCTGAGTGCTGCACTTTGGCCACATCAAACCCATGCAGAGCTACAGGCTGGGGTCAGAGTGGCTGAGAGCTCCCAAATAGAAAGGGACCTGGGGGTGCTGATCAACAGCCGCCTGGACATGAGCCAGCAGTGTGCCCAGGTGGCCAAGAGGGCCAATGGCATCCTGGACTGCATTAGGAATAGTGTGGCCAGCAGGAGCAGGGAGGTCATTGTGCCCCTGTACACTGCACTGGTTAGGCCACACCTTGAGTCCTGTGTCCAGTTCTGGGCCCCTCAGTTTAAGAAGGACATTGAAACACTTGAGCGTGTCCAGAGAAGGACAACAAGGCTGGGGAGAGGCCTTGAGCACAGCCCTGTGAGGAGAGGCTGAGGGAGCTGGGATTGTTTAGCCTGGAGAAGAGGAGGCTCAGGGGTGACCTCATTGCCCTCTACAACTACCTGAAAGGTGGTTGTAGCTGGGAAGGGGTTGGTCTCTTCTCCCAGGCAACCAGCACCAGAACAAGGGGACACAGTCTCAAGCTGTGCCAGGGGAGGTTTAGACTCAAGGTGAGGAGGAAGTTCTTCACCGAGCGAGTCATTTGTCATTGGAATGTGCTGCCCACGGACGTGGTTGAGTCACCATCCCTGGAGGCGTTCAAGAGGGGATTGGACATGGCACTTGGTGCCATGGTCTAGTCATGGGGTCTGTGTTGATAGGTTGGACTCGATGATCCTCGAGGTCCTTTCCAACCTTAGTTATACTGTGATACTGTGATACTGTGATAATCACAGAATCACTCAACAGATCTGATATGATTATATCTCTTACAAGACTATGACTAAGTAGCAGCAATTACCCAGTTATGATTGCTACAAGAACACAGGAAAAAGTCTAAAAGACACAAAACATTCACTTTAAGGTAAGCACAGCTTTCTCACTAGCATACAGAGCAAAGGACAAAGTGTTTGAAGAAATGCAGACTGGCACAGCCGAAAGAAACTAGTCCAGCTCTGTGGCAGGCAGAATTGAATAGAAAAGTACTGTGTTAAAAAAGGGAGTGGGAGTAGGTGTTCCAGTCACCACATCAGTCTAGTTTGTATAGCACACAAGTACATTTTAAAAGCCATGGGCAGGACTTTGCAGTCTCGTTCTCAAATATAAACTAGATATGCAGTAATAGTGTGCCATTGGCATTTGAAGGCAGTTCACAAGCAGTATAATTATACATCTACTTTAGTGAAAACTTAGAGTTCTTCTGTTCACAAAAACATCTTGGTGGTTCTACAACAAAGTGCAGAAGGCTTTGATGTACTTCAGCAGGACAATGCACTACGGCTTCATGTCACTAAGGAAGCAGCATTTGAACAGTGCATGAAACACATCAAAGAGCAACCTTTCTGATGATTGGAAGAAAGGACAATCCTGCTAGTTTTTATTTTAGAGACTTCAGGACTGCTAGCTTTGTAAAGAAAAAAAAGCACAGGTGAATTAAAAGCTAGCTTACAGCACTGTTTTGAAGCAGCTTCTCTCCATAAAGAGAGGACCAGTGTGATCGTGCCATGGGAAGAAAATGTGAACAAGCTTTACAGATGATCTGGAGCCAGAAGATAAGTTATGCACTATTTACATATAGTATACATAACTTCAGAAGTAGTAACAACACAGAAGATACTGTTCAAGGACTGAAAGATAACAGTAGGAAAACTTTGGTTACCATACACAGCTCACCCTCCAGTGTTGCTGGCATAACTTTACATGTAACTGCTCAGATCTGCCCACATGGGAGGAATTTCCATGTGTGGTGGGTTGGAAGGCAGATCCTCTCTTGCCTACCAGTGGGCAGAAAAAAACGAGACACAGACAAATGGATTGCAGATGTGATGGAAAGCTTAAATGGAAAAGCAGTGAGTGTTTTACAGAGAGCCACAAGTGCAAAGACAAAAGAAGATCCCAAAGCATACCCAGAAACTTCCCAGCATTTCCCTTCTCCCTTCCTGAGGGTACACCCAAAACCCTCAGGGATCTTTCTTCCTGCTATCCACTGTTAGGCTAATCTCAGCTGGCCAGATCTGAGATTGCCCTTCCCCCTTCTCCTCTTGGCATTAGGCCTAGCCAGGCCTATGAGTCCTTGAGTTAACTCCCCTTCCATTACCAGATAGGGAGCATCTCCCACAGTAGCAGCGAGGGAAGAAGGAGGAAGTGTGAGACTTTGCTGATAGATTGTAGGGAGCAGGACATCATGGGACTGAAGTATGCCATTTCCTGTGTCCACCCACTGGGCTGGACACCCGAGGCACCAAGGGTATATCTTGAGGGGTAGCAGCAGAAGGCACCCAGCCTAAACTACCACACCATGTTAATTGTGTTTAGCATACACAATCTTTCCTTGATCTCTAAACTTTTAACCTGCACTATGTGCAACCTGCGTTTCTGTAATGAGTTGGGGAATTCTTTTTTTGCATGTATTTTACTTAGAAAAAGTATATTTAAAAATGCAATAGCTAGCAGTTATACTGAATTACTTAAATTTATCATCAGCCATATCCCAAATGAGAAAAAAATCTAGTAAATCATGATAAAAAGCATTGTTGCAATCTGAAACTGACATCAATAATAATACCTGAACACAGAATACCTGGAAGGTTCACAAACACCATCTCTAACAAGTGATGGAAAAGAGTCACAAACTGCTTCAAAGGAGAATGAGCGGTCAAAAACACTCTTTCATCAAGTGGAAGCTTCCGTTTCATCATGTCTTTTGAGTCATAGCTATGACAGTAAAGAGTGCAAAATCACTCAGCACACCAAAGCATACCAGTGGAATTCACTCAATTCAAACACAGTTTATAACATTTCAAAGCATGAAAGCAGTCTTCCGAAGATGCCAGAGTCAGTAAAAGTGTCCTATTACTGTGTCACAAATCCCAACTGGCAGTCAAAATAAAGCCTTGAAATGCTTCTGTCACTTACAAAGTGAAAAGAAAAACACCAAAAAAAGAAAGAAAGAAATGTTACACTTCTGCTAGTTTGGCAGGGATAAGTTACCTCTTCCTAATGTTGTTAGAATTAGTTAACTAGGCAAATACAAATTAGTACTATTGCCTGCATCAGCCATCTCTTCAGTGCTGTCATTCAAACATGAAGACCTTACCAAAAAAGAAGGTGTAGACCCTTCTGACTAGAAAACCCTGTCAGGAATGAAGTTTACATGTAAATGAAATCAAGATTCACAGTATCAAGCAAGCAATGTAAAAGCTGAGGCCAGCAGTTCCATGCCTTAAAGAATTTTTTTTATACTGGCACTCAAAACCATTTTCAGCTCTAGAAACTGCATGATTGGACTACGGATGTGGGGAAAAAAAAGGAAGAAGGTAGAAGGTTTCATGAGTTTGTAGCTAACTTCTTAAACAGCATTTTCATTTTACTGCCTTAATTCCTAAAAATTACTTTATTAAATCATAAGCAGTATCAGAGTATGTCTTACTCTGAGAAAATTCAAATGCTCTTAGCACCTTTATCTTAGTATACATATAAGCCCCTTCCTCAGATATTTTCCTTACCAACACACAAATAATGGTTTCTGTCTTCCCATCTAGCCAAAAGTAGCACCTGGAGGCACCCAAGATAATGCAGGAGGTATATTCTGGCATTTTTTATGCTCCTGTTCATAGAAGGCTGTCAAGCACAAGATGAAAAGCTGAGGAAAGCAAGATCTTGTATGTGGCATTAAGATGGTGCCCAGGAAATGCTGGTTTATGATAGAGTAATTTGAAAACAGCAATAGCAAGCTCTGGATCTGACCAAGAGAGAAAGGCTGGTCACAGCCCTTAAAAAGGTATCCATGAAATAACAGAAAGCTAAAGGAAAGATTTTATTCTCTCTCACAGTTTAGTAAAAGCCTGACTATTGAAATCATCAAAACCATGACAGATAACTTCTAAAAGTTGGGTTTAATTCCTTCAGTGCTTTTGAGAAGTAAAAAAAAGGTCAGAGATGAGGATGGAAACTGACATAGGTGGTTAACACTGCAAGGTAGGAAAAACTGCTCATTATACTCCCTTCACAACACTGAGTAAATCAGGAGTTCAATGCAGCAAGAAGTAACCTCAAATACCAAAAAAAAAACCAAAAAAAAAAACCAAAATCCAAAAACACAGCACCAAAAACCCCCCACACCCTCCCCCCCAAAAAAAACAAACCCTCCACCAAATTACCTTTTTGATAGTACTACCAAAGAGTTTGTAGTATTTTACTCTTTTATCTCTTCAGACTGCCCACTACATTTCAGATTACAAGCTCAGCAAACCGCTCATGTAATTTTTTTTGTTCTGGGTGTCATGTTCAGCACCTTGTTTAAATGAATGTGTAAAAACATATTTTGTGAACCAAAGACTTTTTACTGTTCAGCTTGAAAATTCAATTTGAATAATAGCAGCATGCAAGTGCTTATTTTCTTCTGCATCACTGGAAGTCAGACATCATTCAGCCTCTACAATTAACTAAGACCTTTGCAACCCTAATGGCAGCCACAGGGATATATTAGAGCATGAATTTATAGATATTCAGTGACACGTGGTTTAGGATGCACTGTAATGACCATTATCTGTGACAATTTCAGAACACGGGCAACATTAAACAGAAAGCTCCAACAATACTGAACAGAAAGGGATCAAAATAAATTACATCCTAAACCCATATTTATTGCTGATGTGTTCTGCAGCAAGCAGCAACTTAGGGTCATGACAGCAGAGTTTTAATTCTCAGGTATAGATATATTTTCTGACCCTTTCACTACATAACACTGCCTTACCAATACAGCATTTGGCTCTGCAATGTGTTGGAGTCACTGACATTATTCATGGGGATAAGGAATGCTGAGGTTACCAAAAGTGGTAGGTAGTCACTTACTTTGTCAAACTACAAGATTACATCTGACTATTCTCTGAAGTTCTAGTTTGTGAGTTTTCTTAACAGGCTGCAATTATTCTGTTCTTAAATTCACACCAAAAACAAATGATGGTTGTTGGCTCTCCAGTTCGTGCAGAACTGGAAAATCAAAGGAGGGGAGAATCTTTTGTTTCCCTTTTATTTTATGCTGTGTGGACTTCAGATTCCTTTCAAAGCAATGTTTTAAAAGCCTCAGGTAACCCTACACAAGCAGTTGTAATTAACAGTATTTAGATAAATACCTTCACTTCATGGATTTCCAGCTGATCCAAAGCCTACGGAAACGACTTGTACTTTTTTTCTATGTTCAGTGGGTTTGCCTAATGCCCTACCGGCAGTGTTTGTTCATTTGCATGAGGAGGACAGTAGCTTTCTGAGCATCTACAACATTAATGGATATCTAATATAGTCAATGAACTATTTAAAAAGGAGTATTATGGCTTTGTGTGTGTAACTAATTTGGAGAGAGACTTTTATAAGGGCATATAGTGAAAGGGCAAGGGACAATGGCTTTACATTGAAATAAGTTACATTTAGACTAGGCATAAGGAAGAAATTCTTCATTATAAGGGCACTATGCCCCCTCCCTGGAAGTTTGCAAGGCCAGGCTGGATAGGGTTTTGCACACCCTGGACTAGTAGAAGGTATCCCTGTCTGTGGGAAGGGGTTTGAAACTGGATGATCTTTAAGGCCTTTTCTAATACAAACTGTTCTATGCTTTAATGGGGTTGACTGTCTTCTTTCTGAAAGCTGAAGAACAGGTATTTCAGCTTGTCTCAGTCCAGAGAGGGAAAGAGACTCAGTTCTTTTAGAATATTCCCGTGATGTGAAATTAGAGGCACAAACAAGGCCAAAATATCAACAGCTAGACTATTTATATAGTCTATTATATATATATTTATATATATATAATATATATAAATATAATATTTATATATAGTCTATTATATATACATTTATATAAATAAAGTGGACATAAGAAGGGGAGAGGGAGAAAATAGAGAGGGAGAGAGAGAACAGAGAGAGAAGAGGAAAGGAATTATATTACCACACCCCTCACCCCCCCAAGACAGTTTGAGTCTGTGGAGGAAAGGTGCTGCAGGAGATGTTGGGTTTGTAGAGGAACGGTGCTGAGGCTCTGGCTGTAGAAGAGCTGTGGTCCTCTGGGCAGCCTGGGTCTGTAGAGAAAGGGTGCTGAGGCTTTGGCTGGAGAAGAGATGTGGTCCTCTGGGCAGCTCCACGGCCTCTTTTCCCCGGAGCAGCATTGTCCTGGGCTTTTCCTTCTCAGCAGCATGGTCCGTCTCCTGTGTTTTCCTTCATCTCCGTTTTTCTTCTGCATTTTTCTTTCTTTAATCATCCAGTCCGGGAGACACAGTCCCCCACATTTTTCTTCAAAGAAGCCAGTAGTGGCTCCAGTCTTTTATACAGTTTTTAGTCCTTAGGTATGTGTCCAAGTATTGTCCCTCAGGAATTCCAGGGGCCAGGAAATCATCCTTAGGTAAATGTCCAGGTATTGTTCCCCCGGAAATCTTTCTGTGCACTTCTGTGTGTTTGGGCAAGAGTCTGGATGGAGGGGGGTGGGGGGGCCTCCGCCTCCTCCATCCTCATCTTCATGCCCCCATACTCATTACACATCAGGAAACAGGTGGTGAATCCATTGTCCACCCTTTCCAGGGTACTTGATGGGTGGAGATTATCTTGTCCTGAAGGCGTGATGGCTGGGTCATTGTTGTAGGCCAGCTGCAGTCCAGTGTTATCATGATGCAATCACAAGGTGATTTGCATCCACGATTGGTAGACAGGATTCCTAAATGATCTTTGCACCTTCCTCCCAGTGGCTCTGCCCAACACATATCAGCTGTTGTCTGGGCAAGCAGCAAGTGATTTTATCTTTGTTGAATCACACCAGGAGAGTGAAATACACCTGATCCAGTCAAAATAATAAAGGAAGTATTAAAATCTCCACAATCACAACTGAGCATTTCAAAGACTCACCACTCCTTTTTCTTGTTACAACAGTTTTTCACATGTCCCAGATGGCAAGAACACACATCCACCTTTTGTATTGCCTAGGAGCTCCAGAGAAAAGAGATTAGGAGGCAGCGACTATAAATTTTGCATTTCTGTGACTGGAATCACAGTTATGAGACATTATTTCTTTGGTTAGTGCTGAAGACACACAGATTAAAGCTACCTTAGTAGCTATACTTTGTGTAGATGCTTGGGAGATACTCTGGTGATAGAAGCTCTTTCTGTTTCATCTGGTTTTGTTTGTTGTTTTCTCTTTCTATTCATATAAACACTAAACACTCTTTTCTGCCACAGAGAGTTGTTTTTCCTCTCCACTGCAGCCAGGTAAACCCCAGCAGGACTCCACTGCACTGACAGAGTGAGTGTCAAGGTGCTGTGCCCTCCAGAGAGGCCACCAGCTTCTCCAGCTTCTGGAGCAATGCCCCATTAGGAATCCTGCACCACTCAACCGGTGTTCTGAATGCAGACCAGAGGAGAGGGACAATTCTCTGAATAAAGCTTGCTCTCTAATGTAAGAGAAGAAACATAACAAGCTATCATGCAAAATTGGCTAGAAAAGGCAGGAGAATTAAAGGATTCAGTAGAGCAGCAGAAGCAGTAGGAGAAAAGTATTTTGGCTTTATCCAGGGTTTTGACATTTGTTTATCACAACATGGTCATAGAGAAAGCTAGAATAATGTAGCTGGAATGATAACAATGCCCAGAGGGAGTCATCGCTAATTCAGCGTTAAATGGGGGAAATACACAGAGCAGGGCTTTACAGGAGTCTGTCCTGCTTCTGGTACTATTCAACATGCTCTCTAATCTGGAAGGAAGAGCTTGCATTAAAACTGCAAGCTGAAAGCAGCAGCAAGTGCAGGACTAACTACTACTTGAAGCAGGCAACACACTAAAGAAGGTACCTAGAAAAAGATGCAGTTTACTAAGGACAAAGTAAAAATTCCACACCACAGCCTGTGAAAGTATGGCAGATACAGTGAATCACAATGCTGTCATGAATCAAGAATGCCAGGCTGCTAAAATGCATACACACAAATAGAAATGTCAATTTAAAGTGTGCTATAACTCTCCCACTCTCCAGCTTACAAGTACAGACTAGTGCAATTTCCAGCCTGGCCACAGCAAATGATGGACATGAGTCCAGCAGTGGTAGGACAGATGAGTGGTGAGAGTCACCAGTGATGTAGAACACAACCTGTGAGAACAGACTGAAAGAATTTGGAAATTTTAGTTAGAGAAGATAAAACCTTAATGGTGGTTTTCAGATACACAAGCATGAGAACTCGAGTAGAGAACCTCTTTCACTAAAGTGTACGGAGGACAGTTGAGTTGGATATTCACAACTTTTCAATGGAAAGAACAAGCTTTTAGGTACTAAGGAAAATTATAGATTAGAAGAGACTGTGGAAGCCTCACCACTGGGTATTTTCAGGAGAAAGTGGGACAAATGCCTATCACGAGTACAGTTCATCCTGCCTATGAGCAAGGTCTCTTTCAACTCCTGCTTTCTGTGATAGACTGATGTGATTTCACTGATTTCTTTCACAGGGGCGTGAAACAGATAAACAGAATCTCGTCTGAGCATCATCTCTAGCTGGGCAAAAATGTCAGTGTGGAGAATCAGTTCACTTACAGTGGCACATCAGACCATGGACATCTGCCTGTCAATAGGATTGCTAAAGGGTCCTCTCCTTGAAAGATGGAAGCTGCAGAGATGTTAGACATTAAGAAAGCAGCTTTTAGTCACAAGAAGCTATGACCAAAAAAAGCTACAAAGGTTTAAAAACTAACCTACAAAGCTCTTACTAAGACAATGATTACAAGTTGAATAGAGACCTTTACTGTGATTGTAGTATGTATTTCTGGTAGCTGGTGAATTCTACAGATCATCTGACCAAGATACTGTACTGCTCTCCTTATCAGTACAGCTGACACCATTCCCTAGTACTCATAAGGCTCATCTCCTCTCAAAAATCAATACCAGCAGACAGTTTAGACCCAATGCAATAGCCTCTATGGTGGTTCATTGATTCTTCTAGTAATACCATATCATTGTTTGCTCTTCAGATCAAGCAGACATTTGCTCTCTTGGTGCTTTGGAAAGAAAAACCAGTATTAAGTCACTTTCTCAACTATAAGCAAAACGAGTGACACTCCCATTTCAAGTTGGAAACTACTTGCTTTTTAGGTGCTATTTTCTCGGGGAAGTTGTGAAGAAAAAAATACACATGAAAGGGCCTTTCTTAAAAATCTCAGCAAAATCATGTTTCCAGTTCTCTGCAACTCTTGTTGCCTCAGAGTCGTGGCAGAAATGTCACTGTATCTGATGATTTTACTCTATGGCTATTGCTTATGAGGTTAGAAAATTTGCTGGGCTGAGAAGCTGCTATATTGTTTGCTTGTCAAACAGCCTGAAGAGCTAGACAGTACTATTAGACATGGGATTGAAATTATGAACGGATGGATGGATTATCCTCACCTGCAGCATGGTGCGATGGGTGGTGCCAGCTCTCCTCCTGAGAAAAGAAGATATCAATCATAAAAAAGGGAATATCCTTGATTTCTTTTGAATCACCCAAAGCCTTAACAGAACTAACCTCTTTGGTTGTTGTGGAGGGCTAACAATTGCTACTCTAGGCCTCTCCTCCCTGGTGGGTGACAGTGGCCTAACAGCCTAACAGTGAGAAAACATTTCAGTGTTACAGCCAAGTTAGGAAATATTGTCTGTGTTTTTATTAAAATACTGTAGAGAAATGTTACCGTTGGTGGGCTGGCTGATATCTCAGAAAGCTCTGGAAATGGATCCGGGGTGGTCTCGTCCTCTCTGGCGGTGGCCATCGCTTCCACCTCAAGCGGTGACACCTCGTGATTCGGGTGTGGGAATGCACAAGTCCAGCCCTGCGCATGCGCCATAACCCTCTATGGTTCAGCCATGATGCTGTGACGCATGTTGAAATCAAGAGGGGAGTTCAGGTATTATGGTCCCTGCATGCCGCGGCAGTTTCAAAGCCCGCGGCAGCTCACGGCAGCTTCCGTTTCAGCCCAGCTTCTCGCTCGAACGCGCGCGCCGCCACAATTTCAAAAAAAAAAAAAGAAAAGACTTTCTCCAGTAGGTTCCATAGGCAGGGCTAGCCGTGGTGGTAACTCGCCACAATAACTCCTTTAAAAAGTCAGTCTCGACTCAGACTGAGGGGGAATATAAGCAGATAGGTAGGTGTCATAAGCAAGAGGTAGGTGTCCAGGCATCTAGCTGCAGACAGGCATCTAGCTGCAGCCTGGCACTTGAGATGCAGGGCAGAGGGGACGGCTCCTGCTTTAGGTGTGAGCAGATCGACTGTCTGCTTAGCCTGGTGGCTGGACTGAAGGACAAGGTTGCTAGATTTAGAGATGTATGCAATTGCAGAAGGGTGACGAACCTGAGTAACCAGGCTCTGCAGGCCCTCCCAGCAGAGGCCAGTTATCCAAAAAGCAGAGGGGAATGGATGCAGGTTCCTATCAAAAGATGCAAGGTTAAACCTCCTTGCCCCCCTCACCCCTCCCACTGCCCTTGGAAAACAAGTACAGGGCATTGGAGGTTGAGGGTGAGGTGATTCTGATATTGAAGGGCACACCATCTGGGGTTTTCCCTGTGGCAAAACAGCCTAAGGTGAAACGACCTAAGGTGAAACAGCCTAAGCTTAAACAGCCTTCCCCCGGCATCAGGACTTGCTCCCCTAAAAAAAAGAGGAGGGTAATTGTTATTGGCGATTCCCTCCTGAGGGGAACAGAGGGCCCCATATGTCGGCCAGACCCTACTCACAGGGAGGTTTGTTGCCTTCCAGGAGCCATGGTTGGAGATGTTACCAGAAGACTGCCTGGTATGGTGCAGCCCTCTGACTATTATCCCTTGATAGTTATGCAGTTAGGGAATGATGATGTTGCAACCAGAACTCCCAGGGCTATCAAAGATTACTTCAGAGCCCTGGGAGATCTGGTTGAGGGATCAGGTGCACAAATAATTTTTTCGTCTATACCCTTAGTTGCAGGTGGGAATATCATAAGGAACAGGTCAGCAGCTGAAGTCAACAAGTGGCTTAGAGGCTGGTGCAGGCAAAAGAATTTTGGGTTTTTCGATCTTGAAAAACCTTCTGCTGCACCAGGCCAGCTGGCAACAGATGGAGCACATCTGTTCCAGAGGACGGGTAAGATCAGAGTGTACGAGAATGGCCTATCCCTCAAAGGGAAAAAGATTCTGGGGAGGGAATTGGCAGGTCTCATAGATAGGGCTTTAAACTAGTTTCGAAGGGGGAAGGGGTTGAAACCAGTCCCCCCAGGCTGGGGTCTGGGGGTGATAAGCCAGAGCCAGAGGTGAAACCAGCAGCCTGGATGAAGTGCATGTACACTAATGCACGAAGCATGGGCAACAAACAAGAGGAGCTGGAAGCCTTGCTGCAGCAGGAAAGTTATGATGTAGTTGCCATCACAGAGACGTGGTGGGATGACTCACATGACTGGAGCGCTGCAATTGATGGCTACAGGCTCTTCAGGAGAGACAGGCAAGGAAGAAGGGGTGGAGGGGTGGCCCTGTACATCAGGGAGGCACTAGATGCCATTGAGATGGAGATTAGGGACGATTGGGTTGAGTGCCTGTGGGTAAGAATTAGAGGGAAGACCAGCAGGGCAGACACCCTGGTTGGAGTCTGTTATACACCACCCACCAGGAGGAGGATGTTGATGAGTCATTCTATAGGCAGCTTAAGGCTGTCTCAAGATCGCCTGACCTTGTTCTCATGGGTGACTTCAACTTGCCTGATATCTGCTGGGATATTAACATAGCAGAGAAGTGGCAATCTAAGAGGTTCTTAGAATGCATGGCGGACAGCTTCTTATCCCAGGTGCTGTGAGAGCCTACCAGGGGCAAGGCTATGCTTGACCTCCTTTTCACCAATAGGGAAGGGTTGGTGGGTGATGTGGTGGTTGGAGGGTGCTTAGGGGCCAGTGACCACGAGATAATTGAATTCTCATTATTTGGTCAAGCTAAGAGGGGTAGCAAGAAGATCTCCACTCTGGATTTCCGGAGGGCGGACTTCAGGCTACTCAAGGAACTAATTCAGAGGGTTCCTTGGGATAAAGCCCTTAAAAACAAAGGGGTCCAGGAGAGCTGGTCCTACTCCAAGGAAGAACTCTTGAAGGCTCAGGGACAGGCTGTGCCAATGTGCCGGAAGATGAGCCGCCGGGGCAGACGGCCAGCCTGCATGGGCAATGAACTTTTAATGGAACTAAGGGAAAAAAAGAGGGTGTATCACCTTTGGAAGAGAGGGGAGGCAACCCGTGAAAAATTTAAGGATGTTGCTAGGTCTTGTAGGAAGAAAATTAGGGAGGCAAAAGCGCACTTGGAGCCTAGTCTGGCCTCTGCTGTGAAGGACAACAAGAAGTCCTTCTATAAATACATTAATAGCAAGAGGAAGGGCAGAGACAACCTCCACTCCTTGGTGGACACAGAGGGGAACATTGTGATAAGGGATGAGGAAAAGGCAGAGATACTTAACACCTTCTTTGCCTCAATTTTTACTAGCAGGACAGAATGTCTTCCAGACAGCTGGCCTCCAGAGCTGGCAGAAGGAGCCAGGGAGCAGCATAGTTTTCCACTGTTCCAAAATGGGGTAGTTGGTGATCTGCTCAGCCGCCTGGATCCCCACAAGTCCATGGGACCAGATGGGATCCATCCTAGGGTGCTGAGGGAGCTGGCAGAGGAGCTGGCCAAGCCGCTCTCCATCATTTTTCAGCAGTCCTGGCTCACTGGAGAGGTCCCAGAGGACTGGAAGCTGGCCAACGTGGTGCCCATCCATAAGAAGGGCCGGTTGGATGAGCCAGGGAATTACAGGCCTGTCAGCCTGACCTCAGTGCCAGGCAAGATCATGGAACAGGTCATCCTGAGTGCAATCACACAGCACTTACAGCATGGCCAAGGGATCAGGCCTAGCCAGCATGGATTTAGGAAGGGCAGGTCCTGCCTGACCAACCTGATCTCCTTCTATGATCAGGTGACCCGCCTGGTGGATGTGGGGAGGCCTGTGGATGTAGTCTGCCTGGACCTTAGCAAGGCCTTTGACACTGTTCTCCATAGCAAACTCCAGGCCAAGCTGTCAGCCCATGGCTTGGACGGGAGCACACTGCGATGGGTTAGGAACTGGCTGGATGGCCGAGCCCAGAGAGTGGTGGTGAATGGTGCCACATCCAGCTGGCAGCCAGTCAGTAGTGGAGTTCCCCAGGGATCAGTGCTGGGTCCATGCTCTTTAACATCTTCATTGATGATCTGGATGAGGGCATTGAGTCCATCATCAGTAAATTTGCTGATGACACCAAGCTGGGGACAGGAGTTGATCTGCTGGAGGGTAGAGAGGCTCTGCAGAGGGACCTCGACAGGCTGGACAGATGGGCAGAATCCAATAGCATGAGATTGAACACATCCAAGTGCCAGGTTCTGCACATTGGCCACAACAACCCCAGGCAGTGCTACAGGCTGGGGTCAGAGTGGCTGAGAGCAGCCAGGTAGAGAGGGACCTGGGGGTGCTGGTCGACGGTAGCCTGGACATGAGCCTGCAGTGTGCCCAGGTGGCCAGGAGGGCCAATGGCATCCTGGCCTGCATTAAGAACAGTGTGGCCAGCAGGAGCAGGGAGGTCATTCTGCCTCTGTACACTGCACTGGTTAGGCCACACCTCGAGTACTGTATCCAGTTCTGGGCCCCTCAGTTTAGGAAGGATGTTGACTTGCTGGAACGAGTCCAGAGAAGAGCAACGAAGTTGGTGAGGGGTTTGGAACACAAGCCCTATGAGGAGAGGCTGAGGGAGCTGGGGCTGCTTAGCCTGGAGAGGAGGAGACTCAGGGGTGACCTTATTGCTCTCTACAACTACCTGAAGGGGGGTTGTAAACAGGCAGATGATGGTCTCTTCTCCCAGGCAGCCAGCACCAGAACAAGAGGACACAGTCTCAAGCTGCACCAGGGGAAGTTCAGGCTGGAGGTCAGGAGGGAGTTTTACACAGAGAGAGTGATTGTCCATTGGAATGGGCTGCCCGGGGAGGTGGTGGAGTCGCCGTCACTGGAGGTGTTCAGGAGGAGACTTGATGGGTGTTTGGTGCCATGGTTTAGTTGATTAGGTGGTGTTGGGTGATAGGTTGGACACGATGATCTTGAAGGTCTCTTCCAACCTGGTCTATTCTATTCTATTCTATGTTATAAGAAAGAATAGTTAAAGCATACTATGTTCTCAAATTTTCATTTTATATGTGATTTAAATGTGATTTAACAAAATTTAGAGAGGATGTAAGAATTAGGGAAGTTTTAGCTAGAAGAAATTTGAAATAAAAAGAAACAGCATTAGGCCAACATGAGCATCAATAGGACTCAGTACCTTTCCTTAGCAGAAACAAAACATCAACAGATCAGTATTATTTGGATGAATAAAAATGCATTATTGTGTTATGTGCAATTTTATATTGGGCAAAGCAATGAAGCTCTTTTGCTCTTGCTGTCTGCCTGCAAGTTTTCTGTCTGTGAAGCTAGAGCCTGGCCAGATCTACTTTTACAGATTAAAGAAACCTTGCTACCAAACAATTTATGATTTTTGACCATCTTAGAAAAGTAAACATTGTGGCCGGTTGACGTTGCCCCCTTAAGAAAGGGAATATGGTGGACGGAAGTTGGTAAACGGAAGGAATAGTCTAAACTAATTTCATTGGACGAGTGGGAGGAAGCACTTCTGAGCTGGGACTATACTGGACATTTCCAGCACTTCTCAGTCAGTCTTGCTTCCGCCTCTTCTTCAGGCAACAGCTTTCTGTCCTGGGCTTTCTGCCAAGGCTCCGGCCTTGAGAGAAAAACAGATAACAGGCCTGTATTAACTCTTTTCCAATTAACACAAACTGCTTCTAACATTTTTTTTTTTTTTTTTCTTTCCTCTCTTTTCTCTTTCTATCCCATTCTGGGGAAAGGGGGGGAAGAGAGGGGAGAGCGGAGGTGGGGGACCCCTCTCTGCCGAGGGGGGCACTCTCATTTCTGTGTTACTCTGTTGTATATCTTTGTATATATTGTAGATATTGTAAATTTGTAAATAATCCCCTGCAAACCCTACATCGCTTTGTAAATATAGCTCCACTGCTTTGCTAATTCAGCTTGCGAGTTTTTTTTCCTTTCCCTTCAATTTTTTTTTCCCTTTTACTTTACAAAGGGGGAAGGGAGGAGGCTTCTTGGCCTTGCCCTTCCACCCACCACATTTTTTTTTATTGGCGTACCCAACGTGCGGCAGATAATTAGTTTAATTTATTATTTGATTGATTTAGTGTTTTCCAGCTGAATTAGCAAACATGAAGGTATTGTGGTTTGTGGAGCGATTATTCTTTTCAATTTTTGGGGCTCTGGTTTACAGGTATTGTTTGGGTTTGATTTTGGATTACCTGGGCAAATATTTGGTGCGGACAATTTATATGTGGGTTATGTATAGAGTTAAATTATGGTATGGAAAATGTATTAATTTATTATGGCCAGTGAGATACAGGAATGTTACCTCCACCACTCTCCCAATTGAGATAAAGAGTTTTAAGATTCCGCCTGAGGAGACAGTAACTTTAGGTGATGCCTGGGATCCAAAGGTGATTTATCTCATGTCTATAATTCTGCTGCTGGTGATAATTATCGTGTATCTCCTGATTTCTTTACGGCGAGAGAGAAAGGTGTCCAGAGCTTGTTTTGTTATTAAAACTAGATCAAAAAGAAAACGCCGTGGCTCTCGATCAGTCCCAGAGTCATCTAGTGACGAGGACTGTGGAGAACCTGTGTCAGTTAAAAAGAAGGCTAAAAAGTTAATTGGTAAAGCAGCTCTAAATGACTTTGCTGATTCTAGCAAGCAGCCAAGGGCATCGGCTGGTATCAACATGGCACCTACTCCTTCTCCTACTCCTTCTCCTTCTTCTTCTTCTCCGTCGGCCATTAACGGAGCAACATCACTTCCACCCACTCCCTCGGTGGGACCGGAAGTCACTGCCCCAGCAGCTGATTTATCTCAGGACCTGTCAGCTTCCATTAAGGTGGCTGTAAATTCAAACACAGCTCCAGTTAAGGTGGCTCCTTTAAAGACTAGAGCTGGAAAGGGCAAAGATGGAGAAGAAGAGGAGGAGACTGATCCTGGTGAGGGGCCCTCTACTGTAAAAGATCCTGCTCAGGAGGAAGAGAAGGTTTGTTTTAAAGATCTAGCTAACCTAGTGAGATCAAAGCAGGATAGAGATGAAGCTAGGAAAGCAGCTGGCAAAGGTGGTTCTCAGCTTAAAGAGATCCTTAGGAGAATGACAGCAGGATTTTACGGGCAAAGAATTCAGGGAGATGAAGATGAAGATGACATTACAGACTGTTCGTCACCACGGGAGGAATTGAGAAATGTCCGTAAAGATTTCACCAGAGCAGATAAGGAGCCAGTTCTAGCTTGGCTTAGTAGGTGTTATGATACAGGTGCTTCAGCTCTAACAGTTGGAGACAAGTCAGCAGCTCAATTAGGAACTCTCTCAAGGGACAATGGAATAGATAGACATCTAGGCGAAGCTCTCGGTAAGGTTAATCTGTGGATACGCCTTTTAATAGCGGTTGCCCTGAGATACCCTTCCCGAGATGACCTTCCATGGAATCCTAAACCCTGGACTACCATAGATGAGGGAATTAAGCGCTTGAGAGAATTTGCTGTTAGAGAGCTACTCTATGGTGAACATGAAACTCTGAATCCTGATGACATTCCTGTGGGTATTGGTCTTGCTAAAAAGATCATCAAACTTGCTCCTTCCAATTATGCAAACATTCTGGCAAGCAGAATTGTGTCAAGAAGTTATGGTGGAGCTTCTCCCACGGTTGGCCAATTCAGTGATCAAATGAGACAATTGGAGGATAGCATGACACGTGGTTCTTTGGTTTCAGCCATTAAAACTATGTCTGGTGATATACAGAATTGCATAAGAGAGTTAAAAGATGAATTTAGAAATTCCATATCCCAATTGGCACAAAGGGATAATTTCAATTCTTCCTCCAGGTGGGTACAAGTCTCATCTGTGAGGAATACACGTCCTCCAAGGAGGTCATTCCAAAACAGGACATTCCAAAACAGGTCATTCCAAAACAGACCACCAAGGCAATCACGTAGAACTATTTGGATAACTCTGCGTGATCAGTTTGGTGAGAACATGAACCGCTGGGATGGCCAACCAACTTCTAATCTTTTCAGGAGACTGAGGGAATTGCAAAGTGGCAGAACCCAAGGTAGCAATACCAGAAGGGTAGCTGTTACTTCCACAGTTCCCCAGAACGACTCTTATGGCTCCAACAGTGGCTCCAGTTATAACATGCAAAGTTATAACCCTGCAAACTATGTGCAATGCACATGTGCGCATGTTCCCCATAACTAGGGGTGCCCTGCCTCCCGCCAGGGGGAGGAGAGGGATAACAGAGATAACAGAATCTATTGGGATGTGTACATCCAGTGGCCTGGCACTTCACAATTTCAGAAGTACAGGGCCTTGGTTGACACAGGAGCTCAGTGCACCATAATACCATCAAATTATCAGGGATCAGAGTCTATAACTATTCTGGGAGTCACTGGTGGATCTCAAGAGTTAAGTAAGGTAGAGGTTAATATAAGTTTAACTGGTAAACAATGGAGGAAGCATACAGTTGTGACCGGACCTGACGCACCTTGTATTTTGGGAATTGATTTTCTGAGAGAAGGGCGTTTCAAAGACCCTAGAGGTTACAAATGGGCTTTTGGAGTAGCTTCTATAGAAATTGATGGACAAAAATTGAAGCTGTCTGCTAGACCTGAGCTTTCTGATGAATCTGCAGTTGTGGGACAACATAAGATAGAGGACATTAAATTGCCGGTTGCTTCTCAGACTGTGCATCACAGACAATACAGAACCAACCGTGACTCTTTGTTGCCCATTCAAAATCTGATTCGTCAGTTGGAGAGTCAGAAAGTCGTCAGCAAAACTCATTCACCTTTCAACAGTCCAGTGTGGCCTGTGCGGAAACAGAATGGAGACTGGCGTCTGACGGTAGACTACCGAGCCCTAAATGAAGTGACACCACCTATGAGTGCAGCAGTACCAGACATGATGGAGCTACAGTATGAGCTGGAATCCAAAGAGGCCAAATGGTATGCTACCATAGACATTGCTAATGCATTTTTCTCTATTCCCATAGCAGAGGAATGCAGGCCTCAGTTTGCTTTCACCTGGAGAGGAATCCAGTACACTTTCAACAGGCTGCCAATGGGCTGGATCCACAGCTCAAGCATCTGTCATGCAGTGATCCACGATGCTCTGGAGAAGGGCGGTGCTCCAGAACACATCCAGTTCATCGATGATATCATCGTCTGGGGTAAAACTGCTGAGGAAGTCTTTGAGAAAGGTAACAAAATCATTGACATTCTTCTGAATGCAGGTTTTGCCATCAAGCGAGACAAGGTGAAAGGGCCTACCACAGAGATTCAATTTCTGGGAGTGCGGTGGCAGGATGGACGCCGACACATTCCAGTGGATGTGGTAAATAGAGTCTCTACCATGGCAAGTCCCACAAACAAGCAAGAGACCCTACGTTTCTTAGGGATAGTGGGATTTTGGAGACTACACATTCCTGGATATAGTCAGATTGTGAAACCTCTGTATGATGTAACTCGAAAGAGAAACCATTTCCACTGGGGACCTGAACAACAAGCAGCCTTTGACCAGATAAAGCAAGAGGTAATTCAAGCAATGGGTCTGGGACCTGTCCGAGATGGTCCAGACATTAAGAACATTTTGTACACGGCTGCAAGTGACAATGGTCCAACCTGGTGCTTGTGGCAAAAAGCTCCAGGTGAGACACGTGGACGACCTCTTGGTTTCTGGAGTCGAGGTTACAGAGGTTCAGAGGCTAACTATACTCCAACAGAGAAAGAAATCTTAGCTGCCTATGAAGGAGTAAAAGCATCTTCTGAAGTGATTGGAACTGAATCACAACTTCTCTTAGCTCCCAGATTACCAGTTTTGAATTGGATGTTCAAGGGCAAAGGATCCACACCACATCATGCCACAGACTCAACCTGGTCTAAGTGGATGGCTCTGATAACACAGAGAGCTCGAATGGGAAATCTTGAAAGACCTGGTCTAGTGGAGGTGATCTCAAGTTGGCCTGAAGGCATCAACTGTGCTAAACCTCCAGAGGAGAAAGTAACTCGTGCTGAGGAAGCTCCTCCTTACAATGACCTTTCTGATGATGAAAAGAAATATGCTCTGTTCACAGACGGTTCCTGTCGTCTTGTTGGAAACAAGCGAAGGTGGAAGTCTGCAGTGTGGAGTCCAACACGCCGAGTTGCAGAGGCGAGAGATGGAGAAGGAGAATCCAGTCAGTTCGCAGAGGTAAAAGCTGTCCAGCTAGCTCTCGACGTAGCTGAACGTGAGAGATGGCCGAAGCTTTATCTCTACACCGACTCATGGATGGTAGCCAATGCTCTATGGGGTTGGCTAAAGAACTGGAAGAAGAGTGGTTGGCAGAGGAAAGGAAAACCCATTTGGGCAGCCAACCTATGGCAGGACATTGCTGACCGAATTGAGAGAATTCCAGTGAAAGTGAGACACATCGATGCTCACATTCCTAAGAGCAAAGCTACTGAGGAACAGCAACACAACCATCAGGCAGATCTAGCTGCAAGAGTTTCTCAAGTAGACATGGACTCTAATCTTGATCTCGACTGGAAACACCGAGGTGAGATATTCTTAGCTCGGTGGGCTCACGATTCGTCAGGACATCAAGGCAGAGATGCAACATACCAATGGGCTCGTGACAGATCCATAGACATTTCCATGGATGCTATCACCCAAGTCATCCATGACTGTGACATTTGTGCTGCTATTAAGCAGGCAAAACGACTTAAGCCCTTGTGGTATGGTGACAGATGGTCCAAGTACAAGTATGGTGAAGCTTGGCAGATTGACTACATCACTCTACCACGTTCTCGTTCTGGTAAGCAGTACGTGCTTACTATGGTAGAGGCAAACACTGGATGGTTGGAAACTTATCCAGTTCCACATGCAACTGCACGCAACACCATTCTCGGTCTGGAGAGACAGATCCTGTGGAGACACGGAACTCCAGAGAGGATTGAGTCAGACAACGGAACTCATTTCAAGAACAACCTTGTAAAGAGTTGGGCAAAAGAGCACGGTATTGAGTGGATATTCCACATTCCCTACTATGCACCAGCTTCAGGGAAGATTGAACGCTACAATGGTTTGTTGAAGACCACTCTCAAAGCCATGGGAGGTGGATCTTTGAAAAACTGGGAAAAACATTTAGCACAAGCAACCTGGCTGGTAAATAGTAGAGGTTCAGTGAACCGAGCTGGACCTGCACATTCAGATTTGCTACGGAAAGTAGAAGGTGATAGAGTTCCTGTTGTTAGAGAAAAGAATTTGTTAGGTAAAACTGTTTGGGTATTTTCACCCTCAGGAGAGGCTAAACCTGTCCGAGGGGTGGTTTCAGCTGAAGGTCCGGGTCACACTTACTGGGTAATGCAAGAGAATGGTGAAATTCAGTGTATTCCACAAAGAAATTTAACTTTAGCTGAAAGAGGTTAATTTCAAACTGCTGTACAGCTACATCGCGCCCAAAAGAAAAAAAAAAGAATCAACGAGGAGTCTACGGTGCACGAACCCTGAGATCCCTGAGAGCCCTGAGTCAACTAAGAGACCCTGAGATTTCCCTGTTTCCTTTTTCTTCGCTTCATCGGTGAAGAAATGAACTGTTTTCCATTTTTCTCATTTTCTGATTTTCTTGGACTTTTGAATCATCTACATCTGAGCATAGCCGGAATGGACTATGAACTTTACTCACGAACTGTAAATATCGTTTTGGATTGGATGGACAGTATGAACAGCCAATGAAATTGTTTAGAAGGGGTGGATTGTGGCCGGTTGACGTTGCCCCCTTAAGAAAGGGAATATGGTGGACGGAAGTTGGTAAACGGAAGGAATAGTCTAAACTAATTTCATTGGACGAGTGGGAGGAAGCACTTCTGAGCTGGGACTATACTGGACATTTCCAGCACTTCTCAGTCAGTCTTGCTTCCGCCTCTTCTTCAGGCAACAGCTTTCTGTCCTGGGCTTTCTGCCAAGGCTCCGGCCTTGAGAGAAAAACAGATAACAGGCCTGTATTAACTCTTTTCCAATTAACACAAACTGCTTCTAACATTTTTTTTTTTTTTTTCTTTCCTCTCTTTTCTCTTTCTATCCCATTCTGGGGAAAGGGGGGGAAGAGAGGGGAGAGCGGAGGTGGGGGACCCCTCTCTGCCGAGGGGGGCACTCTCATTTCTGTGTTACTCTGTTGTATATCTTTGTATATATTGTAGATATTGTAAATTTGTAAATAATCCCCTGCAAACCCTACATCGCTTTGTAAATATAGCTCCACTGCTTTGCTAATTCAGCTTGCGAGTTTTTTTTCCTTTCCCTTCAATTTTTTTTTCCCTTTTACTTTACAAAGGGGGAAGGGAGGAGGCTTCTTGGCCTTGCCCTTCCACCCACCACCTCTCCAGGCTGCTTAGCCTGGAGAGGAGGAGACTCAGGGGTGACCTTATTGCTCTCTACAACTACCTGAAGGGGGGTTGTAAACAGGCAGATGATGGTCTCTTCTCCCAGGCAGCCAGCACCAGAACAAGAGGACACAGTCTCAAGCTGCACCAGGGGAAGTTCAGGCTGGAGGTCAGGAGGGAGTTTTACACAGAGAGAGTGATTGTCCATTGGAATGGGCTGCCCGGGGAGGTGGTGGAGTCGCCGTCACTGGAGGTGTTCAGGAGGAGACTTGATGGGTGTTTGGTGCCATGGTTTAGTTGATTAGGTGGTGTTGGGTGATAGGTTGGACACGATGATCTTGAAGGTCTCTTCCAACCTGGTCTATTCTATTCTATTCTATGTTATAAGAAAGAATAGTTAAAGCATACTATGTTCTCAAATTTTCATTTTATATGTGATTTAAATGTGATTTAACAAAATTTAGAGAGGATGTAAGAATTAGGGAAGTTTTAGCTAGAAGAAATTTGAAATAAAAAGAAACAGCATTAGGCCAACATGAGCATCAATAGGACTCAGTACCTTTCCTTAGCAGAAACAAAACATCAACAGATCAGTATTATTTGGATGAATAAAAATGCATTATTGTGTTATGTGCAATTTTATATTGGGCAAAGCAATGAAGCTCTTTTGCTCTTGCTGTCTGCCTGCAAGTTTTCTGTCTGTGAAGCTAGAGCCTGGCCAGATCTACTTTTACAGATTAAAGAAACCTTGCTACCAAACAATTTATGATTTTTGACCATCTTAGAAAAGTAAACATGCAACATACCTTTAGAGCAGATTGTAAAAGACAGTGCTGAAGATTAGGTTTGTTGTGTTTTGCTTTATGTCTGGCTACTGCCTCTCGTGATAATCCTTTTTCTACTTGCCTTGTGGGATTGCCTTTGGATAAGTGGCCAGTCCCACCATCTCTTTTTTTTTTTTTTTGTATGTGATTATGTAGCTTTCTTAAAACAATCATTTATGCTTTTGTTGCTTTACTCTTTTTGTTACTTTTGTTACCTTGTATATTGCAATGCTTACAACGCTTTCTTGATCGTTCATTTAAGAAGGTTCTTGTCGTGAAACAGAAAGGGGGAAATGATGCACTGAATTTAGGGAGCAATGCTCAGCTGATAGAAGGAAATGTTTTAGCCCTTGTAGGCCACAGACCTTGGGAACAAACTGCAACTATGTAGAGAGAAAAAAGCCTTTAGCTAATTACCGACGGCCATTGTGACTCAGGAAGCCCCACAGCTACCTGAGAATTAGAGCTGGTAAACACTGAAAAAGAGTCTTTTGTTTTCTCTCTGAACTTAGATAAGAGATGCTTCATCGTTTGCCTTTTGTCTAACACCTGCCTGGGCCTTCCCCAGCGATGTGTGTTCCCTGGTATTTTCTCGGCAGCCAATCACGAATCTGTAACTGTCGGATGGACACATTTAATTGCCAATCACTAGTTACTTTTGATTATGTTAGCCTATATAAAGAACATACTTTGTACAATAAAGTAGACACTTTGCTTGCATCAAGCTTTGTCTCCATCTCTCAATCGCGGTAACTGAAGAAAATAACTCCTTTATTATCTTTGTCTGTAGCAGAACCCCAGTGAGCAAAATCACTAAAAACACTGTGCATTCACTTACACCTCTTATTTTTCAGCCATCCTGTACAACTTTACAATTACTTGACTTTTATCACCAAGGGAGACAGGTTCATAGATATTTTGGTGAAGTTCCTCATAACAAGCCTCTGCATTTCAATCAGGTCACCCACACCCATCTTGGCATCACTTTCCTAATATTTCAGAAACTGCCTTCCATTACAGGGCTGAGAAATCAGCGGGTGGGGATTAAACTCCATGACAAGATTTAGCATCATTTGTACATCTACCAGAGAAAGCTTGGAAAGATAGAAGAATAGACTAGACTAGGCTAGGCTAGGCTAGACTAGACTAGAATTAACCAGGTTGGAAAAGACCTCTGAGATCATCAAGTCCAACCTATCACCCAACACCATCTTATCAACTAAACCATGGCACCAAATCCAGTCTCATCTCGAACACCTCCAGTGATGGTGACTCCACCACCTCCCTGGGCAGCACATTCCAATGGCTAATCTCTCTTTCTGGGAAGAACTTCTTCCTAACATCCAGCCTAAACCTCTGCTGGCACAGCTTGAGACTGTGTCCTCTTGTTCTGGTGCTAGTTGCCTGGGAGAAGAGACCAACTCCCACCTGGCTACAACCTTCCTTCAGGTAGTTGTAGAGAGTAAGAAGGTCTCCCCTGAGCCTCCTCTTCTCCAAGGCTAAGCAAACCCAGCTCCCTCAGCCTCTTCTCATAGGGCTGTGCTCCAGACCACTCACCAGCTTTGTTGCCCTTCTCTGGACATGTTTCAACAACTCAACATCTTTCCTAAACTGAGGGGCCCAGAACTGGACACAGTACTCAAGGTGGGACTTCCCCAAACTGCCATGACTTTTGGAATAGAATAGAGAGGAGTTTAGCAACCTCATCTGCCAGCTCTCTCAGTACCCGTGGGTATATCCCGTGGGGTCCCATGGACCTGAACACTTTCAGGTTCTTCAGGTGACCACAAACCTGATCTTCACTTATGATGGGCAGTTCTTCCTCCCAGTCCCTGCCATTGTCTTCCATGACTCCAGGAGTGGAGACTGAGGTAAAGAAGTTATTGAGAACCTCAGTCTTTTCCACATCACTTGTGACCATTTTGCCTGTTTCCTTTCTGAGGGGGCCCACACCTTCCCTAGTCTTCTTCTTGCCATTCATATACCTGTAGAAATTCTTAGTGTTCCCTTTAACCTCCCTGGCTAGATTCAATCCAAACTATGCTTCACTAACCCACAAATCCATAATAGATCTTTTGCTATCATTACACATATAATGGAACTTTGCCTCCTAAGTAACATGGTGCACTTATTTAAACCAGCTGGTTGCCTTTGTATTGCAGTAATATTTCTCAGTCTGATAAATAATTGTTTCTGTTACCCTTCAGCTACCTCAGGGTTGCAGAATTCATTACAAAGAGGCAGCCAGTACAATATTTTAAAATAAACACCACTAAATTGACAGTATAGTAGAAGAGCCAAAACAGTTTTTCACTCTGCAGACATAATAGCAGCTCTAGTTTATTCTACCTTGAGAACAATACACTTTTAAAGCGTGAGACCCCTTCCACCATTTAAGTGCTAACATCTGAAAGACCACAGTCCCTCAATCAGCATACTTCTCTGTTGTGGTATTTGTCTCAGAGTTAGATATCTAATATATTATTTGCAGGAACTCTGAGGCAGCTATCTGCAGAGGAAGATTCATCACACACTCAAACAGATGTCAACAAAATACCTTCCTAGATCTGTTTAGAAGCAGTTTAGATTGGAAGTTGTCTCTTGAGAACATCTAGTCCACCCTCTCAGCTCAAGCATCATCAGCTAGAGCAGGACCACTTGAGCTCAACAGGTCTCACATGTTTGCATCACATCCAGCAGCATTTCAGGGAAGTTAGCACTGAGAAGCTTCCTGTCAATTTCACATCAGCTATCTCTTGAATCTTAAAGACAGATCTACCCCGCACCACTACGGCTTGGCTTACGCTATTGCACTTCTACAGAAGTCCAAGCCTTACATAGAGTACAGTTAAAGATATCCTTCTTCTTTGTCCAGGTCACCAAAGTACACTTTGGCTAGATGTTTAACATTTTGCAAGCATCAAACAGATCCCACGTGTCTTTTCCTTCCTGAATGATTCTATAGAGATCTGGAGGCTGTGGATGTCCCTTTCCTGGAGGTGTTCAAGGCTAGCTTGGACACAGCCTTGAGCAACTTGGTCTAGCAGAAGGTGCCTCTGCCCATGGCAGGGAGGCTGGAACTAGATGATCTTTAAGGTCCCTCCCAACCCAAACCATTCTATGACAAATTATGTGATTGATCTTATGTAGAAGTTTTTACATCAAAAAGTTTAATCAGATTTGAGATAGAAGCTGAACCACTTCAAGTGATAGTGTGAGGTGGCTGTGGCTACAGCATGAGAGCGCTATAGATCTGTACTTAGTTACTCAAACATTCTCTTCCACTCAGCAGTCCTCTTGTAATTGTATGCAAAACTGAACAGCTTCAGTAGAAGTAAGGAAAATATTAAGAAGTGGTTAGGAAAGGCTGTCTTGAGCATTGTCAGACAAAAGAATATGTGCAGACTGTAACAGGAAAGAATGCAAAATCCACTGGTCACTGGTGTCAAATGTCACTGGTGGCTGTTGAGGATTAGCTCAAAGGCCTGAGCCCAGCCGTGTCTTCCTTTCTTTCAGTCGAGTGTTGGGCCCTACCGGTTTCAATTACACACCAAACCAGCAGGTGCAGGCTAGCATACTCCTCAGGGTACTTCTTCAGCTTTGTGTGGCTTAGGGGACTTCCTAAAGCAGACCTTGTATCTCCATGGTTTACAGCCCTTTATGAGTTTCCATTGACCTTCTTAACTTGTTCTTGAACTCGCCTCCGCTGTCGGCATGCAAAGTAAGCTGTAACGATGAATCCCAAGGTGTAGTCCTACGTTAAAAGAAACCCCAAAATGAAACCCCCTCCACTATACTTTCACCTAAGGCTCTGACAATGACTTTGCTCTGGGAAGGACTTCCGTGTTCTGATTTTCTGCCCTGATCATCCCTAGGGCTTTGCATTTGGTTGATTTGTTTGGTTTTGTTTGTCACTGAACTGGCATTTTCTTAGGTGCATCCAGTGGATCTCCAAGTGCCTTTCCTGGGTTCAAGATAGCTAGTGTAGAGGTTCCACTGTTTATAGACAGTGACAATTTGCATTTGTCCTTTTCCCATCTGCGTAGCCTTGTCTATGTTGCCTCTGCCTTTAGACCGCCCAGATAGTTGTGCAAGGAGCTTTTGCAACCTTTCAAAACTGGTGGGACTTTTGTTGCTCCAAGTGATCTTTTTCTCCTCCTATTGTTTCCTGTCCTTTAGGTATGTGTTAATCCACCGTCTCTCGGGTAGCTGTAAGTCCAGAGGCAGAAGTTTGTGTTGATAATCCATGACTGTTGACTTCATTTCAGCCATTGGTCGAATACCTTAGCGATACATGAATTGATTCTTTCTGACAACTTAATACAATTAAGGTGTGTTCCTGCTTTGGTATTTCTCTCTACCTCTGTCTGTGACTTAATTCTACTAATCTAGCTGTAAAGGATCAGACGTGCAGCTGCTTCATGGTCTACTTCTTCCCCACGTTTCCCCTCCTGAATTTGTCTCGGGGTCCTTTGGAGAAAAATGGCGTGACATTTGCTAGCTTATTCTTCTCACCCCGGAGCTGACTTCAACAAGACCGTCAGAAAGATCTGTGATCAAATGACAAGGTCATAGTTGAGTGTTGCGAAGAAGCCCTGAGTTTATACCGTCTTGTCTTGGCAGTTTGTTGCTATCCATGGATCTCTCTGGTCTCAAATCACTTCTGTTGACACTTTAATTTAAGAGAGTTTCTCCAGGCCATCTTTGGCTAAGGATACAGCCACTGTGGGAATCTTCCTAAGCTCTGCAGTGGTATCAATTTGAAGAACTTGGTTTGAGTTGTCCTTTTAGCCCTGCATCATCTGTCAGCTCTGCAGACTCTGGCAGACATTCTGATTCCGATGGGCAGGGGCAAAGGGCTCGTTACTGGTTTCATGCCTTTCACGAGCTTGTCCTCTGAACCGTTTTCAGTCTTGGCTTGATCCAGCATGGAAGTTTCAGAGCTCGTGATATTCACATCTTCCTGGCACGGCTACAGCGTTGACTGTGTGAAGAAGATTTTGGTTTGGGGAGTTTCCTTATTCTGCTTTCTGTCAGTAAGATGATTTTATTTCTTGTCACGAGCTTTACAAAGTCTCCATTACACCGTTAAAAGTTTCGTCTCTTAAAATTCTCCTTTTCATGTCTTTGTTCTTTTTTAGCACTTGTCATTTTTCTAGAGGCCCCCTCGTTTACCTAAATAGGTGTCTCTGTGTGTGTGTGTGTAATTTTATGGCTCTTTTCCTTTCATGCCTCTAGGGCAGAGGAATGTAAATGTAGTGCCCTCAGGAATTTGAAACCACTCTCCGACAGTATCCATTTCAGTCAGTTCTTAGGGTCTCATCAGAACTATGTAAGATGAACTGCTGCAAGAGGCAATCCTTATGGCAGCTAAAAGGAGTTCTAGAAGGTGTCCCACAATTGCTTCTTACCAATCTCCATGGGAATAATTGAGTTTTTCATTATGCCTGAGTTTTCCATCCCATTCAGGTGACGAATAACACAACCTTCTTACAGTGTTCTTTCTATTTAGAGCTGACATTTTCAGATCAGAGAGAACATTTTGTGTCGATGCAGTTAATCTGCTTCCCTTGTTTGGCTTCCTCTGCATTTACACCGCTGCACGCCCTTGGGCCTCCAGTCAGGCTACACAGAGGAGACTGTGACCACCCTGCTTAAAGCTGGCTGCACGTTTACAAGGTTTACAGCTTGGCCAAAGACTCTTCTGATCCCTGTCTTCTGGTCCGTGACCAGCAGCGTGCACGGGTGGCCAAGAAGGCCACTGGCAACCTGGCCAGTATCAGGAACAGTGTAGCCAGCAGGAGCAGGGAGGTCACTCTGCCCCTGCACTTGGCACTGGTTAGGGCACACCTTGAGTTCCGTGTCCAGTTCTGGGCCCCTCCGTTTAAGCAAGACGTTGAGTTGCTGGAAGGTGTCCGGAGAAGGGCAACAAAGCTGGGGAGGGGTTTGGAGCACAGACCTGTGAGGAGAGGCTGAGGGAGCTGGGGTTGCTTAGCCTGGAGAAGAGGAGGCTCAGGGGAGACCTTCTTGCTTTCTATGACTCCCTGAAGGGAGGTTGTTCCATTCCTTATCCTGCTTAGGACTTCTGCTATTCTTATTATTGCTATTACTATTATTCCTACCCCTGAGTGTTCTCACTTTTACCCTTCCAGTTGTCTTACCCCCACATCCTGCTGTGTGATGCTTGTTTGCTAGCTGGCGAGTGCCCTCAGGGCTGTGCCGGACACGGAGCCTGCTTGTGGGCTCTGCCTAGGCATACTTATGTGAATCCAGCATTCAGACAGGTGCTGCCTGTTTGAAAGATAAAGTTGGGTTGATTCAGTTCTATTGATCTGATGTGTGCAGGTAGCCAGCAGCTTGGCATGTTTTCCTGAGCTCAGAGCCAGACAGCAGGATGTCTCATCTAGTCTGAGACACTCAGGTGCTAACACTGACCTGTGGTAAAAGCTGTGAACAATTGAATTGACATGTAAGTAGGGTTTGGACACAAGGTCGTGGAGGTCTCAGTGGGATAGATGCTCCAGTTTCAGAAGCCTGTATTTCATGTTGCAAGGAGGTTATTCCACAACTGAACACAAGAACCATGAAGTGCAAACAAAATTATTTCCATAGCTCATGAAATTCAGGCCTGCCTTCCTGTAGTTTTGGATCTCTCAAGGGAAAAAGTGAAGAGGAGGAGAATTCTTTAGCTTTCTCTCTCTTTTCTTTCCCTTGATACACTTTGTCTTGCTTGGCTTTGAATCACGACTGTGACGTTCAGTTAGGTGGTGAATGTGTACTAGGTGGTATGACACCAAAAGAGGGGAAAAAAGAAAAGGAATAATTTGTCATATAAAACCCACAATTCCTGTAGGATTTCGAGTTCCTACTTAATAATATAAAGCAGTTTGTGGTTTGGTTGTTTTGGTTTTTTTCTTGTTGTGCTGCAAAGATTTTGATAGGAATTTCTAGGTATTAACTACAGCCAGAGCAAGCCTCTACTTGCCCTGGGAATGCAGTGAAAACCTTTTGGGAATCGGTTCTGCTTTGTTACTCCTAAAGCTATGTACACACACACACACACAAAGTTGCTATCAGAGTTTCTTGGTGCATTCCAGGTCTGCGTTCAGACTGGCAGGATCTTCCTGGGCCATCCAATTACAGTTTCTGTTGACACTTTTCAGCTCTTACATCCAGGTTGCTGACAGAGGATGTTGGGTTTGTGGGCCCTGGCAGCGACAGTTTTCCAAAGAGGAGCTCTAAGGCCAGCTGCAAGGTTAGGTTTGGATTCTCCTGGGGTGCCTGCGCTTGAAACCCCCCAGTCTGCAGCTGAGGCCATGCAGAGTGGTGCTCGCAGTAGCTCTGTGCAAGTCTGCCATGGGCTCAGGAGGCCAGTATCTAGAGAGAGGGAAGGACAGAGACACTTCTAAGACAGTTTTAAAGAAATAATTATGAGAAGAGGCAAATTAATTCTGGGGACTCATGTGATATATCTGTTTAAGAGAAAAAAAAATGAAGGAGGTTTCTGACCATAACCAGGCTGACAAAGCACAGTAATGTGGTTTCCTATGGGATTCAACTCCTCCTGCATTGCACAGGACACTTCAACAGCTGTCCTGACAAGCTCTAAGTAATGAACTTAATCCACCCTGTGCAAGCAATGGGGCAAAAGATTACAAAATCCATGTAAGCACTTGAGATGTGTTACGTTGGGACGCCCAGGATACACCTCATCAAGCTCTCCTAGTGTTCAGACACAAGATGGAAGAAGGAAGGGGGAAGACAGAGCAGAAGGTCTATTTAAATATGAAACTCCTAGGCTGAAAGAAAAGAAAAACATTTTAAAGAGCACTCAGTGAGACTCTGTCACCAGCATAGCTAATCACAGAATCACTGAGTGTTAGGGGTTGGAAGGGACCCCAAAATAGCATCCGGTCCAACCCCTGTGCCAGTGCAGGATCACCTGGGGCAGGTTTTGAATGTCTCCAGAGACTCCACTAACTCTCTGGGCAGCCTGCTCCAGGGCTCTGGCACACACAGTGAAAAGGTTTTCCCTTCTGTTCCTGTGGAACTTCCTCCTTTTATTCGTCGGACACAGCAAAGCCGCTCGGTCGTGTTGCTGCGGCAAGGTGACCCACCCTGTAGTTCAGGGCCTGGGTCTCTGCCTTCATGGCAGCCTGTTCCCTTGGCACCCTGTCAGCTTAACAGCCCTGTACTCGGGGTCTGTGTGACGAGTTGTCCATCCCCCTTCTGTCCCCAGCAGCAGCCCAAGGTCCCTGTAAGCAGGGCTGGGGAGGCTGCTTTAGGCAGCTAACAGGAACCAACCTTGCCTGGCCCTTAGGGGGCTGAGGTCAGTCCCTGGGCTCCTGAAGAGGTGGTGTTGCGCTGCTGCCAGGAGGGCCGGCCCGTAGGTGGGGCACGGGCCAGAGCCTGTGGCTCTCTGTGGGGCTTTTTGGGAGTGCTGCTGAGGCCTCACTCTGTCCTGTTGGCATCCTTTGTCAGGGTAGCCAGATCCTAGGCCTGATGTCTATCGTTAGCTCAATCGCAGAATTTCCTCGTCTGCTGTTCCTGTCCGTAAATTTTTGCCAGTGTTTCTGTAATAAAAAGGTTTTTATTTCTCCTGTAACTTGCAAGCTGGTGACCTCCTTAGGAGCACCACTGTGTTGTTCACAAAGTTCTTTGCTGTTGCAAAGCTGGGAGAAGTGTGAGGTTCAGCTGATGAAGTTTCTCTCTTTAGGAGTGTCTGCTCAGCCGTCCTCTTCCTGGATCTCGGAGCTTTGTCTCTCCCTGTTTGCGGTGCCCTGACAAGGACTTGTGCCGACACATCCTCGGGAAGCTGAAACCACCAAAGGGTTTAATGGGTTTGAGACAAAATTCACCCAACTCCTTCTGCGGTGGCGTACGGGAAAGAGTCGGTAGGGGAAGCCGCAGGACAGCCTGCAGCAAAGCTCAGACCTTGCTCCCTCGCCTCTGCATTCTGCACGTCTCCTCGTCGGCCGCCTGTAAGCGAGACGCTTCACCAGCTGGCTTGTTTGAATTCAGCAAAGTTATGGCATGGAAGTTATCTGGTAGGAGTCGTTGCTAAACAGATGTAGTTGAAGCTTTGTATCTTCCGTTCTCTCTACTAGTTATTCTAATCTTGCCCTGTTGGTTTAGCCCATCAGTTTTCATGTTCTCTTCATCTATTAGTAGCAGAAGAAAGGGCCCCTTGATTCCAGTATTTCTTGCTGTAGTTCAGAGGTAGAGTTGGAGTTGGCTTTCCCTCTGACCTTTTATACTTTTACTTTGTGTTAAGTGGAACCCAAAACTGAAGAGGATACTTTGTGTAAAGCTTGAGCAGCCCTTAACTTTCGAATTATTATACTGCATGCACTACTGCTTTGCAACATTCACAGGACTGTGGTGGTGTCAGATAGTTCACTTGCATTTAGCTCCTCAGGGGCCAGGCCTTCCTTTGGGCTGATAGTCTTGGCCAAAGCTGCAATGTTCAGTCCTTGCTGTGAAAGGCAGGAGGTGCTGGCTGGGCAGTTTGCTTTATTTTGTGCCTTTTTGGTGGTGAATCAAAGGGAGTGGGGGGATTGTGGGTGAGCTGGTTCTGCCACGTGGGGCAGGGATTGGGCGACCGGCGCTGCGTCCCGGTGTCCGGCGTCCCGGTGGTGAGGGGCCCGGTCTCAGGGTTCTGGTATCCTGCGGTCCGGTTTCTGGAGGGGCCGGGGCCGTGGGGGCCCGTGGCGCGGTCACGCTCGCGGGTCTGACGTCCCGGTTTCTAGGGGGGGACCTCGGTTTGAGGGCCCTGCTTCGGGGAGGTTTTTTTCCGTGGTTTCAGGCCTCCGCAGGAGGGAGGGCAGGGACCTGGGCTGCGGCGGGTGAGGTTTCTTTGCGGTTGGACTTTGCAGGGGATCGGCACAGCGAGGGGGGTCGGTCGTTCGCAGGGAGCCGGCTAGCGGCTCGGAGCCGGCGCTTCAACTGCCGCCGCTCGGTTTTGACCCCCGGGCAGTGATTAGTGATCGGGAGAACGGGACAAAAGCAAGTCATCAGAACTGCCTCCCATCCCCATCTCAGAGAGCGCCTTGGGGATCGTATTATAGTAATGGGATGATGAGTTGAGAGAAGGAAAATCAAAGAAAAAAATTGTTTAAGCTGAATATGCTGCTGTTTGGATCAGGGCTTCACGCCCTACCCCTGTTCCCATATTTCAGGACATATACAAGGAAAAGGCAGACAGGCTGGCGTGAGAATATGGGAGAGGTAAAATCAGAGTGGGGGGGCCACCAGGAAATCAGAAGTGGCCTAATCAAGATCCTCAGTGGGACCATCAACAGCTTCAGGGGAGACAGAACATGGGACAAGGAATTGAAGAAGCTGTGCCCAGAAATTTTGATAAAGCCTATAGTGAGCATCAGAGGAAGCCTCCTATGGGGTGGATGCTAGGATTAAAGAGAAGTTTGCAGCTCTATTCTGGAATAGATCCCAGTTCTGCAGCTGGGGTGATACTTCTCAGGATGCAGTTTGTGGCAAAACCATGGGCAGATATTAGAAATTGGAAAAGATTGAGGATTGGCACGACAGAGGTTTAGAGGAATTACTACGTGAAGCTCAGAAGGTGTTTGTAAGGAGGGATGTAGAGAAACAGAAGGCAAAAGCTAGAATGTTGGTAACTGCTGTAAGGGTACTGGTGATTATGGATAGAGAGGGAAAAAAAGGTAGAAGTCTTATATGATAAATTAGCCCTCAATAGTAATATTAATGGAGTCCAGAAGACGATGAGTGATTGGATAAATAAAAGAATGTTGATTGATGCTCTGTTTTAAATTTGCCTGACATGGACAAATAATTTGATCTTTTTGTACATCTATATGGGGTGTTGACCCAGGACTGGACTGGAATTAAAAATCCTGTAGGGCATTGTTCCAAGTTATTAGATTCTGTAAGTAGGTGAGGGCCAATTTGCTTATCAGTGACCTTTACTAGTAGAGGAGGCCCAGAAAGCGGCTTTTTGTTTTGTTCTGGTCTCAGATCCCACCTTTGGGATTCCTGATGTATATGGGACTGAAGCTGGGGGTAAAGTGTTAATAACAACTTGGAAAGGAGAGTCACTAATTTCCCCCTGGGAAGGATCTTTTCTTGGTTTTGTTAACAACAGATCCAGCTGTCCGTACTGCAGAACAAGGGTGGACACATGCTTCCTGAGTAAAAGGAGCACTTCAGGAATGTGCCTCTGAACCTGGCTGACTTGCACCTGTAACACCTCTGGTCTGAAGGCTCTGGAACTAGCGAGACAAACCCACCTTTTGAAACATCTGACATTGTGTGACATCGAATCTGCATTGCAAGAAAATACCAAGGATTTCATTCGGTGTATAAAAGATCCTGGGACTTGATGTCATTGGGGATGGGTAAAGTGTAATGGTAAACTGGCTATTTAGAAAAGTGATGGTAAATTTTTCTGCTGCACTACAACGATGTGCTGAGAGTGTGTGTGGTTATAAATGTATGCTGTTGTAGTTCTAATTTGAAGTGATTAGGACAGAGGATTCATCTGTCTTCTTTGTGTTAAAGTACCAAAAACTGTGTTCGGCTAGTGGGACCACAGAGACTGCAATACAGAAAGGACTGCTGGATCCATCCACTGAATGGACTGAGGTACCCCAAATGGAGGACATAAAGATGAGTTCCAGTATCAGAATAGGAGTGGTAATGGTCCTTGCCTGAAAATATCACAAACTAGAAAGAGGTCGGGGTTCGAAATTGGTACAACCTCCCTGGACAAGGGAAGGAGACACGGTCCGAGCAGAGCATTGGTGGGATTGAAGGAGGCAAGGCCGGGTAGACCTCTGTAATTGCCACAAAGAAGATCTAGAACCATGGCTGTGGGCAGCAACCCCATAGGCCATGTGAGTGGAGTTGCAAGTCAAACTGGACTCCTAATTCCCAGGATTAACCACTCGGAGGGAGAAAGGTGTCACCCAGGTATTGGTATATATAGCATAGCCACTCACTGTGTATGGCACCTATTAAAGTAAAAGAGGAAATACTTTCAGGCAAGGAACATCAGTTGTTATCTCATTCCCTTTACCAGGAAGCTGAAATTGGGAATCCTTTTGCTTGTTGTAGAATTGTTGCCAAGTTAGGTTATTATGGCTCAAGCCAAATGTAGTAGAAAGAAGGGGAGGGATTGTGAGAAACTGGTTATAATATTTGGCTTTCGCAAGGGGGATTACTGGGGAGCGTGGGGCTGGATCGTTGGGCTGATGGTCTGTATTGTGTGGGGTATTGGGAGGGAAAGGGGAGGTGCCAACAGGTCTAAAGACTGGCCAGGTCAAAAGTGCAGGTTTGGTCTGTCCTGATGGAGAGGGGTGGGAGCGTGCTGGGGAATACATGAATATGTACGCTTTAATATATGAATATGTCTGTTTGCCGTCTCTATCAGCTCACCTCGTGTTGTGGGGGTGCGGCTCTAGCAAGCTCGCTCTGCGCCCAGTGCTGTGTTGCCTTTATTTTATAATAAACTGGTTATAAGTTTTCAGCAGTGAGTTTCTCACAGTCTCCAGAAGCTTTTCATCAGAGGGAAGTTGCTCATCAGCTTGTCTGCAGGTGAGTGTTTTATAGAATAATAGAATCGTTTGGGTTGGAAAAGGCCTTTCAGATTCCGCAGTCCCAACAGCTCACAAACTGCCAAGTCTCATCCCAATCTCTTTGTCTCTTAAGCATCTGCAGGGATGGGGATTCAACCACTTCCCTGGGGAAACTATTCCAGTCTTTTGAGAAGCTTTCAGTGAAGAAGCTTCTTTAACAGGCAACCTAAACATCCTCTGATACAACTTGAGGCCATTTCCTCACATGGGGGGGGGGACAATGAACACCAGAGTGAGCCCCCCCGATGCTGGGAGACCCCAAAATCTAAGATCCTGCAATTCCACTGAAGACACCAGATGAAGAGGGGACCATCAAAGGGTTTAAGTGAGGAGAGCAACAGACAGAAGAGATGGGTGATTGCCAGTGCTAAATGCGCTGACTGCAAAGTGATGTCGGGGCTGTCAGCCCTGGGAGCCCTGCTCGGAGATGCAGAGCTCTGTGTCTCCTGCGCGGCGGCGTTTGGATCAATAAATCATTAATATTGTTATTGCCTCCCCGCCTCCTCCTTTGGCCGCAGGGGGCCAGGGTGCTGCTGGGACAGGACAGCTCCAAGGCAGGACAGCCCCAGGCGCGGCAGGGGGCCGGGGGCACAGCCGGGCGGGGGAGGCAGAGGCGGCCCTGCGGTGTGCCGAGCGGCTGCGAGAGCTCTGAGGGACGGGGAAGAGCGCTGGGGGGGCGGCTCGGAGCCGGGGCCGCTGTGAGCACCGCGGCGGGGCCGGGGCCGGGGTCTGTGCGCCCCGGGGCTCCCCGCCCCAGCGCTCTGCCGCACCGCAGCGCTCGGCGCCGGCCGCTGCCCCTCCGGCCCGGGCTCGGTGCGAGACCTGCAAGGGGCAGAGGCGCTCGGCTCTGCCGCCAGAGCTCAACCCCAGCCTGCGGCCGCGGAGTGCGGAGGCGGCGCTGGGGCAGAGCTCCGGCGCTGAGCTCTGGCAAGCACCGCGGAGCGCCCTGAGGCAGGGCCCGGGCAGGTGCGGGAGAGGGAGCGGGGGGGGCTCGAGCAGGGGGGGCCTGGGGCGGCCGAGAGGGACGTTTTAAATTCCCTTCTGTAACTGTGAGGTCTCTCCTGGGCCGCTCAGAACACTACAGATGGAGATACACTACATAGAGGGAGCAGCAGGGGTGCCCGAAGGCTCTCTGGGGGGCGCGCCAGCGCCGGCGGAGGAGACTGAGCGTCCTGGGGCGCGGGGCGGGGCCGGGGGCGGGGCCTGGGCTCCTCCCAGGGCTTCAGCGCGAGAATTCGAGCGGCCAGAGGCGCCCGGCCCGCGCGGGACCGGCCCCGGCCAGAGGCGCCGCTGAACTTGGGAGTTGCGCTCAGAGGGCAGCTGTGGCAGCGCTCCGGCGGATGGAGACCTGGCAGGCGCCTCAGGGGGGCTTTGGCGGATCCGCGAGGGACAGGAGCCCAGGTGCGAGCGGGGACAGGGAGGGCTGGCCCGGGGAGACCTGCGGGAGCTTAGAGCCTGAGGCGCTCTCCGTGCAGCTTCAACCACCCGTCGGTGCAGATGTCCTCAGTGCAATGAACACGAGGGGGGGCTGCCAGGGCGGCCCGGAGGGCATTCCAGCGGCTGGGGGAGTTCCGGCTCTGCGGGGAAGGCTGAGCCGAGGCGCCGGTAGACGGGCTGGGTGCGAGGACGGCTCCCGAAGCGCAGGGGCAGCGCTGGGGCAGCGCGGGGGGTGGCGGAGCCCTGAAGGCAGCGCTGAGGTGCGTGAGAGGGAACGGGGCTGGGCTGGGGCAGAGCTGCAGCAGCTGAAGGGAGGAGTTTGTGTAGGCAGTGTCTGAGGTGCTGTCATCTCCAGCCCGGAACATACACGTGTTTGTATTGGTTTTAATAAAAGGACATTAAGGGTGGCCGGTCTGGGGGGGGCTGTGTCTGTGAGCGCCACAGAAGGCGCCGCGGCGGGGGGGGGCTGTGGGGTGTTGGGGGCTGTGAGCGCCCTGAGGGTTCCCGCGCGGCGGCTTTCCCGCCCTGCCCGCGCCACAGGCACCAGCGCGCGCTGTTCCCGCGCGGCCGCCGCCTGAGGCAAGGGGAGGCGCCTGGCTGTGGGGACTGTGAGCGCCCGGAGGGTCCCGGCCTCACCTGTGCGCCCTTCCCGCCAGAGGGGCCGGCGCGCGCCGCGCGCCTCAGGAGCTGCCGGGGCGGGAACGGGAAGCGGCCGGGGCAGGGCCGGGCCGGGCCGCAGCCCGCAGCTGCGCTGGGGTTGGGGTCTGGGAGGATCCGCTCCTGGGGCAGAGCTGCGGATGCCGGAGGGCAGGGCAGGCAGCGCAGGGGCTTGGGCAGGTTCGTGAGGGCGCAGGGTGAGACCGGCCGGGGGCAGGGGAATCAGCTCGGGGACAATTTCTGTTTCGTTAAAACCTGAGGCACTTCCCTCTGTAGCTCAGCACCTCCTGAGTGTGCCTCTGCTGTTTGCTCCTTCAGGCAGAACGAAGCTCTGCAGGGAGCAGACTCAGGGACAGAGCAGTGACATTTGGGCACAGAGACTGAGAGGATCTGTGGGGCAGAAAATGCAAACAGAGAAAGCCCTGAGGTAAGCAAGAGCAGAGGTGACATCCTGGAGGGAAAACATGGAGGCAGTTTATACAGGATAAAAGCCAAAGCTTTCGGAGGGAAAAGCTGAGGCAATGTGCTGGGGGCAGAGCGGGCATGGAGGGAACCGGAGGCAACCCACAGGGAGAAGGTGAAAATTGTCCTGAGAAAACCTGAGCAAAGAAGAGGGGACACAGGAAGCAGCTTGGAGGGAAGACTTAAGGCAAATATCTGTGAGACAAGATACAGAAATGAAGAGGAAAGTTAACCTATGGGAGACAAAAACGAGGATTTGAGAGGGAAAATCACAGCTTATTTAGGAGGGAGAGTGAGGGGGAGGAAAGGCATGGGAGGGAAGAGCTGAGGAAAGGTGGAAGGAGGAAAGGGGATGTTTGGGAGGGAAACAGAGGCCATTTTGGACGGGAGGAAGGGAAATTATGCCTGGAATTGAGAAGGAAATCTGTAGGGCAGAGAATGAAAATGTTGAAAATAGAAGCTAAGATAATGCAAGGAGAGAAAGGACATTTTAAACAGAAAAACCCTGTAGTGATGGAGGAGCAGTGATACCTTTTCCCCTTGGGCGGGGAGGAATTGGCACTGCTGAGGCCTAACTCTGTCCTCCTTCCTCAGAGGCAGCTGGCACAGAGCCCCACTATGGAGCGGCGAGGCAAGGTGTGGGGGGGCGAAAGGAGCTGAGAAGAGGAGGAGCACCGGGCTGAACAGCTGGACATGAGCAAGGCGCCCTGGGCAATGAGACCTCCCTCTCAATTTGGCTGTGGTAACACAAGATCTTTGCCAGCACCGTTAGGGTGCCCTGGTTGGCTTTGTGCTGGGCGACCTCCCTGTAAGCAGGGCTCGGTCTTTGCTTTTGCTGTTGTAGGCGTTTTGCCACCTAGCTCCTTGGCTGCATGGAGACTGGCAACCCTGTAAGGAGGGTCCGAGCCGGCGTCTCGGCCCGTATGGGGGGAAGTGTAGCTGCCTGGACCCCAGCCCCCCCTGTAAGCAGGGGAGGGCCCTTTAAACAGTTTCTCGGCTGCTGGCGGCCTGGCCAGCGTGACGCCCTGTACTTGGGGCATGTCACAACGATTGGCATCCTGAGGCCCCTCTACCTGCATGCATCCCCGGGGGGGCCAGGTCTGACCCTCTGCTCTCCTGCTCAGGGTTAAGGATGCCTGCCCCACCAGTGGCTGCCCAGAGCTTGCTCCCTCTCTTGGGAAGGGCTGTGTGTGTGGCCCCTCTTGCCTCTGTGTGCCTGAGTCTGCTTGTCCTTTAGGTCCCTTAGAAAAGGCTGTAGCTTAGCTTAGGCTTCCCAGGAGGGAAAGAGGGGCTCTGGGCGGTTCCACGGCAGTCTCCTTGGAGGCCTCGAGTGGGGTGGGAGCTCGGCTTGCCCCTCCTTTGATTGGATGGACACAGCGAAGCCGCTTAAGTCGTCTTGCGGCAAGGTGACCCCCCTGTAGTTCAGGGCCTGGGTCTCTGCCTTCATGGCAGCCTGTTCCCTTGGCGCCCTGTCAGCTTAACAGCCCCGCACTCGGGGCCTGTGTGACGAGTTATGGAGCCTTCTGTGCCGTTCTGTCCCCTTCTGTCCCCAGCAGCAGCCCCAGGTCCCTGTAAGCAGGGCTGGGGAGGCTGCTTTTGGCAGCTAACAGGAACAAACCCTTAGAGGGTTGAGGTCAGTCCCTGGGCTCCTGAAGAGGTGGTGTTGTGCTGCAGCCAGGAGGGCCGGCCCGTAAGTGGGCGCAGGCCAGAGCCCGTGGCTCTCCGTGGGGCTTTTTGGGAGTGCCGGGCCGAGAGCGACCGCCCTGTAGGCAGGGAAGTGCGTTGCCGGTGTCCGGCGGGAGGTTCAAGGAGGGACCCCCCCTGTAATCAGGGCGGGTAGATCTGGTCCCGGCCTTTCAGAGGCATGGGGCCAGGGAGTGTGTGGGGCTTATCTTAGCGTGTTGTTCCCCCCCGCCCCACCCCGTCTTCGGGGCTGGGGCCACAGCCCCCCGGCCTTTGGCCGTGATGCCCCACTGCCTGGCTGCTGTCTTCCTGTAGCTGCGGGGCCAGGCCAAGCTCTCAGCTCCCTGGGTTTCGACCCGCCCGTAAGAGGGGTCGGGGTCCGAGTGCCTTTGCGCTCAGCTGGCAGCCTGTGTGGGGCACCCCCCCCGGCTAGCGGGGTGTGGGTCAAGATGCCCCTGAAGCGGAGAGAAGGAGCCTCCGTGGGCCTTTTGGGACCAGGGCCGCCCTGTAAGTCAGGGCCCGGTCAGTGCCCTGGCATCCCGGGCGCTTTGAAATGCCAGCGGCGGCTCCAGCCCCCTGTAAGCAGGGTCGTGCAGCCGCTCTGGCCGCTGCGTTGCATGCCCAGCTCCATTGCCCAGGGCGTCTGCTGCGGCGCCCGTCTGCGGTCCCGACCGGAAGTGTGCCGTGCGCCGCTTGGGTGAGTCGAGCAAAAGCGGGAAGACTTTGCAGAGCTGGGGGTGTCTGCGGGCGGGTAGCTGGCCGGGGGGTGCCCATGGGGAGCTGCCTGCGGGGCTGGAGGCTTCCCTCTTTCCCTCGGGCGGGGAGCAACTGGCACTACTGAGGCCTAACTCTGTCCTCCTTCCTTGGCAGTGGCTGGCACAGAAGGAAGAAGAGGCCCGCTGCGGAGCGGCGAGGCAACATACGGCGGAGGCAAGAGGCGGCGAGGCAACATACGGCGGAGGCAAGAGGCGGCGAGGCAAGAGGAGCGGCGTCCGGCTGAAGAGCAGGACAGGAGAAAGGCGCCCTGGGCAATGAGACCTCCCTCTCAATTTGGCTGTGGTAACACAAGATCTTTGCCAGCACCGTTAGGGTGCCCTGGTTGGCTTTGTGCTGGGCGACCTCCCTGTAAGCAGGGCTCGGTCTTTGCTTTTGCTGTTGTAGGCGTTTTGCCACCTAGCTCCTTGGCTGCACGGAGACTGGCAACCCTGTAAGGAGGGTCCGAGCCGGCGTCTCGGCCCGTATGGGGGGAAGTGTAGCTGCCTGGACCCCAGCCCCCCCTGTAAGCAGGGGAGGGCCCTTTAAACAGTTTCTCGGCTGCTGGCGGCCTGGCCAGCGTGACGCCCTGTACTTGGGGCATGTCACAACGATTGGCATCCTGAGGCCCCTCTACCTGCATGCATCCCCGGGGGGGCCAGGTCTGACCCTCTGCTCTCCTGCTCAGGGTTAAGGATGCCTGCCCCACCAGTGGCTGCCCAGAGCTTGCTCCCTCTCTTGGGAAGGGCTGTGTGTGTGGCCCCTCTTGCCTCTGTGTGCCTGAGTCTGCTTGTCCTTTAGGTCCCTTAGAAAAGGCTGTAGCTTAGCTTAGGCTTCCCAGGAGGGAAAGAGGGGCTCTGGGCGGTTCCACGGCAGTCTCCTTGGAGGCCTCGAGTGGGGTGGGAGCTCGGCTTGCCCCTCCTTTGATTGGATGGACACAGCGAAGCCGCTTAAGTCGTCTTGCGGCAAGGTGACCCCCCTGTAGTTCAGGGCCTGGGTCTCTGCCTTCATGGCAGCCTGTTCCCTTGGCGCCCTGTCAGCTTAACAGCCCCGCACTCGGGGCCTGTGTGACGAGTTATGGAGCCTTCTGTCCCCTTCTGTCCCCTTCTGTCCCCAGCAGCAGCAGCCCAAGGTCCCTGTAAGCAGGGCTGGGGAGGCTGCTTTTGGCAGCTAACAGGAACAAACCCTTAGAGGGTTGAGGTCAGTCCCTGGGCTCCTGAAGAGGTGGTGTTGTGCTGCAGCCAGGAGGGCCGGCCCGTAAGTGGGCGCAGGCCAGAGCCCGTGGCTCTCCGTGGGGCTTTTTGGGAGTGCCGGGCCGAGAGCGACCGCCCTGTAGGCAGGGAAGTGTGTTGCCGGTGTCCGGCGGGAGGTTCAAGGAGGGACCCCCCCTGTAATCAGGGCGGGTAGATCTGGTCCCGGCCTTTCAGAGGCATGGGGCCAGGGAGTGTGTGGGGCTTATCTTAGCGTGTTGTTCCCCCCCCGCCCCACCCCGTCTTCGGGGCTGGGGCCACAGCCCCCCGGCCTTTGGCCGTGATGCCCCACTGCCTGGCTGCTGTCTTCCTGTAGCTGCGGGGCCAGGCCAAGCTCTCAGCTCCCTGGGTTTCGACCCGCCCGTAAGAGGGGTCGGGGTCCGAGTGCCTTTGCGCTCAGCTGGCAGCCTGTGTGGGGCACCCCCCCCGGCTAGCGGGGTGTGGGTCAAGATGCCCCTGAAGCGGAGAGAAGGAGCCTCCGTGGGCCTTTTGGGACCAGGGCCGCCCTGTAAGTCAGGGCCCGGTCAGTGCCCTGGCATCCCGGGCGCTTTGAAATGCCAGCGGCGGCTCCAGCCCCCTGTAAGCAGGGTCGTGCAGCCGCTCTGGCCGCTGCGTTGCATGCCCAGCTCCATTGCCCAGGGCGTCTGCTGCGGCGCCCGTCTGCGGTCCCGACCGGAAGTGTGCCGTGCGCCGCTTGGGTGAGTCGAGCGAAAGCGGGAAGACTTTGCAGAGCTGGGGGTGTCTGCGGGCGGGTAGCTGGCCGGGGGGTGCCCATGGGGAGCTGCCTGCGGGGCTGGAGGCTTCCCTCTTTCCCTCGGGCGGGGAGCAACTGGCACTACTGAGGCCTAACTCTGTCCTCCTTCCTTGGCAGTGGCTGGCACAGAAGGAAGAAGAGGCCCGCTGCGGAGCGGCGAGGCAACATACGGCGGAGGCAAGAGGCGGCGAGGCAAGAGGAGCGGCGTCCGGCTGAAGAGCAGGACAGGAGAAAGGCGCCCTGGGCAATGAGACCTCCCTCTCAATTTGGCTGTGGTAACACAAGATCTTTGCCAGCACCGTTAGGGTGCCCTGGTTGGCTTTGTGCTGGGCGACCTCCCTGTAAGCAGGGCTCGGTCTTTGCTTTTGCTGTTGTAGGCGTTTTGCCACCTAGCTCCTTGGCTGCACGGAGACTGGCAACCCTGTAAGGAGGGTCCGAGCCGGCGTCTCGGCCCGTATGGGGGGAAGTGTAGCTGCCTGGACCCCAGCCCCCCCTGTAAGCAGGGGAGGGCCCTTTAAACAGTTTCTCGGCTGCTGGTGGCCTGGCCAGCGTGACGCCCTGTACTTGGGGCATGTCACAACGATTGGCATCCTGAGGCCCCTCTACCTGCATGCATCCCCGGGGGGGCCAGGTCTGACCCTCTGCTCTCCTGCTCAGGGTTAAGGATGCCTGCCCCACCAGTGGCTGCCCAGAGCTTGCTCCCTCTCTTGGGAAGGGCTGTGTGTGTGGCCCCTCTTGCCTCTGTGTGCCTGAGTCTGCTTGTCCTTTAGGTCCCTTAGAAAAGGCTGTAGCTTAGCTTAGGCTTCCCAGGAGGGAAAGAGGGGCTCTGGGCGGTTCCACGGCAGTCTCCTTGGAGGCCTCGAGTGGGGTGGGAGCTCGGCTTGCCCCTCCTTTGATTGGATGGACACAGCGAAGCCGCTTAAGTCGTCTTGCGGCAAGGTGACCCCCCTGTAGTTCAGGGCCTGGGTCTCTGCCTTCATGGCAGCCTGTTCCCTTGGCACCCTGTCAGATTAACAGCCCCGCACTCGGGGCCTGTGTGACGAGTTATGGAGCCTTCTGTGCCGTTCTGTCCCCTTCTGTCCCCAGCAGCAGCAGCCCAAGGTCCCTGTAAGCAGGGCTGGGGAGGCTGCTTTGGGCAGCTAACAGGAACAAACCCTTAGAGGGTTGAGGTCAGTCCCTGGGCTCCTGAAGAGGTGGTGTTGTGCTGCAGCCAGGAGGGCCGGCCCGTAAGTGGGCGCAGGCCAGAGCCCGTGGCTCTCCGTGGGGCTTTTTGGGAGTGCCGGGCCGAGAGCGACCGCCCTGTAGGCAGGGAAGTGCGTTGCCGGTGTCCGGCGGGAGGTTCAAGGAGGGACCCCCCCTGTAATCAGGGCGGGTAGATCTGGTCCCGGCCTTTCAGAGGCATGGGGCCAGGGAGTGTGTGGGGCTTATCTTAGCGTGTTGTTCCCCCCCGCCCCACCCCGTCTTCGGGGCTGGGGCCACAGCCCCCCGGCCTTTGGCCGTGATGCCCCACTGCCTGGCTGCTGTCTTCCTGTAGCTGCGGGGCCAGGCCAAGCTCTCAGCTCCCTGGGTTTCGACCCGCCCGTAAGAGGGGTCGGGGTCCGAGTGCCTTTGCGCTCAGCTGGCAGCCTGTGTGGGGCACCTCCCCCGGCTAGCGGGGTGTGGGTCAAGATGCCCCTGAAGCGGAGAGAAGGAGCCTCCGTGGGCCTTTTGGGACCAGGGCCGCCCTGTAAGTCAGGGCCCGGTCAGTGCCCTGGCATCCCGGGCGCTTTGAAATGCCAGCGGCGGCTCCAGCCCCCTGTAAGCAGGGTCGTGCAGCCGCTCTGGCCGCTGCGTTGCATGCCCAGCTCCATTGCCCAGGGCGTCTGCTGCGGCGCCCGTCTGCGGTCCCGACCGGAAGTGTGCCGTGCGCCGCTTGGGTGAGTCGAGCAAAAGCGGGAAGACTTTGCAGAGCTGGGGGTGTCTGCGGGCGGGTAGCTGGCCGGGGGGTGCCCATGGGGAGCTGCCTGCGGGGCTGGAGGCTTCCCTCTTTCCCTCGGGCGGGGAGCAACTGGCACTTCTGAGGCCTTGTTTTGTCCTTTTCGCAATCTTTGTCAAGGCAGACAGAAGGTAGCACTGCTGTGTATCATCATTTCTTGTCCTGCTCCTTGAGATATTCTTCATGTGGAAATCACTCTCAGACTATCCTTTAGTCGCCACAAGCTGTATCAAAGGCCTGCCTCAGCTGATTTTTTGCCTGTTTATGTCTCCTGGCATAATGAGCTGCAGTCCTGTTGTGCAAGAATCCCATCCTTCTTCCATGTGGATTGTCCCGTGCACTAGTGCAAAATGGTTGAGGTACCACGCAGCTCTTACTGTGTCCGTTTGAAGTCCATTTTGCTTCGATTCTGGACAGCTTTTCTGTGCTCAGGGTGAACATGCCACAGGTGTAAGGGTCAATTTGTGTTCCCAGTGATCCTCTTCTTTGGGAGAGAATAATTTTTGTTCTGTTGCTCTTATGTGATGCCTCCATGCTTTTAATGAGTTGGAAGGAAATTTTAAGTGGTATGGAAGCAGTATTCAGCAGGGACACTAAGGACCAGTTTTCAGTTAGTCCATGTGCCAGGCAATCAGGTGAGAGGGCAGACTCAAATCAAACTCTCCAAAGCTTCTCATCATGTCTTCACATGGAGCAACTGCTCCTTCCCTTGCAGGCATCCTGGCTTGTTTCTAGGCTTAAGCATCTGTTGTGGACGTTCTTTGCACTTTTTAACCCTCCTAAACACCAGGGGGGATTCTTCAGGGAACAGTTTAGCTCAATCACAGCACTTATTTGTCTGTAAAATTTTGCCAGTGCTTCTGTAATAAAAAGGTTTTTATTTCTGCTGTAGCTTGCAAGCTGGTGACCACCGTGGGAGCACCGCTCTGTTGTTCACAGAGTGTTTTGTTGTTGCAAACTTGGGACAAATGTGAGATTTAGGTGAGTTACTTTCTTTAGAAGTGTCTGCTCAGCCATCCTCTTCCTGGATCTCTTGGACAGGAGAAAGGTTTGTCTCTCTCTGTTTGCAGTGCCCTGATGAGGACTTGTGCCAACACAGGCTCAGAAAGCTGAAACCACCGAAGGGTTTAGTGGATGAGAGCAAAGCTCAGCCAGTTGCTGAAGGTGGAAACCTTACCCAGAAGGCTGTCCCCAGCTCGGGGTGATAAAAAGAACAGGAGCGTAGCTGCTCAGCTGTCTTTCCTTCTGTGATGCCACGTGGGGGTGGTAAGGGTGCAGCAGAGGAGCAGTGAGGGAGGGGTGGGGGCAGTCTCCCACAAAGGCTGCTTGCAGACCTGAATGTTTGAAATGCCAGAACGTTCTTGGAGGGGAGGGAAAGCCCTGGGAAAGTGTGAGTGTGAGATGTTCCAGCAGAGGAAAAGCGGTGCTATTTAGCAGGAGATTGCAGGACAGTGATTTGTATGCAGCAAGGCTTTGACCTGACTCCCCCTGGATCTCTGTTATCTTGAAATGCTTCCAGAATAGAAAAGCACAGCCTGAGCAGGCCACAGAGGGTTTGAACTGGAAATAGAAATATCAACTGTGTCTCTCTCAATTAAAACTTTGTGTGTGCTTGTGGTGTGTTGTTTTTTCTTGGAATGGAAAAAGCCTGGAAGGGAGCTCAGCAAAGCTGCTCCCCAGGCAGAGGTGGAGGACCTGCCCCAGACCTGCTGTGTTGGGAGTCTGTTACAAGGGTCTGCTGTTATCTAAAGTGGGCCTGGGGGGTATGAAAAGGGAATTTGGGGGTATCTGAATGGTTCTGAGGGCCTCTGCAGGGTCCTGATGGAGACTGGGGGGAGGTGGTGGGGTTTAGGGTCAGGCATCTCTGTGGGGTTCCAGGTTTTGGGGTCTTGCAGGAGCTGGGGAGGTCTCACTCTGGGTTTTAGTGTACCTGCAGCCCTGGGAGGCCCCAGCTTCGGCTCCCCCTGCATCTAAAGGTAAGCTAGGTGCACCTCCAGGGCTTCAGATTGTGACAAAAGGGGTCTGGGGACATGTGAACGGGACTGGGGGTACCAAGGCGGTTCTGACCTCACCAAGGTGCTGGCTGGGCAGTTTGCTTTATTTTCTGACATTTTTGGGGGTGAATCAAAGGGAGTGGGGGGATTGTGGGTGGGCTGGTTCTGCCACGTGGGGCAGGGGGCTGCTGCAGCAGAGGAGCAGGTGAGCGAGGGCTGGGGGCACCCCCCTAAAGTGCTGAAAATTCTCCGAGGGGACCACACTATCTTTAAAAGTGTAAGTACTGGAGTGAGGCGAGGCGGAGGCAAACCTCTGGTTTGCAGCTGGAGAGGGAGGGCTTGGAGTGACTGGTGCGTAAGAAAGCTTTGGAAACGACCCCTGTCTGCCCTCTCTGCTTCTAAAAGGCTTTTAGCATTGGAAAATAAAACCCACGTGGGGGCCCGGCTGCCGCCCACGCCCAGGGAGGTGCTCAGTGCTGCCACCCGGTGTGTAATGGCCGGCAGTGCAGCCGTGCCGCGGCGTGTGCCGCCCCGGGGGAGCTCAATGCTGCCACCCGGTGTGTAACGGCCGGCAGTGCAGCCGTGCCACGGCGTGTGCCGCCCCGGGGGAGCTAATTTCTGCAGCCTAACTGCGCTGAATGCTCGAAAATTCTTAGGGGGAGAGCGGAGAGCTTGACTCGAGCGTCGCTATGGATCCAGCGCCTGCGCCCTAGCCCGGCTCTGCTCGCGCCAGGGGGGCAGCGTCCCGGTGGTCGCTATGGATACGGCGCCTGCGCCCTAGCCCGGCTCTGCTGGCGCCAGAGGGGCAGCGTCCCGGTGGTCGCTATGGATACGGCGCCTGCGCCCTAGCCCGGCTCTGCTCGCGCCAGGGGGGCAGCGTCCCGGTGGTCGCTATGGATACGGCGCCTGCGCCCTAGCCCGGCTCTGCTCGCACCAGAGGGGCAGCGTTCCGGTGGTCGCTATGGATACGGCGCCTGCGCCGCAGCGGGTCCGGTCCCGCGCACGCGCCCTCCTCGCGGGCTGCGCCCCGCTTTTCTGGCCGGGGGGGCGGGCGCCGCGCTGAGCAGCTTTGGAGCCGGAGCGGTCGCCGAGAGCCCTGATTCGGCGCCTGACGCCGTTCTGTGCCCCAGGGTGCCTGCGAACCGCCGTCCTATGCCGGGGCAAGGGGTGCTGGCGCATTCGGGGAGCTCGCAGTGCGGTTTCCGGTGTCGCTGCCGGCCCGGGACTCCCAGGTGTGTTCCTTCCGGCGTCTGAAGGTGGTCTGGGGCCATCGGCAGGGCTTTTGGGGGTGACGGAGGAGGTCTGGGGACACCTAAGAGGGTCTGGGGATATGTAAAGTTCTGGTGGGGCCATCTGAAAGGGTCAAGGGTCGTGGAGAGGCAGCTGGGCACCTCCGACGGACCCTTTGGGAGGTCTCTGCAGGCTGCCGTGGGAGCTGGGGGTGTCTCGGGGTGGGTTTGGGTTTGGGTTTGTGCTGCAAACAGCGTTGATAATGACTTAGAGAAAGACACACAAGAGACTCAGTAAGTCTCTTGTATCGTGCTTCTATTCTGGCGCCTGACACAGGTAGGATCATTTCAAAAGAGCTGTGTGTCTTCAGAGAGGTTTGGGCAAACTTTTATACAAAAAGTTATCTGTCTATAATGACAGAGGTCCAGATGCTGCCTATCTATACAAAGCTTATCTATCTAAAAGAGCAGAAGTACACATATCATGCAGGTGTCCTTTATCTTATCCAAAAGAGCATCTTGTCCAAGACTAACAGAAGTGAATCACTGACAAATCCTGTTATTCCTTCTCTATCCAAAGGCTGTCTGCCAGCCCCTCTCCCCCTCCCTGCGTCCCAGCATTTCAGCTAACAAGCGGAAAATTCTTATCAACTCTGTGGTTCTGTTAATGAGACTTTTCTGTTCGTCAGTTCCCCCCTTTCTCACAGCCAACAGTATATTCCTATACTATATTTTCTTAAGGCAAACTTTGGACCCAGGCTTTCTGAGCTATCTTTCCCATGCTGACACTTGTGGAAGTTACTCTCAGATGTAGTCACCCAGTCTGATGCCCCCCAAGTCCAATTCATTGAGGCTTCCCCAAATAAAGGGGTCCTCATTTGGCCTCGAGGAAGTTCAGTGCATATCCAACAGTTAGAGAGATTAGTTTGCAAAGCCAATTCTTGCCTAACGTGTAAGTACATATTGCCTTCCCATCCCTCAATTTCCTTGCTGTGCTGCAAAGATTTTGAGGGGAATTTCTAGGTATTAACTACAGCCAGGGCAATCCTTCAAGTGCCCTAGGAATGCAGTGAAAACCTTTTGGGAATTGTTCCTGCTCTGGTACTCCTCAAGCTATGAGGAGCTCTTCAGGGCAGCTCCAAGGTTAGGTTTGGATTCTCCTGGAGTCTCACACAGAACGAGTCTCACGATTCCAGTGGTCTAATTTCATAGCTGCATTTTCTTCTCTCTGCCTAGGTGACAGGACGACCTCACTAATGAAGAGAGATAGCCTGAGCTCTGCAGGAACCTTGAACCCAAGCAGCCAGTGCCTTCTGTGAGTACAAGCTGTCCTTGTTCAACGTGGAACTAGTTGAGAGCTGAAGCCAGACCACGCCATAATTCCCTCAGCTTCCTCTTCTGCAGATTAAACAGTCCCAGTTCCTTCAGCCACTCCTCATAAGGCTTGTTATCCAGACCCCTCACCAGCTTTGTGGCCCTTCTCTGGACACGTTCCAGCACCTCCACATCCCTCTTGTAATAGGGGCTCCAGAACTGGACACAGTACTCCAGGTGGGGTCTCACCAGGGCTGAGTAGAGGGGGAGGATCACCTCCCTCGACCTGCTAGCCACACTTCTCCTGATGCAGCCCAGGATCTGATTGGCCTTGCGGGCTGCAAGTGCACACTGAGAGCTCCTGTTGAGCTTTTTGTCCACCAGCACCCCCAAGTCTCTCTCTTCAGGGCTACCCTCCAGCCAGTCACTGCCCAGCCTGTATTTGTGCCTGGGATTGCCTCGACCCAGATGCAGGACCCTGCACTTGCTCTTATTGAACTTCATGAGGTTGGCTTGTGCCCACCTCTCCAGCCTGTCCAGGTCCCTCTGGATGGCCTCCCTTCCCTCCAGCGTGTCTGCTGCACCACACAGCTTGGTGTCATCAGCAAACTTGCTGAGGGTGCACTCAATGCCACTGTCCATGTCACCCACAAAGATGTTGAACAAGACAGGTCCCAGGACTGATCCCTGAGGGACTCCGCTTGTCCCTGGCCTCCACTGGGACATGGAGCCATTGACAGCCACTCTTTGGGTGCGGCCATCAAGCCAGTTCCTTATCCATCCAGTGGTCACCCATCACACCCATGTGTCACCAGTTTGGAGACCAGGCTGTGGTGCGGGACAGTGTCGAAGGCTTTGCTCAGGCCCAGGTAAACGACATCAGTTGCTCGCCCCTCATCTATTAATTTTGTCACCTGCTCATAGAAGGCCACCAGGTTGGTCAGGCAGGATTTGCCCTTGGCAAAGCCATGCTGACTGTTCCCAATCACCTCTTCACTATTCTTTTGAGCGAGTAGTGACTCCAGGAGGATCTGCTCCATGATCTTTCCAGGCACAGAGGTGAGACTGACTGGCCTGTAGTTCCCTGGTTCCTCCTTCTTGCCCTTTTTGAAGATGGGGGCAATGTTTCCCCTTTTCCAGTCTGTGGGGACTGCCCCAGACTGCCAGGACTTTTGAAATATAATAGAGAGGGGTTTAGCAACCTCCTCTGCCAGTTCTCTCAGCACCCGTGGGTGTATCCCGTCGGGTCCCATGGACTTGAACACTTTCAGGTTCTTCAGGTGATCACGAACCTGATCTGCACTTACAATGGGCAGTTCTTCCTCCCCGTCCCTGGCTTTGACTTCCATAACATCAGGAGTGTGGCTAGAGGCCCTTGCAGTGAAGACTGAGGTAAAGAAGTTATTAAGCACCTCAGCCTTTTCCTCATCACATGTGACCATGTCACCAGTTTCCTTTCTGAGGGGGCCCACACCTTCCCTAGTCTTCTTCTTCCCATTAATATACCTGTAAAAGTTCTTAGTGTTCCCTTTAATCTCCCTGGCTAGATTCAACTCAAACTCTGCTTTGGCTTTCCTAACCAGGACTCTTGCTGCTCGGGCAGCTTCCTTATATTCCCCCTGTTCTACCTGTCCTTCCCTCCACTTCCTGTAGAGTTTCCTTTTAAGTAATAGTGTGTCCAGTAGCTCCTTGCCCATCCAGGCAGGCCTCCTAGCGTTCTTACCTGCTTTTCTCTTTGTTGGTACACAGAGCTCCTGGACACAGAGGAGGTGGTCCTTGAATACTGACCAGCTGTCCTGGGTCCCTCTTCCCTCCAGGGCTTTGTCCCACGACACTTTGGCTAGCAGATCCCTGAAGCCATCAAAATCTGCACGCCTAAAGTCTAGGGTCGTGAGCTTGGAATACTTCCTCCTGACTGCCCTGAGGATGTTAAATTCAACTGCTTGTAGCCAGGTGGGGGTTGGTCTCTTCTCCCAGGCAAGCAGCACCAGAACAAGAGGACACAGTCTCAAGCTGTGGCAGGGGAGGTTTAGGCTGAATGTTAGGAAGTGGTTTACAGCTTGGCCAAAGACTCTTCTGATCCCTGTCTTCTGGTCGTGACCAGCAGCATGCACGGGTGGCCAAGAAGGCCACTGGCAACCTGGCCAATATCAGGAACAGTGTGGCCAGCAGGAGCAGGGAGGTCATTCTGCCCCTGCACTTGGCACTGGTTAGGGCACACCTTGAGTCCCGTGTCCAGTTCTGGGCCCCGCCGTTTAAGCAAGACGTTGAGTTGCTGGAAGGTGTCCGGAGAAGGGCAACAAAGCTGGGGAGGGGTTTGGAGCACAGGCCTGTGAGGAGCGGCTGAGGGAGCTGGGGTTGCTCAGCCTGGAGAAGAGGAGGCTCAGGGGAGACCTTCTTGCTTTCTACGACTCCCTGAAGGGAGGTTGTAGCCAGGTGGGGGTTGGTCTCTTCTTCCAGGCAAGCAGCACCAGAACAAGAGGACACAGTCTCAAGCTGTGGCAGGGGAGGTTTAGGCTAGAGGTTAGGAAGAGGTTCTGCACAGAGAGAGTGATTGCCCATTGGAGTGGGCTGCCCAGGGAGGTGGTGGAGTCACCATCTTTGGAGGTGTTCAGGAGGAGACTGGATAGGGTGCTTGGTTGCATGGTTTAGTTGATTAGGTGGTGTTGGATGATAGGTTGGACACGATGATCTTGAAGGTCTCTTCCAACCTGGTCCATTCCATTCCATTCCATCACCATCTAATCAACTAAACCATGGCACTGAGTGCCTCATCCAGTCTCTTTCTAAACACTTCCAGTGATGGTGACTCCACTACCTCCCTGGGCAGCACATTCCAAAGGCCAATCTCTCTTTCATCCTGCTCTATTCTATTCTGTGAAGACCTTCTTCCTAACATCCAGGTTTAATTGGTGAGAGCAACAGACTTGGTTGCTGCCACCCGCTGCTACAGGGTCTGAGTGGCCCCCAAATGGGGTTTGGAGGCAGGTAAAGGTTTCTTTTGGCATGTGAAGGGGTTTTGTGGGCATCTAGAAGGGGTGTGGAGCCCCCTGAAAGGGTCTGGGATAGTGTCAGGGGGTTCTGGGCTGGTTCACCAGCGGGTCTGGGGACATTAGAAGCATCTGGGGGTACCTAAAACGGAGCTGGGCGTATCAGATGGGGGGTTTGGGTGCCTCCAAAGGGGTTTTGTGGGCATCTAATTGGGGAATCTGTGGGGGTCCTGAAGGAGTTGGGGGGTTCTCAGTGAGGTTTTGGAGTCTCTATGGAGTGCCTGGAGTCTCCTGGAGTGCCTGTGCTTGAAACCCCCCCAGAGGCCGGGCAGAGTGGTGCTCACAGTAGCTCTGCAAGCCTGCCATGGGCTCAGGAGGCTGTGGAGCGGTTAAACCTTTTCTTTTGCTCAAGCACAATCTTTCTGAATTCTTTTCTTGGATTTTTTTTTTTCCCAGGGTGATGTGAAACTGTCTGATTTTGGGCTAAGCACAGCTGTTCAGAAGTCTCAGAGACCTGAGCTCTACAGGAACCTTGAACCCAAGCAGCCAGTGCCTTCTGTGAGTACAAGCTGTCCTTGTTCAACATGGAGGTAGTTGAGAGCTGAAGCCAGACCACACCATAATTCCCTCAGCTTCCTCTTCTGCAGATTAAACAGTCCCAGTTCCTTCAGCCACTCCTCATAAGGCTTGTTATCCAGACCCCTCACCAGCTTTGTGGCCCTTCTCTGGACTCACTCTCTCACCTCTGTGTGCTGGGGAACACCACTTGTGCCCGGCCGGCCACCGGCTGGGTTTAACTCTGTTCCCCACCGCTCTTGGGGCCCAGCCATCCATCCTGTTCTGCTGTCCAGCAGTCCCTTTGAAAAACAATCCATCTGAAAAAAGAAGTAGCAGAGAAGGAAAGCTGAAGCTGCAAAGACTGCAGTCCCCTCAGTTCTTGTGGTACCCTCTGTGAGATCCTAAGCCACCTGAACTGAGCCGGTCAGGCAGCCAAGCTAGTGCAGCAGTGTCTTCTGGAGAGTTGATAGGAGCCAGTTCTGTGGGGTTTGTTGAAGTGAGTGGCCAGTCGTTCTACATGAACAATTGTCTTAGTGCTAGCAAGTAGGAGGCTCTGAAGTGTGGTACTTTGAGAGCTCCATTCATACTTGCCCTTCAGGAGGAGCCAGCTCTTTCATTGAAGGATCTTCCTGAGCTGTCCAAGTACAATTTCTGTTGACACTTTTCAGCTCTTACATCCAGGTTGCTGACAGAGGATGTTGGGTTTGTGGGCCCTGGCAGCGACAGTTTTCCAAAGAGGAGCTCTAAGGCCAGCTGCAAGGTTAGGTTTGGATTCTCCTGGGGTGCCTGTGCTTGAAAGCCCCCCAGAGGCCGTGCAGAGTGGTGCTCGCAGTAGCTCTGTGCAAGTCTGCCATGGGCTCAGGAGGCCAGTATCTAGAGAGAGGGAGAGGGAAGAACAGAGACACTTCTAAGACAGTTTTAAAGAAATAATTATGAGAAGAGGCAAATTAATTCTGGGGACTCATGTGATATATCTGTTTAAGAGAAAAACAAATGAAGGAGGTTTCTGACCATAACCAGGCTGACAAAGCACAGTAATGTGGTTTCCTATGGGATTCAACTCCTCCTGCATTGCACAGGACACTTCAACAGCTGTCCTGACAAGCTCTAAGTAATGAACTTAATCCACCTTGTGCGAGCAATGGGGCAAAAGATTACAAAATCCATGTATGCAGTTGAGATGTGTTACGTTGGGACGCCCAGGATACAGCTCATCAAGCTCTCCTAGTGTTTAGACGCAAGATGGAAGAAGGAAGGGGGAAGACAGAGCAGAAGGTCTATTTAAATATGAAACTCCTAGGCTGAAAGAAAAGAAAAACATTTTAAAGAGCACTCAGTGAGACTCTGTCACCAGCATAGCTAATCACAGAATCACTGAGTGTTAGGGGTTGGAAGGGACCCCAAAATAGCATCCGGTCCAACCCCTGTGCCAGTGCAGGATCACCTGGGGCAGGTTTTGAATGTCTCCAGAGACTCCACTAACTCTCTGGGCAGCCTGCTCCAGGGCTCTGGCACACACAGTGAAAAGGTTTTCCCTTCTGTTCCTGTGGAACTTCCTCCTTTTATTCGTCGGACACAGCGAAGCCGCTGGGTCGTGTTGCTGCGGCAAGGTGACCCACCCTGTAGTTCAGGGCCTGGGTCTGTGCCTTCATGGCAGCCTGTTCCCTTGGCACCCTGTCAGCTTAACAGCCCTGTACTCGGGGTCTGTGTGACGAGTTGTGGAGCCCTCCATTCCCCCTTCTGTCCCCAGCAGCAGCCCAAGGTCCCTGGAAGCAGGGCTGGGGAGGCTGCTTTAGGCAGCTAACAGGAACCAACCTTGCCTGGCCCTTAGGGGGCTGAGGTCAGTCCCTGGGCTCCTGAAGAGGTGGTGTTGCGCTGCTGCCAGGAGGGCCGGCCCTTTTTTGTTGTCCTTCACAGCAGAGGCTAAGATCTAAATGGGCTTTTGTGCCTCTTAATTTTTTTCCTACATGACCTAGCAACATCCTTAAACATTCCATGGGTCAACTCTCCTTCCTTCCCTGATGTTTTTCCCATAATTCACTCAGAAGCTCGTTGCCCATCCAGGCTCTCTCTTCTGGGGCTCATCTCCAGCACATTGGCGCAGCCTGGTCTGAGCCTTCAAGGGTTCTGTCTTGAAGCAGGTCCTGCTCTCCTGGACCCCTTTATTTTTAAGGGCTGTTTCTCAAGGAACCTTCTGAGTTAGTTCCTTAAGTAATCTGAAGTCTGCCCTCCAGCAGTCCAGAGTGGAGGTTTTGTTGCTGCCCCTCTTAGCTTGACTGGATATTGAACACTCAATTATCTCCTGGTCACTGCACCCCAGACAGCCTCCAACCACATCTCCCACCAGCCCTTCTCTGCTTGTAAAAGGAAGGTCAAGCAAGGCCTTACCCTTGGTAGGCTCTCACAGCACCTGGGATAAGAAGCTGTCCTCCATGCACTCTAAGAACCTCTTAGACTGTCTCCCTCTAGCTGCCCATAGAGTCACTCATCAACCTCTCCATCCTGGTTGGGTGGTCTGTAACAGACTTCAACCAGGATGTCAGCCTTGTTGGCCTTCCCTCTAATTCTCACCCACAGGCACTCAACCTGATCATCCATGGCATCTAGAGCCCTCCTGATGTACAGGGCCACCCCTCTACCTTTTCACCCCGGCCTGTCTCTCCTGAAGAGCCTGTGGCCATCAATTACAGTACTCCAGTCATGTGAGCCATCCCACCACATTTCTGTGATGGCAGCTACATCATAACTTTCCTGCTGGAAAAAGGCTTCCAGCTCCTCTTGTTACCCGTGCTGTGTGCATTAGTGTACGTGCACTGATTTCAGCCCCTTCCCCCTTCAAATCTAGTTTAGAGCCCTGCCAATGAGACCTGCCAACTCCCTTCTTAGAACCCTTTTCCCTCTGTGGGATAGGCTGTTCTCATGTGCTAGGAAAGCTGCTTTGAAGTCTCCCTGGAGCCTTCTCTTCTGCAGGCTGAACAGCCTCAACTCTCCCAGCCTGGTCCCACAGGGGAGGTTCTCCTGCCCTCTGTGATTATCTTGGTGCCCTCCTGGACCCTCCTTTGCAGCCTCGTGCCCTTCTTTTGCCGGGGGCACCAGAACTGGATATGCAGAAGCGTTGTGCAGAGAAGCTGAACAGTTTGTCTCTGCCTGTGCTATGCCATCACTGCTGAGCAGTGACAGATTCATGCTTGCCAAGTTGGTAATTGCTGCTCTGGATACACCTCATGGCTCAGGGAATGTCACTGTCACTGTTCTCTGAGCCTGCTCATTCTCAGCTCTTGCTACCTGGCCAGTGAAGGCAGCAGCTGGGACAAAGCAATACCGCCCTCACTAAACCCACCAGTAAAAAGTGCCACCAGCCACCTGTCACACGGGTGAGGTTTGCTGTCACTGCACTTAACTCCGCTCTTGGGTCATGGTGGGGGCCCTGCCTCGTGCACACCTTGTGTTGGATTCCCAGGCTTGTTTCTCAGGAGTGCAGCTCCAGGGGCCAAGGCTACAAAATGCCAGGCAGAGGGAGAAGCTGGAGTTGTATATCACAGCAGTGAATGTCTCCTGTTGTCACGTTGCAGGCAATTGAGAACATCGACACCTTGGCCACTCTTGACAGCCTGTTCCTTGGGAAGAACAAAATCACCAAACTGCAGAACCTGGATGCACTGACAAACCTGACTGTGCTCAGCGTGCAGGTAGGGCTCTGCTTTGTCCTGTTTGCAGCAGCCTTCCTCACCCCCTCCCTGGAGGTGTTCCAGGCCTTCAGCAACCTGCTCCGGTGGAAAGTTGGGGCTGGACCTGGATGATCTTCAAGGTCCCTTCCAACCCAAACCACTCTATGAATCTATGAAATGAGTTATAGTAACATGTAAGCCTGTTGTTTGTAAGGACCCCAAGAAGACAACTTTCAGGCTACAGCTTTCGATGGGAGGGTCAGAATCTGATTCTTGCACACTTAGAGCCCCTAGACCCCTGGACCTTCCGTTGCGCATCGGTGGTACAAAGCTCAAAGGAACTGAGCTCATGAGATCAGTGTGCACCCGAGCAGACCCTTTCCCCTTCCCAGCCATACTTCAGAGAAAAGCCTTTTCTTCAGGGAGTCTCTTGGGGTTTGGTTTGTTTGGATGCCCTTACAGCACTGCTTCCCTTTCAGAATAACCGCCTGACCAAGATCGAGGGGCTGCAGAGCCTGGTGAACCTGCGCGAGCTGTACCTCAGCCACAACGGCATCGAAGTCATCGAGGGGCTGGAGAACAATGTGAGCAGGCTCTTGCTAGCTGTGCCTGACCTCTTGCCCTGAGCTGCTCTTATCAGTAGCTGTGCTTTTCAGGAAGGTTTTGTTCCTCAGCTTTCTCCACTTACATGTAGGGTTCTGAGTCCCTTGGAAAGACCTCAAAGATCCAAGTATTTGTTGTGTTAAAGTACCTTGTGTAAGTGGAGCTCCTCCTTGTGTTGTAAATTGGTTTTGTGGCGAGGTGAAGCACAAGATGCAATTAATGCAGGAGCCTGGCTCATGCCAGGACACAGAGGTGTTTGGGCAAGTCCGGAGGAGGGCTACAAGGGTGATCCAAGGGCTGGAGCAGGTCTGCTGTGAGCACAGGCTGAGGGAGCTGGGGCTGAGCAGCCTGGAGAAGGCTCCAGGGGGGCCTTAGAGCCTCAGGGGAGGTTCAGGTTGGATGTTAGGAAGAAGTTCTATACAGATCCTGGGATGCATCAGGAGAAGTGTGGCTAGCAGGTCAAGGGAGGTGATCCTCCCCCTCTACTCAGCCCTGGTGAGACCCCACCTGGAGTACTGTGTCCAGTTCTGGAGCCCCTATTACAAGAGGGATGTGGAGGTGCTGGAACGTGTCCAGAGAAGGGCCACGAGGATGATCAGAGGGCTGGAGCACCTCTCCTGTGAGGACAGACTGAAGGAGTTGGGGCTGTTCAGCCTGCAGAAGAGAAGGCTCCGAGGAGACCTAATTGTGGCCTTCCAGTATCTGAAGGGGGCCTACAGGAAGGCTGGGGAAGGACTTCTCAGGATCTCAGGTAGTGATAGGACTAGGGGGAATGGAATGAAGCTGGAGGTGGGGAGATTCAGGCTGGATGTGAGGAGGAGGTTCTTCACCATGAGAGTGGTGAAGCCCTGGAATGGGTTGTCCAGGGAGGTGGTCGAGGCCCCGTCCCTGGGGGTGTTTAAGAGCAGGCTGGATGAGGCTCTGTCCAGCCTGATCTAGTGTGGGGTGTCCCTGCCCATGGCAGGGGGGTTGGAACTAGATGATCCTTGTGGTCCCTTCCAACCCTGAATGAAACTATGAAACTATGAAACTATGAAAGAGTGATTGCCCATTGGAATGTGCTGCCCGGGGAGGTGGTGGAGTCGCCGTCATTGAAGGTGTTCAGAAGGAGACTTGATGGGGTGCTTGGTGCCATGGGTTAGCTGTTTGGGTGGGTTGGATTGGTTGATGGGTTGGACACGATGATCTTGAAGGTCTCTTCCAACCTGGTTTGGTTTATTCTAATAAAAGTTTATTCTAATAAAGAGCTGCCTGCCAGGACCTGAAGGGATCCTGCAGGAAGGCTGCAGAGAGACTTTTGCTGAGGGTGTCTGAGACAGGCTATGGGGGAATGGTTTGAAGCTGAGGCAGAGCAGGGTTACAGTGGAGCTGAGGAAGAAGTTCTTCGGTATGAGGGTGGTGAGACTCTGGCACAGGCTGCCCAGGAGACTGTGGATGCCTCCTGCCTGGGGGAGTTCAAGGCCAAATTGGATGAGTCCTTGAGCAGCCCAGTCTAATTGAGAGGTGTCCCTGGGCATGGCAGGGAGGTTGGAGTAGATCATGTCTGAGGTCCCTTCCAACCTGAGCCACTCCAGGATTCTCTGTGTCCCTATGCCCTAACCACTGCCTGCAGAGGAGCCGAGCACCCCAAGCCTGCTTTCCCCCACGCACAAGGTCTTGCACTGAGCAGTTTGCAGAGGAGATAATGACATTCCCAATTTGCCTAGAGAAGAGATAGAGGGGGGGAAAAAGAAAGAAGGAAAGCAGGCTAAGTGATGCCTGCCCTGGATATTCAGCTGCTGCTGATCTTGCCCCCTCCTCCAGGAACAGCGTAACCCTAATAATCCTTCTAGCACCCTGTAACGAAGGCTAATAAACACCTAAGGGGTTTGCTTGAACAAAGGATCTTGGCACCGGCCATAGGAAACCCCTAGCCCGTGGCTGGTATGGGGGAAGAACAAGTAGCAGGATGTGGGTTGCCCACCTGAGACCCCCCCAGCTCAGTCCCTCTGTGCCCCCCTGCCTGGTTTCCTGCTCCCCTGGGGGTTTCTGGGGTGAGGGACTTTTGGCAAGGGCTCGTAGGGACAAAAGGAAGTGGAATGGCTGTGAGCTGGAGGAAGGGAGATTTAGATTGGAGATTAGGAAGAAATTCTTTCCAGTGTGGGTGGGGAGGCACTGGTACAAGCTGCCCAGGGAGGCTGTGGATGCCCCTTCCCTGGCGGTGTTCATAGTCAGGTTGGATGAGACCTTGAGCAACCTGGGCTGGTGGAAGGTGTTGACGGGGGTTGGAACTGGATGATATTTAAGGTCCCTTCCATCCCAAACCATTCCATGATTCTGTGATCTTCAGCCATGGAAATGCTGCTGCAGCCTTTTACACAGCAGTTTGTAGGTAACTCTCGGTTCCTTTTGATAGGACATCAACTGGAGCTGGAAGTAGGAGGGAACGAACTGTGGCATGTGGCTTTCCTTTGTGTTAGTATCCATTTGAAGAAGCCTGTAGCATTTTCATTGTCACCCAACAGTAGATGATATTGTCAGAGAGCAGAGACAATCTGGAACTTAGCTGACTCTGTAAGGCAGAAAAAATCCTTTTTCTGGAACTCTTGAATTCCCTGCTGCAACAAGTTTGTTCAGGTCTGCTGCTGAAGAGGGCATTTGTGATCTGATTTTTAATGGAGCACTCTGCTTCATGTGTTCTGAGGAAAGGCTCACTCTTTAGGAGCCCTTGGCTGTGAATTGCTGTCAGACTAGTGATTGCTTTAATTTTTGTCATAAGGCTTCTGGGCTGTCAGTAACCCAGCTTCATTAAAAGTAATTGTCCTTGCTACATACATAAGCAGGGAGAGTTCTTGTGCTGCATGTAAACAGCTGGCAATAGTTTTTCTTTGCTTCCCACAGTTTCCAGCTCTGGGCTTGAAAAAGTGGGAGAGAGAAGATGGGAAGAAATTTTGGTCTAATGTTTTTGTGTTTGCTTGTCTAGAACAAACTCACAATGCTGGACATAGCATCCAACAGAATCAAGAGGATTGAGAACATCAGTCACTTAACAGAGCTGCAGGAGTTCTGGGTAAGCATAGGATGGAACTGTCCCTGGAATGTCCCTACAGCAAGTGAACAAAAACCTTCTGGTGAGGAGCAATGGGAGGGTGGTGTACATCTATATCTCTGAGTAAGCTCAGATTCACAGATTGCACTGGGTTGGGAGGGACCCTCAAAGGTCATCTTGTTCAACCCCCTTGCACTCAGCAGGGACACCTTCAACTAGATCAGGCTGCCCAGGCCCAAAAGGAATTTGATCTTGAATGTCTCTGGGGATGCCCCCTCGATGGAGGTGTTCAAGGCCAGGCTGGATGAGGCCTTGAGCAGCCTGGGCTGGTGGGAGGTGTCCCTGCCCAAGGCAGGGTTTGGAGCTGGATGGTCGTTAAGGTCCCTACCAACCCACTCTATGATTATCTGCCAGGCAGCAAACAGTGCACAAAGTTTCCACTTCACTGTGGATGGCCGAGGTGAGGAAGTTGTTCTTGGATGGGGGCACAGCTGATCCATTGCTGGGGTTTTTTAATGATTATTTTTTGTTATTGCTGTTAGTGTTTAAAGGTGATACTGCTTTAGTCACTGCTTCTGCATCCAAAAGCAAAGGATGGCTGAAGTCTCCAGGTTGCCGGCAGTTGGAGCATCATCCCCTTGTAATTCCTCTGCAGTGCCAGCAATGAGGCACCTCCTAGGCTTGGTCCCTGGATCAGGGAGCTTGGCACTTTCTGGAGTGGAGGAACAGTTTTGGTGGGAAAGTGATGTAGAGGGGGGAGGAAAATGCCACTTTTCACATCAGTTTGGGACCAATTTTAATGTTTCCTGGGAAATCATGAAAGTAAAGATTTCAGTGTAAGAAGATCTTGGCAGTAAACATTTCTAGCCCTTAAATGTGCAGTGGATCAACTGGGACACTGTTGTAAAGAGACTGTCTCAATGTCTTGCAGGGTGTTTTATCCTAATTCATAGATCACAGAATGGTTGGGTTGGAAGGGACCTTAAAGATCATCCAGTTCCAGGCCTCTGCCTTGGGCAGAGGGACACCTCCCACTAGACCAAGTTACTCGAGGCCTGGATATGCTCTCAGAGGGGTGGAGCCTTTGATCACTACCCCAGGACAGTGTAGGGATGGTTAGCGAGGGCCTGCCTGGAATGTCTGACAGGAAAGCACAGCTGGGAGGCTCCAGGGGGTAAAGGGTCACATAGCCAGGGCCATCTCACATGTGCATGAAGACTGTACAGTGCCACTGCCTTGGGCTTGTAGAAATCCTCCTGTGCGGTGGCTCTGTGGCGAGGCTGCTGCTAACCAGGCTTAGCTTGCAAGTATCTGTTGGTGTGAGCCTCCCCTGTATGTGCCGTGCAGATGAATGACAACCTGGTGGAGAGCTGGAGTGACCTGGATGAACTGAAAGGAGCCAAAAACTTGGAAACCGTCTACCTGGAGCGAAATCCCTTGCAGAAGGACCCCCAGTACCGGCGCAAAATCATGCTGGCCCTCCCCACTGTCCGGCAGATTGACGCCACCTTTGTTCGATTCTAAACCTCCTCCTGCTGCCCTCCTTGGAGAAATGTCCCAGCTGGGTTTTCTATCCACTTAACCACACAGCCCAAGTCTTCAGTACACTGTCACAGAGCAGATGGTCAAGAAAAAGCACTGAGTACCAGATCCTGTGTACGATGCACTCATTGTTTTTGAGATGTTGTTGTTATTATTATTAAATCTTAATATGGAGACTTCTCTCCGTTTCTGCCTCTTGCTGGTGGGGGAGGTTTGGCCAGCATCATTGCCGCAGACTGAAGTCACCTGGAGCCACTTGCTGACTTCTCTTGGCTCTGTGACACAGCTTTGGGTTAGTGACATCCTTGCAAACATCACTGCCAGATCCAGTCACAGTGGTGGTCTGTCAAAGGATGAAAAGATGGGGAACACCGTTCATGTGGGGCAGAGTCAGAGAGAGACACCCATCCAAGTCACCCTCAGAGCTGCATCCGCTCCTTCTCCTCTGTCAAACGATAGAAAACTACAAGAAGAAATAAATGGGAAGGGTGATTGATTGGTGGTGCTTTGATTCATTCTGATCTGTGGTGGATTTGAATCTTTGGAAGCCTGGAATGAATCCCTTTGCCTTCAGCAGGAGATCAGTAGCATTAAACAGGACAATGTGACCCTGTGGAAAATTTTGCAGGTTCCATTTGTGGGCTGTTTTCCTTTTACATGCCCAGCCCAGCTCTGCTGTGAATTAAGATACCACAGAAGTTGCTGGAGGTGGTCAGGTGACACTGGGCTTCATGGTGGGAGCTGCACCCCACCGTGCTCCTGAACTGGGGTGATTGATTCACCTCAGCCTGCTGCAGGTACGTGTTTTTGGAGGTCTTGGAGCCCCCTCATAGCGTCAAGATCACTCCTTGGGGTCTATAAGAGTAGCAGCTTCTTGGCTGCTCCAGTGGCCATCCCTGCTGCACACCCCCATGTTGTCCTCTGGCCTGCTGCCTGGTGGCCTGCCTATTGGTGGGCAGCACCTTGGAGGTGGAGCTGGGCTTCAAACAAGGCTGCAAAAAACAGCAGAAGCTTCTGCAGGTATGAGGTAAGCATGGTGCTTTACACTTACATGGCACCCCAAAATTCTTGTAGCAGGCACCCTCCAGGGTGTAGGGGGATACCTACTGCCCCCTCAACGACTCTCTGCAAGTCCCTCACAAAACAAAGGAAATTTGGGCTAGGCTCTTCATCTTATAACCTGGAGTGTTTTGCTTTGTGTGCTATTCAGATGAGTAAGCGCTCTGGTTCAAAACTGCATGGTTTGCTCCTGTGTCCTACCTTTTCCTGTCCCACTCTCCCCTTGTGTCACACCTTTTGTAGCCCCCTTTTCCCCCCTCCTTTTTAGGTCCCCTTCTGTTCCTCCTTTCCCCATCCCCCTGTGCTGAGTCTTTCTCACCACCCTGCATCCCTCCTTTTCCAGTCCCTCTCCCCCTGCTTTTCATGTCACACTGTCTCTCTCTGCACAGTCAGAGACCAGAGAACAGAATTAAGACTCAAGATGGAGTCAAGCACCAAGTAACTTTTATTTGCCTGACAGCAAATTTGCAAATGCAAAGGGGGGAGAGAGAAAAAGAAAGGAAAGAAAGAAGAAAGGGTCAGTTGAGATAGCTGCCACCACCACAGACCTGCAGCGTCCTGAAGGCCAACTCATCTTCCACCTCAGTGGGTCCAACGTTGGCAGTCTTTCCTCTTGCATTTGGTCACATTATATATTCATTTCTCTTCTGAGAATCACTTAGCATGTTCTGTGATTAGTTTTGCTTACCCACAGCTTCCACCCAGCAGTGGTGTGCATGCCCAGTACTGTCACTGGAAGGGTTCTGGTGGTCTTCGGGCTGTCTGAACTGTTCTGTCTCCCAGGCCATGGGTTTGAGCACACGTGCAGAGGTTAGGCCAAATTTATTGGAATCAGCTCCACATTCAGGTGTGGAAGAAAGCAGGAAACCTCTGTCTAGTCTTGCGGTCCAATTGATGCTGCATGGCTGTGGCAGTGATGTCAGTTGTTGGCTTTGTGTTCTAGCAACACTGAACCAAAACAAGCAACCAGTCTCTTACACGAAGTTTGCAGAGATGGGGAGTAGCCTCTGGCCTAGTGAGACTAATCAGCAGTGTTGCTTCAGCTAAGATCTCCATGGTGGAATTTTTTACTGCAGGGAAAATATTGTGGGTAGCAGTTGTCATTAAGTGGGTAGCAAAAAAGGTAAAGGCTCTTAAATGACAAGTAACTGAATTTCATTGCTGTTAAAATATGCAGCAGCAGGTTTAGTTGATTAGATGGTGTTGGGTGATAGATTGGACTTGCTGATCTCAAAGGTCTTTTCCAACCTATTCTTTTTTTTACTTTTATTCTCATGCAAGAGTTGGCTTTCCCTCTGAACTTTTATACTTTTGTGTAAAGCTTGAGCAGCCCTTAACTTTCGAATTATTATACTGCATGCACTACTGCTTTGCAACATTCACAGGACTGTGGTGGTGTCAGATGGTTCACTTGCATTTAGCTCCTCAGGCGCCAGACCTTCCTTTGGGCTGATAGTCTTGGCCAAAGCTGCAATGTTCAGTCCTTGCTGTGAAAGGCAGGAGGTGCTGGCTGGGCAGTTTGCTTTATTTTGTGCCTTTTTGGGGGTGAATCAAAGGGAGTGGGGGGATTGTGGGTGGGCTGGTTCTGCCACGTGGGGCAGGGATTGGGCGACCGGCGCTGCGTCCCGGTGTCCCGGCGGTGAGGGGCCCGGTCTCGGGGGTTTGGTATCCTGCGGTCCGGTTTCTGGAGGGGCCGGGGCCGTGGGGGCCCGTGGCGCGGTCACGCTCGCGGGTCTGACGTCCCGGTTTCTAGGGGGGGACCTCGGTTTGAGGGCCCTGCTTCGGGGAGGTTTTTTTCCGTGGTTTCAGGCCTCCGCAGGAGGGAGGGCAGGGACCTGGGCTGCGGCGGGTGAGGTTTCTTTGCGGTTGGACTTTGCAGGGGATCGGCACAGCGAGGGGGGTCGGTCGTTCGCAGGGAGCCGGCTAGCGGCTCGGAGCCGGCGCTTCAACTGCCGCCGCTCGGTTTTGACCCCCGGGCAGTGATTAGTGATCGGGAGAACGGGACAAAAGCAAGTCATCAGAACTGCCTCCCATCCCCACCTCAGAGAGCGCCTTGGGGATCATATTATAGTATTGGGATGATGAGTTGAGAGAAGGAAAATCAAAGAAAAAAATGGTTTAAGCTGCATATGCTGCTGTTTGGATCAGGGCTTCACGCCCTACCCCTGTTCCCATATTTCAGGACATATACAAGGAAAAGGCAGACAGGCTGGCGTGAGAATATGGGAGAGGTAAAATCAGAGCGGGGGGGCCACCAAGAAATCAGAAGTGGCCTAATCAAGATCCTCAGTGGGACCATCAACAGCTTCAGGGGAGACAGAACATGGGACAAGGAATTGAAGCTGTGCCCAGAAATTTTGATAAAGCCTATAGTGAGCATCAGAGGAAGCCTCCTATGGGGTGGATGCTAGGATTAAAGAGAAGTTTGCAGCTCTATTCTGGAATAGATCCCAGTTCTGCAGCTGGGGTGATACTTCTCAGGATGCAGTTTGTGGCAAAACCATGGGCAGATATTAGAAATTGGAAAAGATTGAGGATTGGCACTACAGAGGTTTAGAGGAATTACTACGTGAAGCTCGGAAGGTGTTTGTAAGGAGGGATGTAGAGAAACAGAAGGCAAAAGCTAGAATGTTGGTAACTGCTGTAAGGGTACTGGTGATTATGGATAGAGAGGGAAAAAAAGGTAGAAGTCTTATATGATAAATTAGCCCTCAATAGTAATATTAATGGAGTCCAGAAGACGATGAGTGATTGGATAAATAAAAGAATGTTGATTGATGCTCTGTTTTAAATTTGCCTGACATGGACAAATAATTTGATCTTTTTGTACATCTATATGGGGTGTTGACCCAGGACTGGACTGGAATTAAAAATCCTGTAGGGCATTGTTCCAAGTTATTAGATTCTGTAAGTAGGTGAGGGCCAATTTGCTTATCAGTGACCTTTACTAGTAGAGGAGGCCCAGAAAGCGGCTTTTTGTTTTGTTCTGGTCTCAGATCCCACCTTTGGGATTCCTGATGTATATGGGACTGAAGCTGGGGGTAAAGTGTTAATAACAACTTGGAAAGGAGAGTCACTAATTTCCCCCTGGGAAGGATCTTTTCTTGGTTTTGTTAACAACAGATCCAGCTGTCCGTACTGCAGAACAAGGGTGGACACATGCTTCCTGAGTAAAAGGAGCACTTCAGGAATGTGCCTCTGAACCTGGCTGACTTGCACCTGTAACACCTCTGGTCTGAAGGCTCTGGAACTAGCGAGACAAACCCACCTTTTGAAACATCTGACATTGTGTGACATCGAATCTGCATTGCAAGAAAATACCAAGGATTTCATTCGGTGTATAAAAGATCCTGGGACTTGATGTCATTGGGGATGGGTAAAGTGTAATGGTAAACTGGCTATTTAGAAAAGTGATGGTAAATTTTTCTGCTGCACTACAACGATGTGCTGAGAGTGTGTGTGGTTATAAATGTATGCTGTTGTAGTTCTAATTTGAAGTGATTAGGACAGAGGATTCATCTGTGTTCTTTGTGTTAAAGTACCAAAAACTGTGTTCGGCTAGTGGGACCACAGGGACTGCAATACAGAAAGGACTGCTGGATCCATCCACTGAATGGACTGAGGTACCCCAAATGGAGGACATAAAGATGAGTTCCAGTATCAGAATAGGAGTGGTAATGGTCCTTGCCTGAAAATATCACAAACTAGAAAGAGGTCGGGGTTCGAAATTGGTACAACCTCCCTGGACAAGGGAAGGAGACACGGTCCGAGCAGAGCATTGGTGGGATTGAAGGAGGCAAGGCCGGGTAGACCTCTGTAATTGCCACAAAGAAGATCTAGAACCATGGCTGTGGGCAGCAACCCCATAGGCCATGTGAGTGGAGTTGCAAGTCAAACTGGACTCCTAATGCCCAGGATTAACCACTCAGAGGGAGAAAGGTGTCACCCAGGTATTGGTATATATAGCATAGCCACTCACTGTGTATGGCACCTATTAAAGTAAAAGAGGAAATACTTTCAGGCAAGGAACATCAGTTGTTATCCCATTCCCTTTACCAGGAAGTTGAAATTGGGAATCCTTTTGCTTGTTGTAGAATTGTTGCCAAGTTAGGTTATTATGGCTCAAGCCAAATGTAGTAGAAAGAAGGGGAGGGATTGTGAGAAACTGGTTATAATATTTGGCTTTCGCAAGGGGGATTACTGGGGAGCGTGGGGCTGGATCGTTGGGCTGATGGTCTGTATTGTGTGGGGTATTGGGAGGGAAAGGGGAGGTGCCAACAGGTCTAAAGACTGGCCAGGTCAAAAGTGCAGGTTTGGTCTGTCCTGATGGAGAGGGGTGGGAGCGTGCTGGGGAATACATGAATATGTACGCTTTAATATATGAATATGTCTGTTTGCCGTCTCTATCAGCTCACCTCGTGTTGTGGGGGTGCGGCTCTAGCAAGCTCGCTCTGCGCCCAGTGCTGTGTTGCCTTTATTTTATAATAAACTGGTTATAAGTTTTCAGCAGTGAGTTTCTCACAGTCTCCAGAAGCTTTTCATCAGAGGGAAGTTGCTCATCAGCTTGTCTGCAGGTGAGTGTTTTATAGAATAATAGAATCGTTTGGGTTGGAAAAGGCCTTTCAGATTCCGCAGTCCCAACAGCTCACAAACTGCCAAGTCTCATCCCAATCTCTTTGTCTCTTAAGCATCTGCAGGGATGGGGATTCAACCACTTCCCTGGGGAAACTATTCCAGTCTTTTGAGAAGCTTTCAGTGAAGAAGCTTCTTTAACAGGCAACCTAAACATCCTCTGATACAACTTGAGGCCATTTCCTCACATGGGGGGGGGGGGACAATGAACACCAGAGTGAGCCCCCCCGATGCTGGGAGACCCCAAAATCTAAGATCCTGCAATTCCACTGAAGACACCAGATGAAGAGGGGACCATCAAAGGGTTTAAGTGAGGAGAGCAATAGACAGAAGAGATGGGTGATTGCCAGTGCTAAATGCGCTGACTGCAAAGTGATGTCGGGGCTGTCAGCCCTGGGAGCCCTGCTCGGAGAGGCAGAGCTCTGTGTCTCCTGCGCGGCGGCGTTTGGATCAATAAATCATTAATATTGTTATTGCCTCCCCGCCTCCTCCTTTGGCCGCAGGGGGCCAGGGTGCTGCTGGGACAGGACAGCTCCAAGGCAGGACAGCCCCAGGCGCGGCAGGGGGCCGGGGGCACAGCCGGGCGGGGGAGGCAGGGGCGGCCCTGCGGTGTGCCGAGCGGCTGCGAGAGCTCTGAGGGACGGGGAAGAGCGCTGGGGGGGGGGGCGGCTCGGAGCCGGGGCCGCTGTGAGCACCGCGGCGGGGCCGGGGCCGGGGTCTGTGCGCCCCGGGGCTCCCCGCCCCAGCGCTCTGCCGCACCGCAGCGCTCGGCGCCGGCCGCTGCCCCTCCGGCCCGGGCTCGGTGCGAGACCTGCAAGGGGCAGAGGCGCTCGGCTCTGCCGCCAGAGCTCAACCTCAGCCTGCGGCCGCGGAGTGCGGAGGCGGCGCTGGGGCAGAGCTCCGGCGCTGAGCTCTGGCAAGCACCGCGGAGCGCCCTGAGGCAGGGCCCGGGCAGGTGCGGGAGAGGGAGCGGGGGGGGCTCGAGCAGGGGGGGCCTGGGGCGGCCTGGGGCGGCCGAGAGGGACGTTTTAAATTCCCTTCTGTAACTGTGAGGTCTCTCCTGGGCCGCTCAGAACACTGCAGATGGAGATACAGTTCATAGAGGGAGCAGCAGGGGTGCCCGAAGGCTCTCTGGGGTGCGCGCCAGCGCCGGCGGAGGAGACTGAGCGCCCTGAGGCGCGGGGCGGGGCCGGGGGCGGGGCCTGGGCTCCTCCCAGGGCTTCAGCGCGAGAATTCGAGCGGCCAGAGGCGCCCGGCCCGGGCGGGACCGGCCCCGGCCAGAGGCGCCGCTGAACTTGGGAGTTGCGCTCAGAGGGCAGCTGTGGCAGCGCTCCGGCGGATGGAGACCTGGCAGGCGCCTCAGGGGGGCTTTGGCGGATCCGCGAGGGACAGGAGCCCAGGTGCGAGCGGGGACAGGGAGGGCTGGCCCGGGGAGACCTGCGGGAGCTTAGAGCCTGAGGCGCTCTCCGTGCAGCTTCAACCGCCCGTCGGTGCAGATGTCCTCAGTGCAATGAACACGAGGGGGGGCTGCCAGGGCGGCTCGGAGGGCATTCCAGCGGCTGGGGGAGTTCCGGCTCTGCGGGGAAGGCTGAGCCGAGGCGCCGGTAGACGGGCTGGGTGCGAGGACGGCTCCCGAAGCGCAGGGGCAGCGCTGGGGCAGCGCGGGGGGTGGCGGAGCCCTGAAGGCAGCGCTGAGGTGCGTGAGAGGGAACGGGGCTGGGCTGGGGCAGAGCTGCAGCAGCTGAAGGGAGGAGTTTGTGTAGGCAGTGTCTGAGGTGCTGTCATCTCCAGCCCGGAACATACACGTGTTTGTATTGGTTTTAATAAAAGGACATTAAGGGTGGCCGGTCTGGGGGGGGCTGTGTCTGTGAGCGCCACAGAAGGCGCCGCGGCGGGGGGGGGGCTGTGGGGTGTTGGGGGCTGTGAGCGCCCTGAGGGTTCCCGCGCGGCGGCTTTCCCGCCCTGCCCGCGCCACAGGCACCAGCGCGCGCTGTTCCCGCGCGGCCGCCGCCTGAGGCAAGGGGAGGCGCCTGGCTGTGGGGACTGTGAGCGCCCGGAGGGTCCCGGCCTCACCTGTGCGCCCTTCCCGCCAGAGGGGCCGGCGCGCGCCGCGCGCCTCAGGAGCTGCCGGGGCGGGAACGGGAAGCGGCCGGGGCAGGGCCGGGCCGGGCCGCAGCCCGCAGCTGCGCTGGGGTTGGGGTCTGGGAGGATCCGCTCCTGGGGCAGAGCTGCGGATGCCGGAGGGCAGGGCAGGCAGCGCAGGGGCTTGGGCAGGTTCGTGAGGGCGCAGGGTGAGACCGGCCGGGGGCAGGGGAATCAGCTCGGGGACAATTTCTGTTTCGTTAAAACCTGAGGCACTTCCCTCTGTAGCTCAGCACCTCCTGAGTGTGCCTCTGCTGTTTGCTCCTTCAGGCAGAACGAAGCTCTGCAGGGAGCAGACTCAGGGACAGAGCAGTGACATTTGGGCACAGAGACTGAGAGGATCTGTGGGGCAGAAAATGCAAACAGAGAAAGCCCTGAGGTAAGCAAGAGCAGAGGTGACATCCTGGAGGGAAAACATGGAGGCAGTTTATACAGGATAAAAGCCAAAGCTTTCGGAGGGAAAAGCTGAGGCAATGTGCTGGGGGCAGAGCGGGCATGGAGGGAACCGGAGGCAACCCACAGGGAGAAGGTGAAAATTGTCCTGAGAAAACCTGAGCAAAGAAGAGGGGACACAGGAAGCAGCTTGGAGGGAAGACTTAAGGCAAATATCTGTGAGACAAGATACAGAAATGAAGAGGAAAGTTAACCTATGGGAGACAAAAACGAGGATTTGAGAGGGAAAATCACAGCTTATTTAGGAGGGAGAGTGAGGGGGAGGAAAGGCATGGGAGGGAAGAGCTGAGGAAAGGTGGAAGGAGGAAAGGGGATGTTTGGGAGGGAAACAGAGGCCATTTTGGACGGGAGGAAGGGAAATTATGCCTGGAATTGAGAAGGAAATCTGTAGGGCAGAGAATGAAAATGTTGAAAATAGAAGCTAAGATAATGCAAGGAGAGAAAGGACATTTTAAACAGAAAAACCCTGTAGTGATGGAGGAGCAGTGATACCTTTTCCCCTTGGGCGGGGAGGAATTGGCACTGCTGAGGCCTAACTCTGTCCTCCTTCCTCAGAGGCAGCTGGCACAGAGCCCCACTATGGAGCGGAGAGGCAAGGTGTGGGGGGGCGAAAGGAGCTGAGAAGAGGAGGAGCACCGGGCTGAACAGCTGGACATGGGCAAGGCGCCCTGGGCAATGAGACCTCCCTCTCAATTTGGCTGTGGTAACACAAGATCTTTGCCAGCACCGTTAGGGTGCCCTGGTTGGCTTTGTGCTGGGCGACCTCCCTGTAAGCAGGGCTCGGTCTTTGCTTTTGCTGTTGTAGGCGTTTTGCCACCTAGCTCCTTGGCTGCACGGAGACTGGCAACCCTGTAAGGAGGGTCCGAGCCGGCGTCTCGGCCCGTATGGGGGGAAGTGTAGCTGCCTGGACCCCAGCCCCCCCTGTAAGCAGGGGAGGGCCCTTTAAACAGTTTCTCGGCTGCTGGCGGCCTGGCCAGCGTGACGCCCTGTACTTGGGGCATGTCACAACGATTGGCATCCTGAGGCCCCTCTACCTGCATGCATCCCCGGGGGGGCCAGGTCTGACCCTCTGCTCTCCTGCTCAGGGTTAAGGATGCCTGCCCCACCAGTGGCTGCCCAGAGCTTGCTCCCTCTCTTGGGAAGGGCTGTGTGTGTGGCCCCTCTTGCCTCTGTGTGCCTGAGTCTGCTTGTCCTTTAGGTCCCTTAGAAAAGGCTGTAGCTTAGCTTAGGCTTCCCAGGAGGGAAAGAGGGGCTCTGGGCGGTTCCACGGCAGTCTCCTTGGAGGCCTCGAGTGGGGTGGGAGCTCGGCTTGCCCCTCCTTTGATTGGATGGACACAGCGAAGCCGCTTAAGTCGTCTTGCGGCAAGGTGACCCCCCTGTAGTTCAGGGCCTGGGTCTCTGCCTTCATGGCAGCCTGTTCCCTTGGCACCCTGTCAGATTAACAGCCCCGCACTCGGGGCCTGAGTGACGAGTTATGGAGCCTTCTGTGCCGTTCTGTCCCCTTCTGTCCCCAGCAGCAGCCCAAGGTCCCTGTAAGCAGGGCTGGGGAGGCTGCTTTTGGCAGCTAACAGGAACAAACCCTTAGAGGGTTGAGGTCAGTCCCTGGGCTCCTGAAGAGGTGGTGTTGTGCTGCAGCCAGGAGGGCCGGCCCGTAAGTGGGCGCAGGCCAGAGCCCGTGGCTCTCCGTGAGGCTTTTTGGGAGTGCCGGGCCGAGAGCGACCGCCCTGTAGGCAGGGAAGTGTGTTGCCGGTGTCCGGCGGGAGGTTCAAGGAGGGACCCCCCCTGTAATCAGGGCGGGTAGATCTGGTCCCGGCCTTTCAGAGGCATGGGGCCAGGGAGTGTGTGGGGCTTATCTTAGCGTGTTGTTCCCCCCCGCCCCACCCCGTCTTCGGGGCTGGGGCCACAGCCCCCCGGCCTTTGGCCGTGATGCCCCACTGCCTGGCTGCTGTCTTCCTGTAGCTGCGGGGCCAGGCCAAGCTCTCAGCTCCCTGGGTTTCGACCCGCCCGTAAGAGGGGTCGGGGTCCGAGTGCCTTTGTGCTCAGCTGGCAGCCTGTGTGGGGCACCCCCCCCGGCTAGCGGGGTGTGGGTCAAGATGCCCCTGAAGCGGAGAGAAGGAGCCTCCGTGGGCCTTTTGGGACCAGGGCCGCCCTGTAAGTCAGGGCCCGGTCAGTGCCCTGGCATCCCGGGCGCTTTGAAATACCAGCGGCGGCTCCAGCCCCCTGTAAGCAGGGTCGTGCAGCCGCTCTGGCCGCTGCGTTGCATGCCCAGCTCCATTGCCCAGGGCGTCTGCTGCGGCGCCCGTCTGCAGTCCCGACCGGAAGTGTGCCGTGCGCCGCTTGGGTGAGTCGAGCGAAAGCGGGAAGACTTTGCAGAGCTGGGGGTGTCTGCGGGCGGGTAGCTGGCCGGGGGGTGCCCATGGGGAGCTGCCTGCGGGGCTGGAGGCTTCCCTCTTTCCCTCGGGCAGGGAGCAACTGGCACTACTGAGGCCTAACTCTGTCCTCCTTCCTTGGCAGTGGCTGGCACAGAAGGAAGAAGAGGCCCGCTGCGGAGCGGCGAGGCAACATACAGCGGAGGCAAGAGACGGCGAGGCAAGAGGAGCGGCGTCCGGCTGAAGAGCAGGACAGGAGAAAGGCGCCCTGGGCAATGAGACCTCCCTCTCAATTTGGCTGTGGTAACACAAGATCTTTGCCAGCACCGTTAGGGTGCCCTGGTTGGCTTTGTGCTGGGCGACCTCCCTGTAAGCAGGGCTCGGTCTTTGCTTTTGCTGTTGTAGGCGTTTTGCCACCTAGCTCCTTGGCTGCACGGAGACTGGCAACCCTGTAAGGAGGGTCCGAGCCGGCGTCTCGGCCCGTATGGGGGGAAGTGTAGCTGCCTGGACCCCAGCCCCCCCTGTAAGCAGGGGAGGGCCCTTTAAACAGTTTCTCGGCTGCTGGCGGCCTGGCCAGCGTGACGCCCTGTACTTGGGGCATGTCACAACGATTGGCATCCTGAGGCCCCTCTACCTGCATGCATCCCCGGGGGGGCCAGGTCTGACCCTCTGCTCTCCTGCTCAGGGTTAAGGATGCCTGCCCCACCAGTGGCTGCCCAGAGCTTGCTCCCTCTCTTGGGAAGGGCTGTGTGTGTGGCCCCTCTTGCCTCTGTGTGCCTGAGTCTGCTTGTCCTTTAGGTCCCTTAGAAAAGGCTGTAGCTTAGCTTAGGCTTCCCAGGAGGGAAAGAGGGGCTCTGGGCGGTTCCACGGCAGTCTCCTTGGAGGCCTCGAGTGGGGTGGGAGCTCGGCTTGCCCCTCCTTTGATTGGATGGACACAGCGAAGCCGCTTAAGTCGTCTTGCGGCAAGGTGACCCCCCTGTAGTTCAGGGCCTGGGTCTCTGCCTTCATGGCAGCCTGTTCCCTTGGCACCCTGTCAGATTAACAGCCCCGCACTCGGGGCCTGAGTGACGAGTTATGGAGCCTTCTGTGCCGTTCTGTCCCCTTCTGTCCCCAGCAGCAGCCCAAGGTCCCTGTAAGCAGGGCTGGGGAGGCTGCTTTTGGCAGCTAACAGGAACAAACCCTTAGAGGGTTGAGGTCAGTCCCTGGGCTCCTGAAGAGGTGGTGTTGTGCTGCAGCCAGGAGGGCCGGCCCGTAAGTGGGCGCAGGCCAGAGCCCGTGGCTCTCCGTGAGGCTTTTTGGGAGTGCCGGGCCGAGAGCGACCGCCCTGTAGGCAGGGAAGTGTGTTGCCGGTGTCCGGCGGGAGGTTCAAGGAGGGACCCCCCCTGTAATCAGGGCGGGTAGATCTGGTCCCGGCCTTTCAGAGGCATGGGGCCAGGGAGTGTGTGGGGCTTATCTTAGCGTGTTGTTCCCCCCCGCCCCACCCCGTCTTCGGGGCTGGGGCCACAGCCCCCCGGCCTTTGGCCGTGATGCCCCACTGCCTGGCTGCTGTCTTCCTGTAGCTGCGGGGCCAGGCCAAGCTCTCAGCTCCCTGGGTTTCGACCCGCCCGTAAGAGGGGTCGGGGTCCGAGTGCCTTTGTGCTCAGCTGGCAGCCTGTGTGGGGCACCCCCCCCGGCTAGCGGGGTGTGGGTCAAGATGCCCCTGAAGCGGAGAGAAGGAGCCTCCGTGGGCCTTTTGGGACCAGGGCCGCCCTGTAAGTCAGGGCCCGGTCAGTGCCCTGGCATCCCGGGCGCTTTGAAATACCAGCGGCGGCTCCAGCCCCCTGTAAGCAGGGTCGTGCAGCCGCTCTGGCCGCTGCGTTGCATGCCCAGCTCCATTGCCCAGGGCGTCTGCTGCGGCGCCCGTCTGCAGTCCCGACCGGAAGTGTGCCGTGCGCCGCTTGGGTGAGTCGAGCGAAAGCGGGAAGACTTTGCAGAGCTGGGGGTGTCTGCGGGCGGGTAGCTGGCCGGGGGGTGCCCATGGGGAGCTGCCTGCGGGGCTGGAGGCTTCCCTCTTTCCCTCGGGCAGGGAGCAACTGGCACTACTGAGGCCTAACTCTGTCCTCCTTCCTTGGCAGTGGCTGGCACAGAAGGAAGAAGAGGCCCGCTGCGGAGCGGCGAGGCAACATACAGCGGAGGCAAGAGACGGCGAGGCAAGAGGAGCGGCGTCCGGCTGAAGAGCAGGACAGGAGAAAGGCGCCCTGGGCAATGAGACCTCCCTCTCAATTTGGCTGTGGTAACACAAGATCTTTGCCAGCACCGTTAGGGTGCCCTGGTTGGCTTTGTGCTGGGCGACCTCCCTGTAAGCAGGGCTCGGTCTTTGCTTTTGCTGTTGTAGGCGTTTTGCCACCTAGCTCCTTGGCTGCACGGAGACTGGCAACCCTGTAAGGAGGGTCCGAGCCGGCATCTCGGCCCGTATGGGGGGAAGTGTAGCTGCCTGGACCCCAGCCCCCCCTGTAAGCAGGGGAGGGCCCTTTAAACAGTTTCTCGGCTGCTGGCGGCCTGGCCAGCATGACGCCCTGTACTTGGGGCATGTCACAACGATTGGCATCCTGAGGCCCCTCTACCTGCATGCATCCCCGGAGGGGCCAGGTCTGACCCTCTGCTCTCCTGCTCAGGGTTAAGGATGCCTGCCCCACCAGTGGCTGCCCAGAGCTTGCTCCCTCTCTTGGGAAGGGCTGTGTGTGTGGCCCCTCTTGCCTCTGTGTGCCTGAGTCTGCTTGTCCTTTAGGTCCCTTAGAAAAGGCTGTAGCTTAGCTTAGGCTTCCCAGGAGGGAAAGAGGGGCTCTGGGCGGTTCCACGGCAGTCTCCTTGGAGGCCTCGAGTGGGGTGGGAGCTCGGCTTGCCCCTCCTTTGATTGGATGGACACAGCGAAGCCGCTTAAGTCGTCTTGCGGCAAGGTGACCCCCCTGTAGTTCAGGGCCTGGGTCTCTGCCTTCATGGCAGCCTGTTCCCTTGGCACCCTGTCAGATTAACAGCCCCGCACTCGGGGCCTGAGTGACGAGTTATGGAGCCTTCTGTGCCGTTCTGTCCCCTTCTGTCCCCAGCAGCAGCCCAAGGTCCCTGTAAGCAGGGCTGGGGAGGCTGCTTTTGGCAGCTAACAGGAACAAACCCTTAGAGGGTTGAGGTCAGTCCCTGGGCTCCTGAAGAGGTGGTGTTGTGCTGCAGCCAGGAGGGCTGGCCCGTAAGTGGGCGCAGGCCAGAGCCCGTGGCTCTCCGTGGGGCTTTTTGGGAGTGCCGGGCCGAGAGCGACCGCCCTGTAGGCAGGGAAGTGTGTTGCCGGTGTCCGGCGGGAGGTTCAAGGAGGGACCCCCCCTGTAATCAGGGCGGGTAGATCTGGTCCCGGCCTTTCAGAGGCATGGGGCCAGGGAGTGTGTGGGGCTTATCTTAGTGTGTTGTTCCCCCCCGCCCCACCCCGTCTTCGGGGCTGGGGCCACAGCCCCCCGGCCTTTGGCCGTGATGCCCCACTGCCTGGCTGCTGTCTTCCTGTAGCTGCGGGGCCAGGCCAAGCTCTCAGCTCCCTGGGTTTCGACCCGCCCGTAAGAGGGGTCGGGGTCCGAGTGCCTTTGCGCTCAGCTGGCAGCCTGTGTGGGGCACCCCCCCCCGGCTAGCGGGGTGTGGGTCAAGATGCCCCTGAAGCGGAGAGAAGGAGCCTCCGTGGGCCTTTTGGGACCAGGGCCGCCCTGTAAGTCAGGGCCCGGTCAGTGCCCTGGCATCCCGGGCGCTTTGAAATGCCAGCGGCGGCTCCAGCCCCCTGTAAGCAGGATCGTGCAGCCGCTCTGGCCGCTGCGTTGCATGCCCAGCTCCATTGCCCAGGGCGTCTGCTGCGGCGCCCGTCTGCGGTCCCGACCGGAAGTGTGCCGTGCGCCGCTTGGGTGAGTCGAGCGAAAGCGGGAAGACTTTGCAGAGCTGGGGGTGTCTGCGGGCAGGTAGCTGGCCGGGGGGTGCCCATGGGGAGCTGCCTGCGGGGCTGGAGGCTTCCCTCTTTCCCTCGGGCGGGGAGCAACTGGCACTACTGAGGCCTAACTCTGTCCTCCTTCCTTGGCAGTGGCTGGCACAGAAGGAAGAAGAGGCCCGCTGCGGAGCGGCGAGGCAACATACGGCGGAGGCAAGAGGCGGCGAGGCAACATACGGCGGAGGCAAGAGGCGGCGAGGCAAGAGGAGCGGCGTCCGGCTGAAGAGCAGGACAGGAGAAAGGCGCCCTGGGCAATGAGACCTCCCTCTCAATTTGGCTGTGGTAACACAAGATCTTTGCCAGCACCGTTAGGGTGCCCTGGTTGGCTTTGTGCTGGGCGACCTCCCTGTAAGCAGGGCTCGGTCTTTGCTTTTGCTGTTGTAGGCGTTTTGCCACCTAGCTCCTTGGCTGCACGGAGACTGGCAACCCTGTAAGGAGGGTCCGAGCCGGCATCTCGGCCCGTATGGGGGGAAGTGTAGCTGCCTGGACCCCAGCCCCCCCTGTAAGCAGGGGAGGGCCCTTTAAACAGTTTCTCGGCTGCTGGCGGCCTGGCCAGCATGACGCCCTGTACTTGGGGCATGTCACAACGATTGGCATCCTGAGGCCCCTCTACCTGCATGCATCCCCGGAGGGGCCAGGTCTGACCCTCTGCTCTCCTGCTCAGGGTTAAGGATGCCTGCCCCACCAGTGGCTGCCCAGAGCTTGCTCCCTCTCTTGGGAAGGGCTGTGTGTGTGGCCCCTCTTGCCTCTGTGTGCCTGAGTCTGCTTGTCCTTTAGGTCCCTTAGAAAAGGCTGTAGCTTAGCTTAGGCTTCCCAGGAGGGAAAGAGGGGCTCTGGGCGGTTCCACGGCAGTCTCCTTGGAGGCCTCGAGTGGGGTGGGAGCTCGGCTTGCCCCTCCTTTGATTGGATGGACACAGCGAAGCCGCTTAAGTCGTCTTGCGGCAAGGTGACCCCCCTGTAGTTCAGGGCCTGGGTCTCTGCCTTCATGGCAGCCTGTTCCCTTGGCGCCCTGTCAGCTTAACAGCCCCGCACTCGGGGCCTGAGTGACGAGTTATGGAGCCTTCTGTGCCGTTCTGTCCCCTTCTGTCCCCAGCAGCAGCCCAAGGTCCCTGTAAGCAGGGCTGGGGAGGCTGCTTTTGGCAGCTAACAGGAACAAACCCTTAGAGGGTTGAGGTCAGTCCCTGGGCTCCTGAAGAGGTGGTGTTGTGCTGCAGCCAGGAGGGCCGGCCCGTAAGTGGGCGCAGGCCAGAGCCCGTGGCTCTCCGTGGGGCTTTTTGGGAGTGCCGGGCCGAGAGCGACCGCCCTGTAGGCAGGGAAGTGTGTTGCCGGTGTCCGGCGGGAGGTTCAAGGAGGGACCCCCCCTGTAATCAGGGCGGGTAGATCTGGTCCCGGCCTTTCAGAGGCATGGGGCCAGGGAGTGTGTGGGGCTTATCTTAGTGTGTTGTTCCCCCCCGCCCCACCCCGTCTTCGGGGCTGGGGCCACAGCCCCCCGGCCTTTGGCCGTGATGCCCCACTGCCTGGCTGCTGTCTTCCTGTAGCTGCGGGGCCAGGCCAAGCTCTCAGCTCCCTGGGTTTCGACCCGCCCGTAAGAGGGGTCGGGGTCCGAGTGCCTTTGCGCTCAGCTGGCAGCCTGTGTGGGGCACCCCCCCCGGCTAGCGGGGTGTGGGTCAAGATGCCCCTGAAGCGGAGAGAAGGAGCCTCCGTGGGCCTTTTGGGACCAGGGCCGCCCTGTAAGTCAGGGCCCGGTCAGTGCCCTGGCATCCCGGGCGCTTTGAAATGCCAGCGGCGGCTCCAGCCCCCTGTAAGCAGGATCGTGCAGCCGCTCTGGCCGCTGCGTTGCATGCCCAGCTCCATTGCCCAGGGCGTCTGCTGCGGCGCCCGTCTGCGGTCCCGACCGGAAGTGTGCCGTGCGCCGCTTGGGTGAGTCGAGCGAAAGCGGGAAGACTTTGCAGAGCTGGGGGTGTCTGCGGGCAGGTAGCTGGCCGGGGGGTGCCCATGGGGAGCTGCCTGCGGGGCTGGAGGCTTCCCTCTTTCCCTCGGGCGGGGAGCAACTGGCACTACTGAGGCCTAACTCTGTCCTCCTTCCTTGGCAGTGGCTGGCACAGAAGGAAGAAGAGGCCCGCTGCGGAGCGGCGAGGCAACATACGGCGGAGGCAAGAGGCGGCGAGGCAACATACGGCGGAGGCAAGAGGCGGCGAGGCAAGAGGAGCGGCGTCCGGCTGAAGAGCAGGACAGGAGAAAGGCGCCCTGGGCAATGAGACCTCCCTCTCAATTTGGCTGTGGTAACACAAGATCTTTGCCAGCACCGTTAGGGTGCCCTGGTTGGCTTTGTGCTGGGCGACCTCCCTGTAAGCAGGGCTCGGTCTTTGCTTTTGCTGTTGTAGGCGTTTTGCCACCTAGCTCCTTGGCTGCACGGAGACTGGCAACCCTGTAAGGAGGGTCCGAGCCGGCGTCTCGGCCCGTATGGGGGGAAGTGTAGCTGCCTGGACCCCAGCCCCCCCTGTAAGCAGGGGAGGGCCCTTTAAACAGTTTCTCGGCTGCTGGCGGCCTGGCCAGCGTGACGCCCTGTACTTGGGGCATGTCACAACGATTGGCATCCTGAGGCCCCTCTACCTGCATGCATCCCTGGGGGGGCCAGGTCTGACCCTCTGCTCTCCTGCTCGGGGTTAAGGATGCCTGCCCCACCAGTGGCTGCCCAGAGCTTGCTCCCTCTCTTGGGAAGGGCTGTGTGTGTGGCCCCTCTTGCCTCTGTGTGCCTGAGTCTGCTTGTCCTTTAGGTCCCTTAGAAAAGGCTGTAGCTTAGCTTAGGCTTCCCAGGAGGGAAAGAGGGGCTCTGGGCGGTTCCACGGCAGTCTCCTTGGAGGCCTCGAGTGGGGTGGGAGCTCGGCTTGCCCCTCCTTTGATTGGATGGACACAGCGAAGCCGCTTAAGTCGTCTTGCGGCAAGGTGACCCCCCTGTAGTTCAGGGCCTGGGTCTCTGCCTTCATGGCAGCCTGTTCCCTTGGCGCCCTGTCAGCTTAACAGCCCCGCACTCGGGGCCTGTGTGACGAGTTATGGAGCCTTCTGTGCCGTTCTGTCCCCTTCTGTCCCCAGCAGCAGCCCAAGGTCCCTGTAAGCAGGGCTGGGGAGGCTGCTTTTGGCAGCTAACAGGAACAAACCCTTAGAGGGTTGAGGTCAGTCCCTGGGCTCCTGAAGAGGTGGTGTTGTGCTGCAGCCAGGAGGGCCGGCCCGTAAGTGGGCGCAGGCCAGAGCCCGTGGCTCTCCGTGGGGCTTTTTGGGAGTGCCGGGCCGAGAGCGACCGCCCTGTAGGCAGGGAAGTGTGTTGCCGGTGTCCGGCGGGAGGTTCAAGGAGGGACCCCCCCTGTAATCAGGGCGGGTAGATCTGGTCCCGGCCTTTCAGAGGCATGGGGCCAGGGAGTGTGTGGGGCTTATCTTAGCGTGTTGTTCCCCCCCGCCCCACCCCGTCTTCGGGGCTGGGGCCACAGCCCCCCGGCCTTTGGCCGTGATGCCCCACTGCCTGGCTGCTGTCTTCCTGTAGCTGCGGGGCCAGGCCAAGCTCTCAGCTCCCTGGGTTTCGACCCGCCCGTAAGAGGGGTCGGGGTCCGAGTGCCTTTGCGCTCAGCTGGCAGCCTGTGTGGGGCACCCCCCCCGGCTAGCGGGGTGTGGGTCAAGATGCCCCTGAAGCGGAGAGAAGGAGCCTCCGTGGGCCTTTTGGGACCAGGGCCGCCCTGTAAGTCAGGGCCCGGTCAGTGCCCTGGCATCCCGGGCGCTTTGAAATGCCAGCGGCGGCTCCAGCCCCCTGTAAGCAGGGTCGTGCAGCCGCTCTGGCCGCTGCGTTGCATGCCCAGCTCCATTGCCCAGGGCGTCTGCTGCGGCGCCCGTCTGCGGTCCCGACCGGAAGTGTGCCGTGCGCCGCTTGGGTGAGTCGAGCGAAAGCGGGAAGACTTTGCAGAGCTGGGGGTGTCTGCGGGCGGGTAGCTGGCCGGGGGGTGCCCATGGGGAGCTGCCTGCGGGGCTGGAGGCTTCCCTCTTTCCCTCGGGCGGGGAGCAACTGGCACTACTGAGGCCTAACTCTGTCCTCCTTCCTTGGCAGTGGCTGGCACAGAAGGAAGAAGAGGCCCGCTGCGGAGCGGCGAGGCAACATACGGCGGAGGCAAGAGGCGGCGAGGCAACATACGGCGGAGGCAAGAGGCGGCGAGGCAAGAGGAGCGGCGTCCGGCTGAAGAGCAGGACAGGAGAAAGGCGCCCTGGGCAATGAGACCTCCCTCTCAATTTGGCTGTGGTAACACAAGATCTTTGCCAGCACCGTTAGGGTGCCCTGGTTGGCTTTGTGCTGGGCGACCTCCCTGTAAGCAGGGCTCGGTCTTTGCTTTTGCTGTTGTAGGCGTTTTGCCACCTAGCTCCTTGGCTGCACGGAGACTGGCAACCCTGTAAGGAGGGTCCGAGCCGGCATCTCGGCCCGTATGGGGGGAAGTGTAGCTGCCTGGACCCCAGCCCCCCCTGTAAGCAGGGGAGGGCCCTTTAAACAGTTTCTCGGCTGCTGGCGGCCTGGCCAGCATGACGCCCTGTACTTGGGGCATGTCACAACGATTGGCATCCTGAGGCCCCTCTACCTGCATGCATCCCCGGAGGGGCCAGGTCTGACCCTCTGCTCTCCTGCTCGGGGTTAAGGATGCCTGCCCCACCAGTGGCTGCCCAGAGCTTGCTCCCTCTCTTGGGAAGGGCTGTGTGTGTGGCCCCTCTTGCCTCTGTGTGCCTGAGTCTGCTTGTCCTTTAGGTCCCTTAGAAAAGGCTGTAGCTTAGCTTAGGCTTCCCAGGAGGGAAAGAGGGGCTCTGGGCGGTTCCACGGCAGTCTCCTTGGAGGCCTCGAGTGGGGTGGGAGCTCGGCTTGCCCCTCCTTTGATTGGATGGACACAGCGAAGCCGCTTAAGTCGTCTTGCGGCAAGGTGACCCCCCTGTAGTTCAGGGCCTGGGTCTCTGCCTTCATGGCAGCCTGTTCCCTTGGCACCCTGTCAGATTAACAGCCCCGCACTCGGGGCCTGAGTGACGAGTTATGGAGCCTTCTGTGCCGTTCTGTCCCCTTCTGTCCCCAGCAGCAGCCCAAGGTCCCTGTAAGCAGGGCTGGGGAGGCTGCTTTTGGCAGCTAACAGGAACAAACCCTTAGAGGGTTGAGGTCAGTCCCTGGGCTCCTGAAGAGGTGGTGTTGTGCTGCAGCCAGGAGGGCTGGCCCGTAAGTGGGCGCAGGCCAGAGCCCGTGGCTCTCCGTGGGGCTTTTTGGGAGTGCCGGGCCGAGAGCGACCGCCCTGTAGGCAGGGAAGTGTGTTGCCGGTGTCCGGCGGGAGGTTCAAGGAGGGACCCCCCCTGTAATCAGGGCGGGTAGATCTGGTCCCGGCCTTTCAGAGGCATGGGGCCAGGGAGTGTGTGGGGCTTATCTTAGTGTGTTGTTCCCCCCCGCCCCACCCCGTCTTCGGGGCTGGGGCCACAGCCCCCCGGCCTTTGGCCGTGATGCCCCACTGCCTGGCTGCTGTCTTCCTGTAGCTGCGGGGCCAGGCCAAGCTCTCAGCTCCCTGGGTTTCGACCCGCCCGTAAGAGGGGTCGGGGTCCGAGTGCCTTTGCGCTCAGCTGGCAGCCTGTGTGGGGCACCCCCCCCGGCTAGCGGGGTGTGGGTCAAGATGCCCCTGAAGCGGAGAGAAGGAGCCTCCGTGGGCCTTTTGGGACCAGGGCCGCCCTGTAAGTCAGGGCCCGGTCAGTGCCCTGGCATCCCGGGCGCTTTGAAATGCCAGCGGCGGCTCCAGCCCCCTGTAAGCAGGGTCGTGCAGCCGCTCTGGCCACTGCGTTGCATGCCCAGCTCCATTGCCCAGGGCGTCTGCTGCGGCGCCCGTCTGCGGTCCCGACCGGAAGTGTGCCGTGCGCCGCTTGGGTGAGTCGAGCGAAAGCGGGAAGACTTTGCAGAGCTGGGGGTGTCTGCGGGCAGGTAGCTGGCCGGGGGGTGCCCATGGGGAGCTGCCTGCGGGGCTGGAGGCTTCCCTCTTTCCCTCGGGCGGGGAGCAACTGGCACTACTGAGGCCTAACTCTGTCCTCCTTCCTTGGCAGTGGCTGGCACAGAAGGAAGAAGAGGCCCGCTGCGGAGCGGCGAGGCAACATACGGCGGAGGCAAGAGGCGGCGAGGCAACATACGGCGGAGGCAAGAGGCGGCGAGGCAAGAGGAGCGGCGTCCGGCTGAAGAGCAGGACAGGAGAAAGGCGCCCTGGGCAATGAGACCTCCCTCTCAATTTGGCTGTGGTAACACAAGATCTTTGCCAGCACCGTTAGGGTGCCCTGGTTGGCTTTGTGCTGGGCGACCTCCCTGTAAGCAGGGCTCGGTCTTTGCTTTTGCTGTTGTAGGCGTTTTGCCACCTAGCTCCTTGGCTGCACGGAGACTGGCAACCCTGTAAGGAGGGTCCGAGCCGGCGTCTCGGCCCGTATGGGGGGAAGTGTAGCTGCCTGGACCCCAGCCCCCCCTGTAAGCAGGGGAGGGCCCTTTAAACAGTTTCTCGGCTGCTGGCGGCCTGGCCAGCGTGACGCCCTGTACTTGGGGCATGTCACAACGATTGGCATCCTGAGGCCCCTCTACCTGCATGCATCCCCGGGGGGGTCAGGTCTGACCCTCTGCTCTCCTGCTCGGGGTTAAGGATGCCTGCCCCACCAGTGGCTGCCCAGAGCTTGCTCCCTCTCTTGGGAAGGGCTGTGTGTGTGGCCCCTCTTGCCTCTGTGTGCCTGAGTCTGCTTGTCCTTTAGGTCCCTTAGAAAAGGCTGTAGCTTAGCTTAGGCTTCCCAGGAGGGAAAGAGGGGCTCTGGGCGGTTCCACGGCAGTCTCCTTGGAGGCCTCGAGTGGGGTGGGAGCTCGGCTTGCCCCTCCTTTGATTGGATGGACACAGCGAAGCCGCTTAAGTCGTCTTGCGGCAAGGTGACCCCCCTGTAGTTCAGGGCCTGGGTCTCTGCCTTCATGGCAGCCTGTTCCCTTGGCACCCTGTCAGCTTAACAGCCCCGCACTCGGGGCCTGTGTGACGAGTTATGGAGCCTTCTGTGCCGTTCTGTCCCCTTCTGTCCCCAGCAGCAGCCCAAGGTCCCTGTAAGCAGGGCTGGGGAGGCTGCTTTTGGCAGCTAACAGGAACAAACCCTTAGAGGGTTGAGGTCAGTCCCTGGGCTCCTGAAGAGGTGGTGTTGTGCTGCAGCCAGGAGGGCCGGCCCGTAAGTGGGCGCAGGCCAGAGCCCGTGGCTCTCCGTGGGGCTTTTTGGGAGTGCCGGGCCGAGAGCGACCGCCCTGTAGGCAGGGAAGTGTGTTGCCGGTGTCCGGCGGGAGGTTCAAGGAGGGACCCCCCCTGTAATCAGGGCGGGTAGATCTGGTCCCGGCCTTTCAGAGGCATGGGGCCAGGGAGTGTGTGGGGCTTATCTTAGCGTGTTGTTCCCCCCCCGCCCCACCCCGTCTTCGGGGCTGGGGCCACAGCCCCCCGGCCTTTGGCCGTGATGCCCCACTGCCTGGCTGCTGTCTTCCTGTAGCTGCGGGGCCAGGCCAAGCTCTCAGCTCCCTGGGTTTCGACCCGCCCGTAAGAGGGGTCAGGGTCCGAGTGCCTTTGCGCTCAGCTGGCAGCCTGTGTGGGGCACCCCCCCCGGCTAGCGGGGTGTGGGTCAAGATGCCCCTGAAGCGGAGAGAAGGAGCCTCCGTGGGCCTTTTGGGACCAGGGCCGCCCTGTAAGTCAGGGCCCGGTCAGTGCCCTGGCATCCCGGGTGCTTTGAAATGCCAGCGGCGGCTCCAGCCCCCTGTAAGCAGGGTCGTGCAGCCGCTCTGGCCGCTGCGTTGCATGCCCAGCTCCATTGCCCAGGGCGTCTGCTGCGGCGCCCGTCTGCGGTCCCGACCGGAAGTGTGCCGTGCGCCGCTTGGGTGAGTCGAGCGAAAGCGGGAAGACTTTGCAGAGCTGGGGGTGTCTGCGGGCGGGTAGCTGGCCGGGGGGTGCCCATGGGGAGCTGCCTGCGGGGCTGGAGGCTTCCCTCTTTCCCTCGGGCGGGGAGCAACTGGCACTACTGAGGCCTAACTCTGTCCTCCTTCCTTGGCAGTGGCTGGCACAGAAGGAAGAAGAGGCCCGCTGCGGAGCGGCGAGGCAACATACGGCGGAGGCAAGAGGCGGCGAGGCAAGAGGAGCGGCGTCCGGCTGAAGAGCAGGACAGGAGAAAGGCGCCCTGGGCAATGAGACCTCCCTCTCAATTTGGCTGTGGTAACACAAGATCTTTGCCAGCACCGTTAGGGTGCCCTGGTTGGCTTTGTGCTGGGCGACCTCCCTGTAAGCAGGGCTCGGTCTTTGCTTTTGCTGTTGTAGGCGTTTTGCCACCTAGCTCCTTGGCTGCACGGAGACTGGCAACCCTGTAAGGAGGGTCCGAGCCGGCGTCTCGGCCCGTATGGGGGGAAGTGTAGCTGCCTGGACCCCAGCCCCCCCTGTAAGCAGGGGAGGGCCCTTTAAACAGTTTCTCGGCTGCTGGCGGCCTGGCCAGCGTGACGCCCTGTACTTGGGGCATGTCACAACGATTGGCATCCTGAGGCCCCTCTACCTGCATGCATCCCCGGGGGGGCCAGGTCTGACCCTCTGCTCTCCTGCTCGGGGTTAAGGATGCCTGCCCCACCAGTGGCTGCCCAGAGCTTGCTCCCTCTCTTGGGAAGGGCTGTGTGTGTGGCCCCTCTTGCCTCTGTGTGCCTGAGTCTGCTTGTCCTTTAGGTCCCTTAGAAAAGGCTGTAGCTTAGCTTAGGCTTCCCAGGAGGGAAAGAGGGGCTCTGGGCGGTTCCACGGCAGTCTCCTTGGAGGCCTCGAGTGGGGTGGGAGCTCGGCTTGCCCCTCCTTTGATTGGATGGACACAGCAAAGCCGCTTAAGTCGTCTTGCGGCAAGGTGACCCCCCTGTAGTTCAGGGCCTGGGTCTCTGCCTTCATGGCAGCCTGTTCCCTTGGCGCCCTGTCAGCTTAACAGCCCCGCACTCGGGGCCTGAGTGACGAGTTATGGAGCCTTCTGTGCCGTTCTGTCCCCAGCAGCAGCCCCAGGTCCCTGTAAGCAGGGCTGGGGAGGCTGCTTTTGGCAGCTAACAGGAACAAACCTTTAGAGGGTTGAGGTCAGTCCCTGGGCTCCTGAAGAGGTGGTGTTGTGCTGCAGCCAGAAGGGCCGGCTGGGGGCATCCCTCTTTCCCTCGGGCAGGGAGGAATTGGCACTACCGAGGCCTTCTTTTGTCCTTTTGGCAATCTTTGTCAAGGCAGACAGAACGTAGCACTGCTGTGTATCATCACTTCTTGTCCTGCTCCTTCAGATATTCTTCATGTGGAAAGCACACTCAGACTAGCCTTCAGCTGCCACAAGCTGTATCAAAGGCCTGCCTCAGGTGATTTTTTGCCTGTTTATGTCTCCTGGCATAATGAGCTGCAGTCCTGTTGTGCAAGAATCCCATCCTTCTTCCATGTGGATTGTCACTTGCACTAGTGCAAAATGGTTGAGGTACCACGCAGCTCTTACTGTGTCCGTTTGAAGTCCATTTTGCTTCGATTCTGGACAGCTTTTCTGTGCTCAGGGTGAACATGCCACAGGTGTAAGGGTGAATTTGTGTTCCCAGTGATCCTCTTCTTTGGGAGAGAATAATTTTTGTTCTTTTGCTCTTATGTGATGCCTCCGTGCTTTTAATGAGTTGGAAGGAAATTTTAAGTGGTATGGAAGCAGTATTCAGCAGGGACACTAAGGACCAGTTTTCAGTTAGTCCACGTGCCAGGCAATCAGGTGAGAGGGCAGACTCAAATCAAACTCTCCAAAGCTTCTCATCATGTCTTCACATGGAGCAACTGCTCCTTCCCTTGCAGGCATCCTGGCTTGTTTCTAGGCTTAAGCATCTGTTGTGGACGTTCTTTGCACTTTTTAACCCTCCTAAACACCAGGGGGGATTCTTCAGGGAACAGTTTAGCTCAATCACAGCACTTATTTGTCTGTAAAATTTTGCCAGTGCTTCTGTAATAAAAAGGTTTTTATTTCTGCTGTAGCTTGCAAGCTGGTGACCACCGTGGGAGCACCGCTCTGTTGTTCACAGAGTGTTTTTTGTGTTGCAAACTTGGGACAAATGTGAGATTTAGGTGAGTTACTTTCTTTAGAAGTGTCTGCTCAGCCATCCTCTTCCTGGATCTCTTGGACAGAAGAAAGGTTTGTCTCTCTCTGTTTGCAGTGCCCTGATGAGGACTTGTGCCAACACAGGCTCAGAAAGCTGAAACCACCGAAGGGTTTAGTGGATGAGAGCAAAGCTCAGCCAGTTGCTGAAGGTGGAAACCTTACCCAGAAGGCTGTCCCCAGCTCGGGGTGATAAAAAGAAGAGGAGCGTAGCCGCTCAGCTGTCTTTCCTTCTGTGATGCCACGTGGGGGTGGTAAGGGTGCAGCAGAGGAGCAGTGAGGGAGGGGTGGGGGCAGTCTCCCACAAAGGCTGCTTGCAGACCTGAATGTTTGAAATGCCAGAACGTTCTTGGAGGGGAGGGAAAGCCCTGGGAAAGTGTGAGTGTGAGGTGTTCCAGCAGAGGAAAAGCGGTGCTGTTTGCAGGACAGTGATTTGTATGCAGCAAGGCTTTGACCTGACTCCCCCTGGATCTCTGTTACCTTGAAATGCTTCCAGAATAGAAAAGCACAGCCTGAGCAGGCCACAGAGGGTTTGAACTGGAAATAGAAATATCAACTGTGTCTCTCTCAATTAAAACTTTGTGTGTGCTTGTGGTGTGTTGTTTTTTCTTGGAATGGAAAAAGCCTGGAAGGGAGCTCAGCAAAGCTGCTCCCCAGGCAGAGGTGGAGGACCTCCCCAGACCTGCTGTGTTGGGAGTCTGTTACAGGGGTCTGCTGTTATCTAAAGTGGGCCTGGGGGGTATGAAAAGGGAATTTGGGGGTATCTGAATGGTTCTGAGGGCCTCTGCAGGGTCCTGATGGAGACGGGGGGGAGGTGGTGGGGTTTAGGGTCAGGCATCTCTGTGGGGTTCCAGGTTTTGGGGTCTTGCAGGAGCTGGGGAGGTCTCACTCTGGGTTTTAGTGTACCTGCAGCCCTGGGAGGCCCCAGCTTTGGCTCCCCCTGCATCTAAAGGTAAGCTAGGTGCACCTCCAGGGCTTCAGATTGTGACAAAAGGGGTCTGGGGACATGTGAACGGGACTGGGGGTACCAAGGCGGTTCTGACCTCACCAAGGTGCTGGCTGGGCAGTTTGCTTTATTTTGTGACATTTTTGGGGGTGAATCAAAGGGAGTGGGGGGATTGTGGGTGGGCTGGTTTTGCCACGTGGGGCAGGAGGCTGCTGCAGCAGAGGAGCAGGTGAGCGAGGGCTGGGGGCACCCCCCTAAAGTGCTGAAAACTCTCAGAGGGGACCACGAAATCTTCAAAACTGTAAGCACGGGGGTGAGGCGAGGCAGAGCCAAACCTCTGGTTTGCAGCTGGAGAGGCAGGGGTTGGAGTGATGGTGCGTAAGAAAGCTTTGGAAACGACCCCTGTCTGCCCTTTTTAAAGGCTTAGAGAATTGAAAAACAGAAGCCACAGAGGGGCTTGAGCTATAAGCAGAGCCTGTGTCATGCAAATTCAAAACAGTGGGGTGTGCGCGTTGTGGTTTGTAATGTAAATAGAAAAGATTCTGAGCAGGGCCGAGCCGAGCTGCTGCCCACGCCCAGGGAAGTGCTCAATCCCGCCCCGCCTGTGTAATGACACTGCTGCAATGGGCACAGCGCCTGCGCCCTAGCCCGGCTCTGCTCGCGCCAGGGGGGGCAGCGTCCCGGTGGTCGCTATGGATACGGCGCCTGCGCCCTAGCCCGGCTCTGCTCGCGCCAGAGGGGCAGCGTCCCGGTGGTCGCTATGGATACGGCGCCTGCGCCCTAGCCCGGCTCTGCTCGCGCCAGGGGGGGCAGCGTCCCGGTGGTCGCTATGGATACGGCGCCTGCGCCCTAGCCCGGCTCTGCTCGCGCCAGAGGGGCAGCGTCCCGGTGGTCGGTATGGATACGGCGCCTGCGCTCTAGCCCGGCTCTGCTCGCGCCAGGGGGGCAGCGTCCCGGTGGTCGCTATGGATACGGCGCCTGCGCCGCAGCGGGTCCGGTCCCGCGCACGCGCCCTCCTCGCGGGCTGCGCCCCGCTTTTCTGGCTGGGGGGGCGGGCGCCGCGCTGAGCAGCTTTGGAGCCGGAGCGGTCGCCGAAAGCCCTGATTCGGCGCCTGACGCCGTTCTGTGCCCCAGGGTGCCTGCGAACCGCCGTCCTTTGGCGGGGCAAGGGGTGCTGGCGCATTCGGGGAGCTCGCAGTGCGGTTTCCGGTGTCGCTGCCGGCCCGGGACTCCCAGGTGTGTTCCTTCCGGCGTCTGAAGGTGGTCTGGGGCCATCGGCAGGGCTTTTGGGGGTGACGGAGGAGGTCTTGGGGACACCTAAAAGGGTCTGGGGATACGTAAAGTTCTGGTGGGGCCATCTGAAAGGGTCAAGGGTCGTGGAGAGGCAGCTGGGCACCTCCGACGGACCCTTTGGGAGGTCTCTGCAGGCTGCCGTGGGAGCTGGGGGTGTCTCGGGGTGGGTTTGGGTTTGGGTTTGTGCTGCAAACAGCGTTGATAATGACTTAGAGAAAGACACACAAGAGACTCAGTAAGTCTCTTGTATCGTGCTTCTATTCTGGCGCCTGACACAGGTAGGATCATTTCAAAAGAGCTGTGTGTCTTCAGAGAGGTTTGGGCAAACTTTTATACAAAAAGTTATCTGTCTATAATGACAGAGGTCCAGATGCTGCCTATCTATACAAAGCTTATCTATCTAAAAGAGCAGAAGTACACATATCATGCAGGTGTCCTTTATCTTATCCAAAAGAGCATCTTGTCCAAGACTAACAGACGTGAATCACTGACAAATCCTGTTATTCCTTCTCTATCCAAAGGCTGTCTGCCAGCCCCTCTCCCCCTCCCTGCGTCCCAGCATTTCAGCTAACAAGCGGAAAATTCTTATCAACTCTGTGGTTTTGTTAATGAGACTTTTCTGTTCATCAGTTCCCCCCTTTCTCACAGCCAACAGTATATTCCTATACCATATTTTCTTAAGGCAAACTTTGGACCCAGGCTTTCTGAGCTATCTTTCCCATGCTGACACTTGTGGAAGTTACTCTCAGATGTAGTCACCCAGTCTGATGCCCCCCAAGTCCAATTCATTGAGGCTTCCCCAAATAAAGGGGTCCTCATTTGGCCTCGAGGAAGTTCAGTGCATATCCAACAGTTAGAGAGATTAGTTTGCAAAGCCAATTCTTGCCTAACGTGTAAGTACATATTGCCTTCCCATCCCTCAATTTCCTTGCTGTGCTGCAAAGATTTTGATAGGAATTTCTAGGTATTAACTACAGCCAGGGCAATCCTTCAAGTGCCCTAGGAATGCAGTGGAAACCTTTTGGGAATTGTTCCTGCTCTGGTACTCCTCAAGCTATGAGGAGCTCTTCAGGGCAGCTCCAAGGTTAGGTTTGGATTCTCCTGGAGTCGCACACAGAACGAGTCTCACGATTCCAGTGGTCTAATTTCATAGCTGCATTTTCTTCTCTCTGCCTAGGTGACAGGACGACCTCACTAATGAAGAGAGCCTGAGCTCTGCAGGAACCTTGAACCCAAGCAGCCAGTGCCTTCTGTGAGTACTAGCTGTCCTTGCTCAACGTGGAACGAGTTGAGAGCTGAAGCCAGACCACGCCATAATTCCCTCAGCTTCCTCTTCTGCAGATTAAACAGTCCCAGTTCCTTCAGCCACTCCTCATAAGGCTTGTTATCCAGACCCCTCACCAGCTTTGTGGCCCTTCTCTGGACTCACTCTCTCACAAGGGGTGTCCTGGGGAACACCACTCGTGCCCGGCCGGCCACCGGCTGGGTTTAACTCTGTTCCCCACCGCTCTTGGGGCCCAGCCATCCATCCTGTTCTGCTGTCCAGCAGTCCCTTTGAAAAACAATCCATCTGAAAAAAGAAGTAGCAGAGAAGGAAAGCTGAAGCTGCAAAGATTGCAGTCCCCTCAGTTCTGGTTGTAGCCAGGTGGGGGTTGGTCTCTTCTCCCAGGCAAGCAGCACCAGAGCAAGAGGGCACAGTCTCAAGCTGTGCCAGGGGAGGTTTAGGCTGAATGTTAGGAAGTGGTTTACAGCTTGGCCAAAGACTCTTCTGATCCCTGTCTTCTGGTCGTGACCAGCAGCGTGCACGGGTGGCCAAGAAGGCCACTGGCAACCTGGCCAATATCAGGAACAGTGTGGCCAGCAGGAGCAGGGAGGTCATTCTGCCCCTGCACTTGGCACTGGTTAGGGCACACCTTGAGTCCCGTGTCCAGTTCTGGGCCCCTCCGTTTAAGCAAGACGTTGAGTTGCTGGAAGGAGTCCGGAGAAGGGCAACAAAGCTGGGGAGGGGTTTGGAGCACAGGCCTGTGAGGAGAGGCTGAGGGAGCTGGGGTTGCTTAGCCTGGAGAAGAGGAGGCTCAGGGGAGACCTTCTTGCTCTCTGCAACTCCCTGAAGGGAGGTTGTAGCCAGGTGGGGGTTGGTCTCTTCTTCCAGGCAAGCAGCACCAGAACAAGAGGACACAGTCTCAAGCTGTGGCAGGGGAGGTTTAGGCTAGAGGTTAGGAAGAGGTTCTGCACAGAGAGAGTGATTGCCCATTGGAGTGGGCTGCCCAGGGAGGTGGTGGAGTCACCATCTTTGGAGGTGTTCAGGAGGAGACTGGATAGGGTGCTTGGTTGCATGGTTTAGTTGATTAGGTGGTGTTGGATGATAGGTTGGACACGATGATCTTGAAGGTCTCTTCCAACCTGGTCCGGTCCATTCCATTCCAACACCATCTAATCAACTAAACCATGGCACTGAGTGCCTCATCCAGTTTCTTTCTAAACACTTCCAGTGATGGTGACTCCCTGGGCACCACCTCCCTGAGCAGCACATTCCAAAGGCCAATCTCTCTTTCAACCTGCTCTATTCTATTCTATGAAGACCTTCTTCCTAACATCCAGGTTTAATTGGTGAGAGCAACAGACTTGGTTGCTGCCACCCGCTGCTAAGGGGTCTGAGTGGCCCCCTTATGGGGTTTGGAGGCAGGTAAAGGTTTCTTTTGGTATGTGAAGGGGTTTTGTGGGCATCTAGAAGGGGTGTGGAGCCCCCTGAAAGGGTCTGGGATAGTGTCAGGGGGTTCTGGGCTGGTCAACCAGCGGGTCTGGGGACATTAGAAGCGTCTGGGGGTACCTAAAGTGGAGCTGGGCGTATCAGATGGGGGGTTTGGGTGCCTCCAAAGGGGTTTTGTGGGCATCTAAGTTGGGGAATCTGGGGGGGCCCTGAAGGAGTTGGGGGGTTCTCCTCAAACTATGAGCAGACACACAGACAGTTGTTAAGGGACTTTCTTTGATCATTCCAGGTCTGGTGTGCTGGGACTGGCAGGATCTTCCTGAGCTGTCCACGTACAGTTTCTGTCGACACTCTTCAGCTCGTACATCCGGTTTGCTGACAGAGGGTGTGGGGTTTGTGGGGCCCGGCAGCGAGACTTTTCCAAAGAGGAGCTCTTCAGGGCAGCTCCAAGGTTAGGTTTGGATTCTCCTGGAGTCGCACACAGAACGAGTCTCACGATTCCAGTGGTCTAATTTCATAGCTGCATTTTCTTCTCTCTGCCTAGGTGACAGGACGACCTCACTAATCAAGAGAGATAGCCTGAGCTCTGCAGGAACCTTGAACCCAAGCAGCCAGTGCCTTCTGTGAGTACAAGCTGTCCTTGCTCAACGTGGAAGTAGTTGAGAGCTGAAGCCAGACCACACCGTAATTCCCTCAGCTTCCTCTTCTGCAGATTAAACAGTCCCAGTTCCTTCAGCCACTCCTCCTAAGGCTTGTTATCCAGACCCCTCACCAGCTTTGTGGCCCTTCTCTGGACTCACTCTCTCACAAGGGGTGTCCTGGGGAACACCACTTGTGCCCGGCCGTCCGCCGGCTGGGTTTAACTCTGTTCCCCACCGCTCTTGGGGCCCAGCCATCCATCCTGTTCTGCTGTCCAGCAGTCCCTTTGAAAAACAATCCATCTGAAAAAAGAAGTAGCAGAGAAGGAAAGCTGAAGCTGCAAGGATTGCAGTCCCCTCAGTTCTGGTTGTAGCCAGGTGGGGGTTGGTCTCTTCTCCCAGGCAAGCAGCACCAGAACAAGAGGACACAGTCTCAAGCTGTGCCAGGGGAGGTTTAGGCTGGATGTTAGGAAGAAGGTCTTCATAGAATAGAATAGAGCAGGTTGAAAGAGAGATTGGCCTTTGGAATGTGCTGCTCAGGGAGGTGGTGCCCAGGGAGTCACCATCACTGGAAGTGTTTAGAAAGAGACTGGATGAGGCACTCAGTGCCGTGGTTTAGTTGATTAGATGGTGTTGGAATGGAATGGAATAGAATAGAATAGAATAGACCAGACCAAGTTGGAAGAGACCTTCAAGATCATCGTGTCCAACCTATCATCCAACACCACCTAATCAACTAAACCAAGCAACCAGGCACCCTATCCAGTCTCCTCCTGAACACCTCCAAAGATGGTGACTCCACCACCTCCCTGGGCAGCCCATTCCAATGGGCCATCACTCTCTCCGTGCAGAACCTCTTCCTAACCTCTAGCCTAAACCTCCCCTGGTGCAGCCTGAGACTGTGTCCTCTTGTTGGGCCCGGTGATGATCAAAGTTCTTTTCCAAGCTGCTTACTCCTGTTTGGTTTTATTCTCCTGCATGAATTGTCAGTTCAAAGCACTCGAGAGAAATGGTGTGATGGCTGTGCTGCAAAGCATCAGACTGGGGACCGAAAGACAACCTCCTGTGGATCGATGTACCGGGATATTCCAGGAACCTCTGTGCTGCCATAGACCTGGACTTAAACTCGTTCCAGATGCCGCGGTGTGTTCCACATGACAATCGCACTCGGCACGTGAAGAGTGGCCAAGAGACTTCCCTTGTTTCCTTTGTGGAAGGCTTTTGTGTGTCCCCCGGCCCCGGGGGCCGTGTTCCTCTCGGGCAGGCTGCGGACGAGGCTGCCCTCGGCAGCAGGCGTGCCGCAAGCGGAGCGGCGAAGCTGTGTTCCTGGCAGTTCTCTCTCCGCCTGGATCAGGAGGAAGGTGCCGGCCGACAAGGACTTGCACTGACACAGGGTCAGAGAGCTGAGAGCACCAAAGGGTTTAATTGGTGAGAGCAACAGACTTGGTTGCTGCCACCCGCTGCTAAGTGGCCCCCACATGGGGTTTGGAGGCAGGTAAAGGTTTCTTTTGGCGTGTGAAGGGGTTTTGTGGGCATCTAGAAGGGGTGTGGAGCCCCCTGAAAGGGTCTGGGATAGTGTCAGGGGGTTCTGGGCTGGTCCACCAGCGGGTCTGGGGACATTGGAAGCATCTGGGGGTACCTAAAGTGGAGCTGGGTGTTTCAGATGGGGGGTTTGGGTGCCTCCAAAGGGGTTTTGTGGGCATCTAAGTTGGAGAATCTGTGGGGGTCCTGAAGGAGTTGGGGGGTTCTCAGTGAGGTTTTGGAGTCTCTATGGAGTCCCTGTTGTATCTTGGGTCTGCTGTGGGATTGGTAGTGACTGGGTGCTCCGGTTTTGGTGGCTCCAGGGCAGCAGGTACCCACAGGGCTGTGCCTTACTTTATGTTCCCCAGCTGTGGGCCAAGCAGGAGCCCCAGGGGAAGGGAATTTCAGCATGTGGCGGGTGATAGTGGAGGCGACTTCCTGACAAAATGGCTTTGGGGGTTTGGTTAGGTCTTGTTTTTATGGTTGACTCACTCTAGCTTTCTTTCCTTTTTTTTCAGGGAGCTTAACTGCTTTGCCTGAGGACCAGTTGCAGATTTGTATTCGGCCTCAGCCACAAGCCCTGACACGGAGCGGGGTGCTTTGGTGTCAGAATGTGGAGCTGTTGGAAACCCAATTGCTCACTGAAAAAAAGAAAAGGAATAATTTGTCATAAAAAAATCCCCACAGTTCCTGTAAGCTTTCGAGTTCCTACTTAATAATATAAAGCAGTTTGTGGTTTGGTTGGTTTGGTTTTTTTCTTCTTGTGCTGCAAAGATTTTGATAGGAATTTCTAGGTATTAACTACAGCCAGAGCAAGCCTCTACTTGCCCTGGGAACGCAGTGAAAACCTTTTGGGAATTGGTTCTGCTCTGTTACTCCTCAAGCTATGAGCAGACACACACAAAGTTGCTATCAGAGTTTCTTGGTGCATTCCAGGTCCGGTGTGTTCAGACCGGCAGGATCTTCCTGGGTGTTACAGTTTGAGCTGGGTGCCCCCCTGCAGTGTTTACTTCCTGTGTCCAGAAATCCAGCCCAGGGGTGGACACAGGAAATTATGTAGTATTTCATACCACAATCCTTTGCACCACTATAAGATCCAGTGCGGAGTCTAGCACTATCTCTTTTCTTCCTCCTCCGTCAGCCGGTAACTGGGGAGATGTCTCCTGGCTTTGGGCCTGGCTAGGCCCAAGGCCATGGGGGGATGGGCAGTCTCAGATCTGGCCAGCTGAGACTAGCCTAGCAGTGGGAGGGGGAAGAAGGAGCCCTGGGGGTCTCGGATGTACCCTCAGGTGGGGATGGGGTCTCTCTGGGTCTGCTTTGGGATTTTTCTTTGTCACTCTGCTTTTGCTTTTCTGTAAAGGTTCACTGCTTTCTATTTAAACTTTCCATCACTTTTGCAATCCGTTTGTCTGAGTGTTTATTGTTGCCAGGGGTGGGGAAGGGGGCTGCCTCAACCCTTGCACATTCTTGGTAGCAGAGGATGGTTAAGATGGGCAGAGGATCTGCCCCCAACCCCTTTACATTCTTGGCGAGCCAGCCAGGAGAAGGAGTTGGTTATTGTGGCTACTCTGCAGATCGGATTGCAAAAGATAAGAGAGTTTAAATTTAGTTCTGGGCGTCGGTTTGGTTTTTTGGCAGGTGGGGGCTCGTGTTGTTGTTGGGGCGACTGTGTTAAGTTCTTGTGGATTGCAGGGGGATACCTGGTGCGTGACCGGTGGCAGAGAGTCCCTCCTGCTATTTTCAAGCAGGGGTGGTTCTTAACCACCGGAATGGGGGCACCGCTTGAGAATGCGGGACCTGCCTTCCCCCACCTTTATTCTTTGCGGAGCGGTAAAAGCGGCAGGGAGTGAAGTGGGGGAGGAGCAGTGGCGAGCAGATCAAAGTCAGGTCCGTTCTCGCTGCGGGGTAGGGCCAGCCGCGGCGAGCGGGCGAGCTCGACTCCCTATGGGCGAACGGGGACTCCAGCTGAAAGCTGTTCTCAAGGGCCCTGAGGACGTGCTCATGGCTTTTGCTGGATGAGGCGTTTGAATACCCGAGGGGTGGAGGCGATTTTGATTCTGTACCGCGGCGGCAGAGGTGGGCGGAGCCCTGCTGTGCGCTCGGAGCGGCGGCGGCGGTCCCCGGCCGTCCGCTTGAGCTGCGGTGGCGGCGGGACCGGCCGTGCGCTCGGAGCGGCGGCGGCGGTCCCCGGCCGTCCACTTGAACTGCGGTGGCGGCGGGACCTGCCGTTCGCTCGGGCTGCGGCGGCGGTGAGCACAGCCGTGCGCTCGGAGCGGCGGCGGGGCCGGCCCTAGTCTCTTCCCCGACTTTTTCGGACGAGTTCCGAAAATGGCGCCGAGCACCTGGCTCCACCTCCCTTCTTCTCACTAGGTTGTGGTGCAGCCCCTCCCTCCGCCAGGGGAGGGTTGTGTTTTGGATGCTGTCACGTCTCGGTACGCGAACGCCTAGCGGGAAGGCGGTGTACTGTGATAAGCATCTGTAGAGCCTCGGGCCGCGGCTGGAAGCGGTCAGCACTGGGCTTGGGATAGGTCCGTGCAGGGTTGTGAAAGGCTCAGCGTGCTGTTTTCTTGGAGGGGTGGAGAAGCAGTTAGAGCCTCATTGTTCTGACTGGCTTGCCCCAGGGGTGGAAACATGCCGCTGAGTAAATAGAGATGGGAATAAAGGTTTGGTTGAGAAGTTGTGAGGTTCCTTCCAGGTGACCAGGATGTCCAACGGATCCAAGAAGAGCTTGCACCGCAGAAGAGTGAACTCTGCATCGCTGAGAGGTTCTACTAGATGAGGGAAGAAGAACTGGAATGGACGGACACTAGAGCCTGAATGAGAGACCGTTTGGGTGGACGCCCAGATGAAGATAGGGACTTCGCCGAACATGTCATCGGAAGATTTCTGATTTAATGATGTGTTTGGGTGCAAAGATTATGGTATGAAATAAGGGGTGGTATGTTACAGTTTGAGCTGGGTGCCCCCCTGCAGTGTTTACTTCCTGTGTCCAGAAATCCAGCCCAGGGGTGGACACAGGAAATTATGTAGTATTTCATACCACAATCCTTTGCACCACTATAAGATCCAGTGCGGAGTCTAGCACTATCTCTTTTCTTCCTCCTCCGTCAGCCGGTAACTGGGGAGATGTCTCCTGGCTTTGGGCCTGGCTAGGCCCAAGGCCACGGGGGGATGGGCAGTCTCAGATCTGGCCAGCTGAGACTAGCCTAGCAGTGGGAGGGGGAAGAAGGAGCCCTGGGGGTCTCGGATGTACCCTCAGGTGGGGATGGGGTCTCTCTGGGTCTGCTTTGGGATTTTTCTTTGTCACTCTGCTTTTGCTTTTCTGTAAAGGTTCACTGCTTTCTATTTAAACTTTCCATCACTTTTGCAATCCGTTTGTCTGAGTGTTTATTGTTGCCAGGGGTGGGGAAGGGGGCTGCCTCAACCCAGCACACTGGGCCATCCGATTACGGTTTCCGTTGACACTTTTCAGCCCTTACATCCGGTTTGCCGACAGAGGACGTTGGTTTGTGGGCCCTGGCAGCGACAGTTTTCCAAAGAGGAGCTCTAAGGCCAGCTGCAAGGTTAGGTTTGGATTCTCCTGGGGTGCCTGTGCTTGAAAGCCCCCCAGAGGCCGTGCAGAGTGGTGCTCGCAGTAGCTCTGTGCAAGTCTGCCGTGGGCTCAGGAGGCCAGTATCTAGAGAGAGGGAAGGACAGAGACACTTCTAAGACAGTTTTAAAGAAATAATTATGAGAAGAGGCAAATTAATTCTGGGGACTCATGTGATATATCTGTTTAAGAGAAAAACAAATGAAGGAGGTTTCTGACCATAACCAGGCTGACAAAGCACAGTAATGTGGTTTCCTATGGGACTCAACTCCTCCTGCATTGCACAGGACACTTCAACAGCTGTCCTGACAAGCTCTAAGTAATGAACTTAATCCACCCTGTGCGAGCAATGGGGCAAAAGATTACAAAATCCATGTATGCAGTTGAGATGTGTTACGTTGGGACGCCCAGGATACAGCTCATCAAGCTCTCCTAGTGTTTAGACGCAAGATGGAAGAAGGAAGGGGGAAGACAGAGCAGAAGGTCTATTTAAATATGAAACTCCTAGGCTGAAAGAAAAGAAAAACATTTTAAAGAGCACTCAGTGAGACTCTGTCACCAGCATAGCTAATCACAGAATCACTGAGTGTTAGGGGTTGGAAGGGACCCCAAAATAGCATCCGGTCCAACCCCTGTGCCAGTGCAGGATCACCTGGGGCGGGTTTTGAATGTCTCCAGAGACTCCACTAACTCTCTGGGCAGCCTGCTCCAGGGCTCTGGCACACACAGTGAAAAGGTTTTCCCTTCTGTTCCTGTGGAACTTCCTCCTTTTATTCGTCGGACGCAGCGAAGCCGCTGGGTCGTGTTGCTGCGGCAAGGTGACCCACCCTGTAGTTCAGGGCCTGGGTCTGTGCCTTCATGGCAGCCTGTTCCCTTGGCACCCTGTCAGCTTAACAGCCCTGTACTCGGGGCCTGTGTGACGAGTTGTGGAGCCCTCCATCCCCCTTCTGTCCCCAGCAGCAGCCCAAGGTCCCTGGAAGCAGGGCTGGGGAGGCTGCTTTAGGCAGCTAACAGGAACCAACCTTGCCTGGCCCTTAGGGGGCTGAGGTCAGTCCCTGGGCTCCTGAAGAGGTGGTGTTGCGCTGCTGCCAGGAGGGCCGGCCCGTAGGTGGGGCACGGGCCAGAGCCTGTGGCTCTCTGTGGGGCTTTTTGGGAGTGCTGCTGAGGCCTCACTCTGTCCTGTTGGCATCCTTTGTCAGGGTAGCCAGATCCTAGGCCTGATGTCTGTCGTTAGCTCAATCGCAGAATTTGCTCGTCTGCTGTTCCTGTCCGTAAGTTTTTGCCAGTGCTTCTGTAATAAAAAGGTTTTTATTTCTCCTGTAACTTGCAAGCTGGTGACCTCCTTAGGAGCAGCACTGTGTTGTTCACAAAGTTCTTTGCTGTTGCAAAGCTGGGAGAAGTGTGAGGTTCAGCTGATGAAGTTTCTCTCTTTAGGGGTGTCTGCTCAGCCGTCCTCTTCCTGGATCTCGGAGCTTTGTCTCTCCCTGTTTGCGGTGCCCCGACAAGGACTTGTGCCGACACATCCTCGGGAAGCTGAAACCACCAAAGGGTTTAATGGGTGAGAGCAAAGCTCAGCTGTGTGCTGAAGCTGCAAACCTTGCCCAGAAGGCTGTCCCCGGCTCGGGGTGATAAAAAGAACAGGAGCGTAGCCGCTCGGCTGTCTTTCCTTCTGTGATGCCACAGCGGGGTGGGCGAGGATACAGCAGAGGAGCAGTGAGGGAGGGGTGAGGGCAGCCTCCCACAAAGGCTGCTTGCAGACCTGAAATGCCAAATGTTTGAAATGCCAGGACGTTCTTGGAGGGGAGGGAAAGCCCCGGGCAAGTGTAAGAGTGAGTGTGAGGTGTTCCAGCAGAGGAACAGCGGTGCTGCTTATTGAGAGATTGCAGAAGGGCAGTGATTTGTGTGCAGAAAGGCCTTGACGTGACCCCCCTCTGTTCTGTAGAAAGGCTTCTAGAGGAGAAAAGCACATCCTGAGCAGAGCCACGGGGGGGTGTGGGGTGTGGTTTGAAGCAGAAATAGCAACTGTCTCTCAATTAAAACAGTGGATTGTCTTTCATGTGTGTTTGTGGTGTGCTGTTTTTTCATTGACTGGAAAAAGCTCTGCAGGGAGACCAGCTGATCTGCTCCCGAGGCACAGCAGCACCGGACCTGCTGAGCGCTGGGGGCCTGTTAAGGAGGGTCTGCTGTCATCTGAAGTGGGCTTGGGGGTATGAAAGGGGGATTTGGGGGCATGTGAAGGGTTCTGGGAGCATCTAGAGGTGTCTGGGGACCTCTGGAGGGGCTCCTGGGTCATGTCTGGAGGGTCAGGGAGGAGTGGGGGGGTCTGTGCCTCAGTGTGGTTTCGGGGTCTCTGTGTCAGGTCCCCACAGCGTGTGGGTTGCTGTGTGGCACTGCTGGAGTCTCGGTGTCCCTAGCGCCCCTGACTCTTCTGCTCACTGCTCCCACCTTGTGGGCACGGCCAGGTACTGCTTGCTGTCGCCTGCTGCCAAGGGTGCAGGGAGGCGCAGAGAGGTATTCTGGGGCGTCTAGAGGGGCTTTGTGGGCATCGAGAGGTGTCTGGCGGCCTCTGGAGGGTCTCCGGGGGGGTCTCTGGAGGGTCCTGAAGCAGCTGAGGGGGCGGGGAGTGGTGGTGCTGTGTTAGAGGTCTCTGGGGGGTTCCAGGGTTTGGGGTCCCGCAGGATTGGGGTGGTCTGACCCCGGTATTGGGTGTCCTGCAGTCCCAGGACCCCCCAGCCACATCTCCCCCGGCATCTCAAGGCGAGCTGCGAGCACCTCAAGGGCCTTAGAGGGTGAGAAAGGAGGTCTGGGGGCATGTAGACGGAAGTGAGGGCACCAAGACGGCACCGCTCTCCCCGTGACAGCGACTGCCCTTCCCAAGATGGCGTCGCCCTCCCCGTGACAACGCCTGCCCTTCCCAAGATGGCGTCGATCTCCCCGTGACAGCGCTTGCCCTTCCCAAGATGGCGTCGCCCTCGCCCCATCGGCTCCGACCTAGCCAGCGTAACTATCGTTCCCTCTGCTTTCTCCGCTCCGCATCAGCTCAGTGTGGACTGTGCTCCTCTCTGGAGTTGTTCTGTGCCTGCTGCAGGACTCTGCTAAGGGTCTGAGGGTGGGCAGCAGCGGGGGGGGGGGGGGGGGGGGCGAGAAACACCAGCGGCGAGGGGGGGGGTGGGTGTCGATTTGCCGCGGTCGGGAGCAGTCTGCTCCCAGTTCACGAGCTGTTCTCCTATCTCTCTCAGCTCTTGCAGGCTGACCCCAATGCCCCCAGACTCGCCCAGTGATCCCAGGGCGAACCCAGCAGCACCCAGACTCGCCCAGCGATCGTCACGTGATTAGGGGCCGCGCAAAGGAGGGGCGGGGAGCAGAGAAAGCGGCGGCGGCGCTGTGAGGGGATAGGAAAGGGAAGGGGTGGGAAGGGAGCTAGAGGGGAGGGGGGGCGGAGAAGAGCGAACAGGTTACGTCACTGGAGGCGGGGCTTGAGGAAGACAATAGGCTGGCTATGGGGGGCGGGGCTGGAGGACTGGAGGCGGGGCTAGAGGGCGGCAATAGGATGGCTATTGGAGGGGGGCGGGAACGAGAGGGCATTTGCGTCACGCGGGGGCGGGGTTTGAGTGAAATAGGATGGCCGTGGAGGGGGCGGGGAAAGGGCTGAGGGAGGTTGCAGGAGGCGGGGCAGGAGGACTGGAGGCGGGGCTGGAGGAGGGTAAGAGGATGGCTATGGGAGGGGGCGGGGAAAGGGCTGAGGGAGGTTGCAGGAGGCGGGGCAGCAGGACTGGAGGCGGGGCTGGAGGGCCACAATAGGATGGCTATGGAAGGGGGCGGGGCTCGAGGAGGGCAGCAGGATGGCTGTGGGGGGCTACGGAGTCCCTGTTGTGTCGGCACAAGGGCTACGGCTGCTGCGACGGTACAGCCTCGCCCTGCCAGCCTAGCAGGGCATCCCCTTCTTGGCTTGTGTGGGCTCCAGGTAGGGTTTGATCTCTGTCAGTCAGGAAGGAAAGGCTGAAAAGGAAATTGCTCAGTCCACGCTTTTACCGAGGAGCTGAAGCTTCTGCCAGTGTAGACTCCAAGTGAGCAGGTATGTAAGCAAGCAGAAGTCCTCTGATGGGTATAATGGGAGTGGCAAAGAGACTTCCCTTGTTTCCAGTGTGGAAAACCTCTTGTTTGTCCCCTGACCCCAGGAGCTTCTCACAGGGGCTGTGTTCCTCGCTAACAGCAAGGCTGCGCTCGGCCCCTGGGGATGCTGCAACCGGAGCAGAGAAGCTGTGTTCCTGGCAGTTCTCTCTCCACCTGGATCAGGATGAAGGTTCAGGCCATTGCTCTGCATCTGGGCACTGCTGAGAGCTGCAGCTGGTGCCCAGATCAAAGACAGCTTTGTCTCTAAGGCCAGTGCTTCTCTGCAGAGGAACCAAGATTTCTCTGCAGGTGCTGCCCAGGCTTCCTCATCTGCTCAGAATGCCCAGCTCCAGTGCCAGGCTGATGTCACCTCACAGCCGTCACTCTGTCGGTGCTCGCCTAGGAGTGCCGGAAATCTTCCTGGAACTATTGGAGAAAAGGAAGCTTTGTCTGTCTCTGTTTGTGGTGCCCTGAGAAGGACTTGTACCGACACAGGCTCAGAAAGCTGAAACAAAAGAATGAGAGCAACAGATGGAAGAGATGGGTTGATTGCCAGCAAGAAATGCACCAACTGCAAGGTGATTTTGGGGTAGTAAATCCCAGAAGGTAAATCAACATTGCCAAATGGCAGTGTTTCCTCTTCACCATGGGTTACCCTATTAGAATATGTATTTCCAGCATAGAGGGGATCTTTGCTGCGTGACTAAGAGTGGGATCGTTAAAGTGGGAAACATCATCTGCTCCTGAGCCATTGGAATCTCTCCCAGAGAGACGCAGAGCTACTGTGCTGACAGGCAGAAGCAACCAGAAGGGTTTCAGGTTAGGGGTAGGTGTTGATTCTGGCCTAGAAACCCCTTAATGAGTTTTGTGCCTTGTTACCTGAGAAACAAAGTTTGTCCTGTTGTGTTTCCACCCCTAGAAAAAGCTGAAGAGCTTTGGTTCACCATGCTAAGTTGGCAGGGCAGGAAGACATCAGCGCCCAGCCTCCAGCCACGCCCGCTGGAACATGCTTTCCAATTAGTGCGCTACCTCTTAGGTTTCCAACCTGGGTATTCAAAGAACGCTGAGGAAAGTGGGGGCAGGTGCTTTTGCCAGGCAGCCTCCAATGAGCAGGCCCGGGGCAACGAGGAGGTGGCAGCAGCCAGCACATGCAGGCATTTCCTGGGGCTCAGTGAATGTTTAGAGCTCAGGGGCTCAGCCTGTGTTTCCGCTTCCTTTTCTTCAGCAAAGGAGTTCGGTTTGGCTGTCCTGAGCCTTGCTCTGCACCCGAATGCCGTACCGAGCGTGAGGGAAAGATGAAGCAACACCCACGTAGGCACCCAGGGAAAAAGCGGAGGTTGTCTTAGGAGCCGGATTGAGACAAAATTCACCCAACTCCTTCTGCGGTGGTGTACGGGAAAGAGTCGGTAGGGGAAGCCGCAGGACAGCCTGCAGCAAAGCTCAGGACTTGTTCCCTCGCCTCTGCCTTCTGCACGTCTCCTCGTCGGCCGCCTGTAAGCGAGACGCTTCACCAGCTGGCTTGTTTGAATTCAGCAAAGTTATGGCATGGAAGTTATCTGGTAGGAGTCGTTGCTAAACAGACGTAGTTGAAGCTTTGTATCTTCCGTTCTCTCTACTAGTTATTCTAATCTTGCCCTGTTGGTTTAGCCCATCAGTTTTCATGTTCTCTTCATCTATTAGTAGCAGAAGAAAGGGCCCCTTGATTCCAGTGTTTCTTGCTGTAGTTCAGAGGTAGAGTTGGCTTTCCCTCTGACCTTTTATACTTTTACTTTGTGTTAAGTGGAACCCAAAACTGAATAGGATACTTTGTGTAAAGCTTGAGCAGCCCTTAACTTTCGAATTATTATACTGCATGCACTACTGCTTTGCAACATTCACAGGACTGTGGTGGTGTCAGATGGTTCACTTGCATTTAGCTCCTCAGGGGCCAGGCCTTCCTTTGGGCTGATAGTCTTGGCCAAAGCTGCAATGTTCAGTCCTTGCTGTGAAAGGCAGGAGGTGCTGGCTGGGCAGTTTGCTTTATTTTGTGCCTTTCTGGGGGCGAATCAAAGGGAGTGGGGGGATTGTGGGTGGGCTGGTTCTGCCACGTGGGGCAGGGGGCTGCTGCAGCAGAGGAGCAGGTGAGCGAGGGCTGGGGGCCCCCCCCTAAAGTGCTGAAAATTCTCCGAGGGCACCACACTATCTTTAAAAGTGTAAGTACTGGGGTGAGGCGAGGCGGAGGCAAACCTCTGGTTTGCAGCTGGAGAGGGAGGGCTTGGAGTGACTGGTGCGTAAGAAAGCTTTGGAAACGACCCCTGTCTGCCCTTTCTGCTTCTAAAAGGCTTTTAGCATTGGAAAATAAAAGCCAGGTGGGGGCCCGGCTGCTGCCCACGCCCAGGGAGGTGCTCAGTGCTGCCACCCGGTGTGTAACGGCCGGCAGTGCAGCCGTGCCGCGGCGTGTGCCGCCCCGGGGGAGCTCAATGCTGCCACCCGGTGTGTACTGGCCGGCAGTGCAGCCGTGCCGCGGCGTGTGCCGCCCCGGGGGAGCTTAATACTGCCGCCCGGTGTGTAACGGCCGGCAGTACTGGCGGAACGAACGTTTTTCTGACAGCTGTTGGAGGAACATTTCTGTAGAGGTGTTTCCCAGGGCTCCTCAGCTGCTCAGAACTCAACGTGGTGTCTTGGAGGGGAATAAAACCCATGGAAAGCTGAGCGTGAGGTGACAACGCAGGCACCGCCCCCCCCAGCGTGTCACCGCCCCCCCCCAGCGTGTCACCGCCCCCCCCCAGCGTGTCACCGCCCCCCCCCAGCGTGTCACCGCCCCCCCCAGCGTGTCACCGCCCCCCCCAGCGTGTCACCGCCCCCCCCCAGCGTGTCACCGCCCCCCCCCAGCGTGTCACCGCCCCCCCCCAGCGTGTCACCGCCCCCCCCCAGCGTGTCACCGCCCCCCCCCAGCGTGTCACCGCCCCCCCCCAGCGTGTCACCGCCCCCCCCAGCGTGGCACCGCCCCCCCCAGCGTGGCACCGCCCCCCCAGCGTGGCACCGCCCCCCCCCAGCGTGGCACCGCCCCCCCCAGCGTGGCACCGCCCCCCCCAGCGTGGCACCGCCCCCCCCCCGCGTGGCACCGCCCCCCCCCGCGTGGCACCGCCCCCCCCCCGCGTGGCACCGCCCCCCCCCCGCGTGGCACCGCCCCCCCCCGCGTGGCACCGCCCCCCCCCAGCGTGGCACCGCCCCCCCAGCGTGGCACCGCCCCCCCCCAGCGTGGCACCGCCCCCCCCAGCGTGGCACCGCCCCCCCCAGCGTGGCACCGCCCCCCCCAGCGTGGCACCGCCCCCCCCAGCGTGGCACCGCCCCCCCCAGCGTGGCACCGCCCCCCCCAGCGTGGCACCGCCCCCCCAGCGTGGCACCGCCCCCCCAGCGTGGCACCGCCCCCCCAGCGTGGCACCGCCCCCCCAGCGTGGCACCGCCCCCCCCAGCGTGGCACCGCCCCCCCCCAGCGTGGCACCGCCCCCCCCCAGCGTGGCACCGCCCCCCCCAGCGTGGCACCGCCCCCCCCAGCGTGGCACCGCCCCCCCCAGCGTGGCACCGCCCCCCCAGCGTGGCACCGCCCCCCCCCAGCGTGGCACCGCCCCCCCCCAGCGTGGCACCGCCCCCCCAGCGTGGCACCGCCCCCCAGCCTGAACCCCACCCCCCAGCATGGCACCGCCCTCAGCAACATGGCGCCAGATGCTTTAAAATGGCTCAGTGCAGGGTCGTGGCTGGTAGAGGTTGGAGCTCTTCTGCTGTGTCCCAGGTCAGTGCCAGTCTCTGCTGCTTTGTGGGGTTTCTCTATAGCAGCCGCTGGAGCTGCGCGGGGCTTGGGGGGGTGGGGGCGAGTCCGGGCTTGGCCGGTGGGGCTCTGCGGGGGTGGCGGCTGCTGCCTCAACCGTACCCAGAGGCCCCGTGGGAGCTCAATGCTGCCACCCTGTGTGTAATGGCCGGCAGTGCAGCCGTGCCGCGGCGTGTGCCGCCCCGGGGGAGCTCATTTCTGCAGCCTAACTGCGCTGAATGCTCGAAAATTCTTAGGGGAAGAGCGGAGAGCAGAGAGCTTGACTCGAGCGTCGCTATGGATACGGCGCCTGCGCCCTAGCCCGGCTCTGCTCGCGCCAACAGGGGCAGCGTCCCGGTGGTCGCTATGGATACGGCGCCTGCGCCCTAGCCCGGCTCTGCTCGCGCCAGAGGGGCAGCGTCCCGGTGGTCGCTATGGATACGGCGCCTGCGCCCTAGCCCGGCTCTGCTCGCGCCAGAGGGGCAGCGTCCCGGTCGTCGCTATGGATACGGCGCCTGCGCCGCAGCGGGTCCGGTCCCGCCCACGCGCCCTCCTCGCGGGCTGCGCCCCGCTTTTCTGGCCGGGGGGGCGGGCGCCGCGCTGAGCAGCTTTGGAGCCGGAGCGGTGGCGGAGAGCCCTGATTCGGCGCCTGACGCCGTTCTGTGCCCCAGGGTGCCTGCGAACCGCCGTCCTATGCCGGGGCAAGGCGTCCTGGCGCATTCGGGGAGCTCGCAGTGCGGTTTCCGGTGTCGCTGCCGGCCCGGGACTCCCAGGTGTGTTCCTTCCGGCGTCTGAAGGTGGTCTGGGGCCATCGGCAGGGCTTTTGGGGGTGACGGAGGAGGTCTGGGGACACCTAAAAGGGTCTGGGGATATGTAAAGTTCTGGTGGGGCCATCTGAAAGGGTCAAGGGTCGTGGAGAGGCAGCTGGGCACCTCCGACGGACCCTTTGGGAGGTCTCTGCAGGCTGCCGTGGGAGCTGGGGGTGTCTCGGGGTGGGTTTGGGTTTGGGTTTGTGCTGCAAACAGCGTTGATAATGACTTAGAGAAAGACACACAAGAGACTCAGTAAGTCTCTTGTATCGTGCTTCTATTCTGGCGCCTGACACAGGTAGGATCATTTCAAAAGAGCTGTGTGTCTTCAGAGAGGTTTGGGCAAACTTTTATACAAAAAGTTATCTGTCTATAATGACAGAGGTCCAGATGCTGCCTATCTATACAAAGCTTATCTATCTAAAAGAGCAGAAGTACACATATCATGCAGGTGTCCTTTATCGTATACAAAAGAGCATCTTGTGCAAGACTAACAGAAGTGAATCACTGACAAATCCTGTTATTCCTTCTCTATCCAAAGGCTGTCTGCCAGCCCCTCTCCCCCTCCCTGCGTCCCAGCATTTCAGCTAACAAGCGGAAAATTCTTATCAACTCTGTGGTTCTGTTAATGAGACTTTTCTGTTCATCAGTTCCCCCCTTTCTCACAGCCAACAGTATATTCCTATACTATATTTTCTTAAGGCAAACTTTGGACCCAGGCTTTCTGAGCTATCTTTCCCATGCTGACAATTGTGGAAGTTACTCTCAGATGTAGTCACCCAGTCTGATGCCCCCCAAGTCCAATTCATTGAGGCTTCCCCAAATAAAGGGGTCCTCATTTGGCCTCGAGGAAGTTCAGTGCATATCCAACAGTCAGAGAGATTAGTTTGCAAAGCCAATTCTTGCCTAACGTGTAAGTACATATTGCCTTCCCATCCCTCAATTTCCTTGCTGTGCTGCAAAGATTTTGAGGGGAATTTCTAGGTATTAACTACAGCCAGGGCAATCCTTCAAGTGCCCTAGGAATGCAGTGAAAACCTTTTGGGAATTGTTCCTGCTCCGGTACTCCTCAAGCTATGAGGAGCTCTTCAGGGCAGCTCCAAGGTTAGGTTTGGATTCTCCTGGAGTCGCACACAGAACGAGTCTCACGATTCCAGTGGTCTGATTTCATAGCTGCACTTTCTTCTCTCTGCCTAGGTGACAGGACGACCTCACTAATGAAGAGAGATAGCCTGAGCTCTGCAGGAACCTTGAACCCAAGCAGCCAGTGCCTTCTGTGAGTACAAGCTGTCCTTGCTCAACGTGGAACTAGTTGAGAGCTGAAGCCAGACCACACCATAATTCCCTCAGCTTCCTCTTCTGCAGATTAAACAGTCCCAGTTCCTTCAGCCACTCCTCCTAAGGCTTGTTATCCAGACCCCTCACCAGCTTTGTGGCCCTTCTCTGGACTCACTCTCTCACAAGGGGTGTCCTGGGGAACACCACTTGTGCCCGGCCGGCCACCGGCTGGGTTTAACTCTGTTCCCCACCGCTCTTGGGGCCCAGCCATCCATCCTGTTCTGCTGTCCAGCAGTCCCTTTGAAAAACAATCCATCTGAAAAAAGAAGTAGCAGAGAAGGAAAGCTGAAGCTGCAAAGATTGCAGTCCCCTCAGTTCTGGTTGTAGCCAGGTGGGGGTTGGTCTCTTCTCCCAGGCAAGCAGCACCAGAGCAAGAGGACACAGTCTCAAGCTGTGCCAGGGGAGGTTTAGGCTGGATGTTAGGAAGAGGCTTACAGCTTGGCCAAAGAATCTTCCGATCCCTGTCTTCTGGTCGTGACCAGCAGCGTGCACGGGTGGCCAAGAAGGCCACTGGCAACCTGGCCAATATCAGGATCAGAGTGGCCAGCAGGAGCAGGGAGGTCATTCTGCCCCTGCACTTGGCACTGGTTAGGGCACACCTTGAGTCCCGTGTCCAGTTCTGGGCCCCTCCGTTTAAGCAAGACGTTGAGTTGCTGGAAGGAGTCCGGAGAAGGGCAACAAAGCTGGGGAGGGGTTTGGAGCACAGGCCTGTGAGGAGAGGCTGAGGGAGCTGGGGTTGCTTAGCCTGGAGAAGAGGAGGCTCAGGGGAGACCTTCTTGCTTTCTACGACTCCCTGAAGGGAGGTTGTAGCCAGGTGGGGGTTGATCTCTTCTTCCAGGCAAGCAGCACCAGAACAAGAGGACACAGTCTCAAGCTGTGCCAGGGGAGGTTTAGACTCGAGGTGAGGAGAAAGATCTTCACCGAGCGAGTCTTCATAGAATAGAATAGAGCAGGTTGAAAGAGAGATTGGCCTTTGGAATGTGCTGCCCAGGGAGGTGGTGGAGTCACCATCACTGGAAGTGTTTAGAAAGAGACTGGATGAGGCACTCAGTGCCGTGGTTTAGTTGATTGGAATGGAATGGACCAGGTTGGAAGAGACCTTCAAGATGATCGTGTCCAACCTATCATCCAACACCACCTAAATACTAAACCAAGCAACCAAGCACCCTATCCAGTCTCCTCCTGAGCACCTCCAAAGATGGTGACTCCACCACCTCCCTGGGCAGCCCATTCCAATGGGCCATCACTCTCTCTGTGCAGAACCTCTTCCTAACCTCTAGCCTAAACCTCCCCTGGTGCAGCCTGAGGCTGTGTCCTCTTGTTGGGCCCGGTGATGATCAAAGTTCTTTTCCAAGCTGCTTACTCCTGTTTGGTTTTATTCTCCTGCATGAATTGTCAGTTCAAAGCACTCGAGAGAAATGGTGTGATGGCTGTGCTGCCAAGCATCAGACTGGGGACCGAAAGACAACCTCCTGTGGATCGATGTACCGGGATATTCCAGGAACCTCTGTGCTGCCATAGACCTGGACTTAAACTCGTTCCAGATGCCGCGGTGTGTTCCACATGACAATCGCACTCGGCACGTGAAGAGTGGCCAAGAGACTTCCCTTGTTTCCTTTGTGGAAGGCTTTTGTGTGTCCCCCGGCCCCGGGGGCCGTGTTCCTCTCGGGCAGGCCGAGGACGAGGCTGCCCTCGGCAGCAGGCGTGCCGCAAGCGGAGCGGCGAAGCTGTGTTCCTGGCAGTTCTCTCTCCACCTGGATCAGGACGAAGGTGCCGGCCGACAAGGACTTGCACTGACACAGGGTCAGAGAGCTGAGAGCACCAAAGGGTTTAATTGGTGAGAGCAACAGACTTGGTTGCTGCCACCCGCTGCTAAGTGGCCCCCTAATGGGGTTTGGAGGCAGGTAAAGGTTTCTTTTGGCGTGTGAAGGGGTTTTGTGGGCATCTAGAAGGGGTGTGGAGCCCCCTGAAAGGGTCTGGGATAGTGTCAGGGGGTTCTGGGCTGGTCCACCAGCGGGTCTGGGGACATTGGAAGCATCTGGGGGTACCTAAAGTGGAGCTGGGTGTTTCAGATGGGGGGTTTGGGTGCCTCCAAAGGGGTTTTGTGGGCATCTAAGTTGGGGAATCTGGGGGGGTCCTGAAGGAGTTGGGGGGTTCTCAGTGAGGTTTTGGAGTCTCTATGGAGTCCCTGTTGTATCTTGGGTCTGCTGTGGGATTGGTAGTGACTGGGTGCTCCGGTTTTGGTGGCTCCAGGGCAGCAGGTACCCACAGGGCTGTGCCTTGCTTTATGTTCCCCAGCTGTGGGCCAAGCAGGAGCCCCAGGGGAAGGGAATTTCAGCATGTGGCGGGTGATAGTGGAGGCGACTTCCTGACAAAATGGCTTTGGGGGTTTGGTTAGGTCTTGTTTTTATGGTTGACTCACTCTTGCTTTCTTTCCTTTGTTTTCAGGGAGCTTAACTGCTTTGCCTGAGGACCAGTTGCAGATTTGTATTCGGCCTCAGCCACAAGCCCTGACACGGAGCGGGGTGCTTTGGTGTCAGAATGTGGAGCTGTTGGAAACCCAATTGCTCACTGAAAAAAAGAAAAGGAATAATTTGTCATAAAAAAATCCCCACAGTTCCTGTAAGCTTTCGAGTTCCTACTTAATAATATAAAGCAGTTTGTGGTTTGGTTGGTTTGGTTTTTTTCTTGTTGTGCTGCAAAGATTTTGATAGGAATTTCTAGGTATTAACTACAGCCAGAGCAAGCCTCTACTTGCCCTGGGAACGCAGTGAAAACCTTTTGGGAATTGGTTCTGCTCTGTTACTCCTCAAGCTATGAGCAGACACACAGGCAGTTGTTAACAGAGTTTCTTGGTGCATTCCAGGTCTGGTGTGTTCAGACCGGCAGGATCTTCCTGGGCCATCCGATTACGGTTTCCGTTGACACTTTTCAGCCCTTACATCCGGTTTGCCGACCGAGGACGTTGGTTTGTGGGCCCTGGCAGCGACAGTTTTCCAAAGAGGAGCTCTAAGGCCAGCTGCAAGGTTAGGTTTGGATTCTCCTGGGGTGCCTGTGCTTGAAAGCCCCCCAGAGGCCGTGCAGAGTGGTGCTCGCAGCAGCTCTGTGCAAGTCTGCCGTGGGCTCAGGAGGCCAGTATCTAGAGAGAGGGAAGGACAGAGACTCTTCTAAGACAGTTTTAAAGAAATAATTATGAGAAGAGGCAAATTAATTCTGGGGACTCATGTGATATATCTGTTTAAGAGAAAAAAAAATGAAGGGGGTTTCTGACCATAACCAGGCTGACAAAGCACAGTAATGTGGTTTCCTATGGGATTCAACTCCTCCTGCATTGCACAGGACACTTCAACAGCTGTCCTGACAAGCTCTAAGTAATGAACTTAATCCACCCTGTGCGAGCAATGGGGCAAAAGATTACAAAATCCATGTATGCAGTTGAGATGTGTTACGTTGGGACGCCCAGGATACAGCTCATCAAGCTCTCCTAGTGTTTAGACGCAAGATGGAAGAAGGAAGGGGGAAGACAGAGCAGAAGGTATATTTAAATATGAAACTCCTAGGCTGAAAGAAAAGAAAAACATTTTAAAGAGCACTCAGTGAGACTCTGTCACCAGCATAGCTAATCACAGAATCACTGAGTGTTAGGGGTTGGAAGGGACCCCAAAATAGCATCCGGTCCAACCCCTGTGCCAGTGCAGGATCACCTGGGGCAGCTTTTCAATGTCTCCAGAGACTCCACTAACTCTCTGGGCAGCCTGCTCCAGGGCTCTGGCACACACAGTGAAAAGGTTTTCCCTTCTGTTCCTGTGGAACTTCCTCCTTTTATTCGTCGGACACAGCGAAGCCGCTGGGTCGTGTTGCTGCGGCAAGGTGACCCACCCTGTAGTTCAGGGCCTGGGTCTGTGCCTTCATGGCAGCCTGTTCCCTTGGCACCCTGTCAGCTTAACAGCCCTGTACTCGGGGTCTGTGTGACGAGTTGTGGAGCCCTCCATCCCCCTTCTGTCCCCAGCAGCAGCCCAAGGTCCCTGTAAGCAGGGCTGGGGAGGCTGCTTTAGGCAGCTAACAGGAACCAACCTTGCCTGGCCCTTAGGGGGCTGAGGTCAGTCCCTGGGCTCCTGAAGAGGTGGTGTTGCGCTGCTGCCAGGAGGGCCGGCCCGTAGGTGGGGCACGGGCCAGAGCCTGTGGCTCTCTGTGGGGCTTTTTGGGAGTGCTGCTGAGGCCTCACTCTGTCCTGTTGGCATCCTTTGTCAGGGTAGCCAGATCCTAGGCCTGATGTCTATCGTTAGCTCAATCGCAGAATTTCCTCGTCTGCTGTTCCTGTCCGTAAATTTTTGCCAGTGCTTCTGTAATAAAAAGGTTTCTATTTCTCCTGTAACTTGCAAGCTGGTGACCTCCTTAGGAGCACCACTGTGTTGTTCACAAAGTTCTTTGCTGTTGCAAAGCTGGGAGAAGTGTGAGGTTCAGCTGATGAAGTTTCTCTCTTTAGGGGTGTCTGCTCAGCCGTCCTCTTCCTGGATCTCGGAGCTTTGTCTCTCCCTGTTTGCGGTGCCCCGACAAGGACTTGTGCCGACACATCCTCGGGAAGCTGAAACCACCAAAGGGTTTAATGGGTTTGAGACAAAATTCACCCAACTCCTTCTGCGGTGGTGTACGGGAAAGAGTCGGTAGGGGAAGCCGCAGGACAGCCTGCAGCAAAGCTCAGGACTTGTTCCCTCGCCTCTGCCTTCTGCACGTCTCCTCGTCGGCTGCCTGTAAGTGAGACGCTTCACCAGCTGGCTTGTTTGAATTCAGTAAAGTTATGGCATGGAAGTTATCTGGTAGGAGTCGTTGCTAAACAGATGTAGTTGAAGCTTTGTATCTTCCGTTCTCTCTACGAGTTACAGTATCACAGTATCACAGTATCACTTAGGTTGGAAAGGACCTCGAGGATCATCGAGTCCAACCTGACACCGCAGACCCCATGACTAGACCATGGCACCAAGTGCCACGTCCAATCTCCCCTTGAACGCCTCCAGGGTCGATGACTCAACCACCTCCCCGGGCAACCCATTCCAATGCCGAATGACTCGCTCGGTGAAGAACTTCCTCCTCACCTCGAGTCTGAACCTCCCCTGGCGCAGCTTGAGACTGTGTCCCCTTGTTCTGGTGCTGGTTGCCTGGGAGAAGAGGCCAACTCCCTCCTGGCTACAACCACCCTTCAGGTAGTTGTAGAGGGCAATAAGGTCACCCCTGAGCCTCCTCTTCTCCAGGCTAAACAATCCCAGCTCCCTCAGCCTCTCCTCATAGGGCTTGTGTTCAAGGCCTCTCACCAGCCTTGTTGCCCTTCTCTGGACACGCTCAAGTGTCTCAATGTCCTTCTTAAACCGAGGAGCCCAGAACTGGACACAGTACTCAAGGTGCGGCCTAACCAGAGCAGAGTACAGGGGCACTATGACCTCCCTGCTCCTGCTGGCCACACTATTCCTAATGCCCTGTTGGTTTAGCCCATCAGTTTTCATGTTCTCTTCATCTATTAGTAGCAGAAGAAAGGGCCCCTTGATTCCAGTATTTCTTGCTGTAGTTCAGAGGTAGAGTTGGCTTTCCCTCTGACCTTTTATACTTTTACTTTGTGTTAAGTGGAACCCAAAACTGAATAGGATACTTTGTGTAAAGCTTGAGCAGCCCTTAACTTTCGAATTATTATACTGCATGCACTACTGCTTTGCAACATTCACAGGACTGTGGTGGTGTCAGACAGTTCACTTGCATTTAGCTCCTCAGGGGCCAGGCCTTCCTTTGGGCTGATAGTCTTGGCCAAAGCTGCAATGTTCAGTCCTTGCTGTGAAAGGCAGGAGGTGCTGGCTGGGCAGTCTGCTTTATTTTGTGCCTTTCTGGGGGCGAATCAAAGGGAGTGGGGGGATTGTGGGTGGGCTGGTTCTGCCACGTGGGGCAGGGGGCTGCTGCAGCAGAGGAGCAGGTGAGCGAGGGCTGGGGGCCCCCCCCTAAAGTGCTGAAAATTCTCCGAGGGCACCACACTATCTTTAAAAGTGTAAGTACTGGGGTGAGGCGAGGCGGAGGCAAACCTCTGGTTTGCAGCTGGGGAGGGAGGGCTTGGAGTGACTGGTGCGTAAGAAAGCTTTGGAAACGACCCCTGTCTGCCCTCTCTGCTTCTAAAAGGCTTTTAGCATTGGAAAATAAAACCCACGTGGGGGCCCGGCTGCTGCCCACGCCCAGGGAGGTGCTCAGTGCTGCCACCCGGTGTGTAACGGCCGGCAGTGCAGCCGTGCCGCGGCGTGTGCCGCCCCGGGGGAGCTAATTTCTGCAGCCTAACTGCGCTGAATGCTCGAAAATTCTTAGGGGGAGAGCGGAGAGCTTGACTCGAGCGTCGCTATGGATCCGGCGCCTGCGCCCTAGCCTGGATCTGCTTCCCAGTCGCTTCCAGTTCTCTGCCAGTCCTTTGGTGGGGGGAAACTGTTGGGACCGGGAGGGCACCGGGAGGAGGCCATTACTGTGTAGTTTGGTAATACCGACGGCTGCAGCTGGTGCTGAGCTAAACAGAATGATCACAGAAGGCTTTTGCTCTGAAGCCAGAGCTTCCTGCTGGCGGAACGAACGTTTTTCTGACAGCTCTTGGAGGAACATTTCTGTACAGGTGTTCCCCAGGGCTCCTCAGCTGCTCAGAACTCAACGTGTTGTCTTGGAGGGGAATAAAACATAATGGAAAGCTGAGAGTGAGGTGACAACGCAGGCACCGCCCCCCCCGGCGTGGCACCGCCCCCCCCGGCGTGGCACCGCCCCCCCCGGCGTGGCACCGCCCCCCCCGGCGTGGCACCGCCCCCCCCGGCGTGGCACCGCCGCCCCCGGCGTGGCACCGCCCCCCCCGGCGTGGCACCGCCCCCCCCGGCGTGGCACCGCCCCCCCCGGCGTGGCACCGCCCCCCCCGGCGTGGCACCGCCCCCCCCGGCGTGGCACCGCCCCCCCCGGCGTGGCACCGCCCCCCCCGGCGTGGCACCGCCCCCCCCGGCGTGGCACCGCCCCCCCCCGGCGTGGCACCGCCCCCCCCGGCGTGGCACCGCCCCCCCCCGGCGTGGCACCGCCCCCCCCGGCGTGGCACCGCCCCCCCCGGCGTGGCACCGCCCCCCCCGGCGTGGCACCGCCCCCCTCCAGCGTGGCACCGCCCCCCTCCAGCGTGGCACCGCCCCCCTCCAGCGTGGCACCGCCCCCCTCCAGCGTGGCACCGCCCCCCTCCAGCGTGGCACCGCCCCCCTCCAGCGTGGCACCGCCCCCCTCCAGCGTGGCACCGCCCCCCTCCAGCGTGGCACCGCCCCCCTCCAGCGTGGCACCGCCCCCCTCCAGCGTGGCACCGCCCCCCTCCAGCGTGGCACCGCCCCCCTCCAGCGTGGCACCGCCCCCCTCCAGCGTGGCACCGCCCCCCTCCAGCGTGGCACCGCCCCCCTCCAGCGTGGCACCGCCCCCCTCCAGCGTGGCACCGCCCCCCTCCAGCGTGGCACCGCCCCCCTCCAGCGTGGCACCGCCCCCCTCCAGCGTGGCACCGCCCCCCTCCAGCGTGGCACCGCCCCCCAGCCTGAACCCCACCCCCCAGCATGGCACCGCCCTCAACAACATGGCGCCAGATGCTTTCAGGGTTGTGGCTGGTAGAGGTTGCAGCTCTTCTGCTGTGTCCCAGGTCAGTGCCAGTCTCTGCTGCTTTGTGGGGCTTCTCTATAGCAGCCGCTGGAGGTGCGCGGGGCTTGGGGGGGTGGCCACCGGCGGGGCAGCGCGGGGCTTTGGGGGGGGGGGGGGGGGCGTGTCCGGGCTTGACCGGTGGGGCTCTGCGGGGGTGGCGGCTGCTGCCTCAACCGTACCCAGAGGCCCCGTGGGAGCTCAATGCTGCCACCCTGTGTGTAATGGCCGGCAGTGCAGCCGTGCCGCGGCGTGTGCCGCCCCGGGGGAGCTCAATGCTGCCTCCCGGTGTGTAATGGCCGGCAGTGCAGCCGTACCGCGGCGTATAGCGCCCCGTGGGAGCTCAGTGCTCAACCCTGTGTGTAATGGCCGCAGTGCAGCCGTGCCGCGGCGTGTGCCGCCCCGTGGGAGCTAATTTCTGCAGCCTAACTGCGCCGAATGCTCGAAAATTCTTAAGGGAAGAGCGGAGAGCTTGACTCGAGTGTCGCTATGGATCCGGCGCCTGCGCCCTAGCCCGGCTCTGCTGGCGCCACAGGGACAGCGTTCCGGTGGTCGCTATGGATCCGGCGCCTTCGCCCTAGCCCGGCTCTGCTGGCGCCAGAGGGGCAGCGTCCCGGTGGTCGCTATGGATCCGGCGCCTGCGCCCTAGCCCGGCTCTGCTCGCGCCAGGGGGGCAGCGTCCCGGTGGTCGCTATGGAAAAAAAATCCATCTGAAAAAAGAAGTAGCAGAGAAGGAAAGCTGAAGCTGCAAAGATTGCAGTCCCCTCAGTTCTGGTTGTAGCCGGGTGGGGGTTGGTCTCTTCTCCCAGGCAAGCAGCACCAGAACAAGAGGACACAGTCTCAAGCTGTGCCAGGGGAGGTTTAGGCTGGATGTTAGGAAGAGGCTTACAGCTTGGCCAAAGAATCTTCCGATCCCTGTCTTCTGGTCGTGACCAGCAGCGTGCACGGGTGGCCAAGAAGGCCACTGGCAACCTGGCCAATATCAGGATCAGAGTGGCCAGCAGGAGCAGGGAGGTCATTCTGCCCCTGCACTTGGCACTGGTTAGGGCACACCTTGAGTCCCGTGTCCAGTTCTGGGCCCCTCCGTTTAAGCAAGACGTTGAGTTGCTGGAAGGTGTCCGGAGAAGGGCAACAAAGCTGGGGAGGGGTTTGGAGCACAGGCCTGTGAGGAGAGGCTGAGGGAGCTGGGGTTGCTTAGCCTGGAGAAGAGGAGGCTCAGGGGAGACCTTCTTGCTTTCTACGACTCCCTGAAGGGAGGTTGTAGCCAGGTGGGGGTTGGTCTCTTCTTCCAGGCAAGCAGCACCAGAACAAGAGGACACAGTCTCAAGCTGTGCCAGGGGAGGTTTAGGCTAGAGGTTAGGAAGAGGTTCTGCACAGAGAGAGTGATTGCCCATTGGAATGGGCTGCCCAGGGAGGTGGTGGAGTCACCATCTTTGGAGGTGTTCAGGAGGAGACTGGATAGGGTGCTTGGTTGCATGGTTTAGTTGATTAGGTGGTGTTGGATGATAGCTTGGACACGATGATCTTGAAGGTCTCTTCCAACCTGGTCCATTCCATCCCATTCCAATCAACTAAACCATGGCACTGAGTGCCTCATCCAGTCTCTTTCTAAACACTCCCAGTGATGGTGACTCCACCACCTCCCTGGGCAGCACATTCCAAAGGCCAATCTCTCTTTCAACCTGCTCTATTCTATTCTATGAAGACCTTCTTCCTAACATCCAGGTTTCATTGGTGAGAGCAACAGACTTGGTTGCTGCCACCCGCTGCTAAGGGGTCTGAGTGGCCCCCAAATGGGGTTTGGAGGCAGGTAGAGGTTTCTTTTGGCGTGTGAAGGGGTTTTGTGGGCATCTAGAAGGGGTGTGGAGCCCCCTGAAAGGGTCTGGGATAGTGTCAGGGGGTTCTGGGCTGGTCTACCAGCGGGTCTGGGGACATTAGAAGCGTCTGGGGGTACCTAAAATGGAGCTGGGCGTATGAGATGGGGGGTTTGGGTGCCTCCAAAGGGGTTTTGTGGGCATCTAAGTTGGGGAATCTGTGGGGGTCCTGAAGGAGTTGGGGGGTTCTCGTCAAGCTATGAGCAGACACACAGAGAGATGTTAACGGACTTTCTTTGATCATTCCAGGTCTGGTGTGCTGGGACTGGCAGGATCTTCCTGAGCTGTCCATGTACAGTTTCTGTCGACACTCTTCAGCTCGTACATCCGGTTTGCTGACAGAGGGTGTGGGGTTTGTGGGGCCCGGCAGCGAGAGCTTTCCAAAGAGGAGCTCTTCAGGGCAGCTCCAAGGTTAGGTTTGGATTCTCCTGGAGTCGCACACAGAACGACTCTCACGATTCCAGTGGTCTAATTTCATAGCTGCATTTTCTTCTCTCTGCCTAGGTGACAGGACGACCTCACTAATGAAGAGAGATAGCCTGAGCTCTGCAGGAACCTTGAACCCAAGCAGCCAGTGCCTTCTGTGAGTACAAGCTGTCCTTGCTCAACGTGGAAGTAGTTGAGAGCTGAAGCCAGACCACACCGTAATTCCCTCAGCTTCCTCTTCTGCAGATTAAACAGTCCCAGTTCCTTCAGCCACTCCTCATAAGGCTTGTTATCCAGACCCCTCACCAGCTTTGTGGCCCTTCTCTGGACTCACTCTCTCACAAGGGGTGTCCTGGGGAACACCACTTGTGCCCGGCCGGCCACCGGCTGGGTTTAACTCTGTTCCCCACCGCTCTTGGGGCCCGGCCATCCATCCTGTTCTGCTGTCCAGCAGTCCCTTTGAAAAAAAATCCATCTGAAAAAAGAAGTAGCAGAGAAGGAAAGCTGAAGCTGCAAAGACTGCAGTCCCCTCAGTTCTGGTTGTAGCCGGGTGGGGGTTGGTCTCTTCTCCCAGGCAAGCAGCACCAGAGCAAGAGGACACAGTCTCAAGCTGTGCCAGGGGAGGTTTAGGCTGGATGTTAGGAAGAAGGTCTTCATAGAATAGAATAGAGCAGGTTGAAAGAGAGATTGGCCTTTGGAATGTGCTGCTCAGTGAGGTGGTGCCCAGGGAGTCACCATCACTGGAAGTGTTTAGAAAGAGACTGGATGAGGCACTCAGTGCCATGGTTTAGTTGATTAGATGGTGTTGGAATGGAATGGTATGGAATGGAACGGAATAGAAAAGAATAGACCAGACCGAGTTGGAAGAGACCTTCAAGATCATCGTGTCCAACCTATCATCCAACACCACCTAATCAACTAAACCATGCAACCAAGCACCCTATCCAGTCTCCTCCTGAACACCTCCAAAGATGGTGACTCCACCACCTCCCTGGGCAGCCCATTCCAATGGGCCATCACTCTCTCTGTGCAGAACCTCTTCCTAACCTCTAGCCTAAACCTCCCCTGGTGCAGCCTGAGACTGTGTCCTCTTGCTGGGCCCGGTGATGATCAAAGTTCTTTTCCAACCTGCTTACTCCTGTTTGGGTTTATTCTCCTGTATGAATTGTCAGTTCAAAGCACTCGAGAGAAATGATGTGATGGCTGTGCTGCAAAGCATCAGACTGGGGACCGAAAGACAACCTCCTGTGGATCGATGTACCGGGATATTCCAGGAACCTCTGTGCTGCCACAGACCTGGACTTAAACTCATTCCAGATGCCGCGGTGTGTTCCACATGACAATCGCACTCGGCACGTGAAGAGTGGCCAAGAGACTTCCCTTGTTTCCTTTGTGGAAGGCTTTTGTTTGTCCCCCGGCCCCGGGGGCCGTGTTCCTCTCGGGCAGGCTGCGGACGAGGCTGCCCTCGGCAGCAGGCGTGCCGCAAGCGGAGCGGCGAAGCTGTGTTCCTGGCAGTTCTCTCTCCGCCTGGATCAGGACAAAGGTACCGGCTGACAAGGACTTGCACTGACACAGGGTCAGAGAGCTGAGAGCACCAAAGGGTTTAATTGGTGAGAGCAACAGACTTGGTTGCTGCCACCCGCTGCTAAGGGGTCTGAGTGGGCCCCAAATGGGGTTTGGAGGCAGGTAAAGGTTTCTTTTGGCGTGTGAAGGGGTTTTGTGGGCATCTAGAAGGGGTGTGGAGCCCCCTGAAAGGGTCTGGGATAGTGTCAGGGGGTTCTGGGCTGGTCCACCAGCGGGTCTGGGGACATTAGAAGCGTCTGGGGGTACCTAAAACGGAGCTGGGCGTATCAGATGGGGGGTTTGGGTGCCTCCAAAGGGGTTTTGTGGGCATCTAAGCTGGGGAATCTGTGGGGGTCCTGAAGGAGTTGGGGGGTTCTCAGTGAGGTTTTGGAGTCTCTATGGAGTGCCTGCAGTCTCCTGGAGTGCCTGTGCTTGAAACCCCCCAGAGGCCGCGCAGAGTGGTGCTCACAGTAGCTCTGCAAGCCTGCCATGGGCTCAGGAGGCTGTGCAGCGGTTAAACCTTTTCTTTTGCTCAAGCACAATCTTTCTGAATTCTTTTCTTGGATTTTTTTTTTCCCAGGGTGATGTGAAACTGTCTGATTTTGGGCTAAGCACAGCTGTTCAGAAGTCTCAGAGACCTGAGCTCTACAGGAACCTTGAACCCAAGCAGCCAGTGCCTTCTGTGAGTACAAGCTGTCCTTGTTCAACGTGGAACTAGTTGAGAGCTGAAGCCAGACCACACCATAATTCCCTTAGCTTCCTCTTCTGCAGATTAAACAGTCCCAGTTCCTTCAGCCACTCCTCATAAGACTTGTTATCCAGACCCCTCACCAGCTTTGTGGCCCTTCTCTGGACTCACTCTCTCACAAGGGGTGTCCTGGGGAACACCACTTGTGCCCGGCCGGCCACCGGCTGGGTTTAACTCTGTTCCCCACCGCTCTTGGGGCCTGGCCATCCATCCTGTTCTGCTGTCCAGCAGTCCCTTTGAAAAAAAATCCATCTGAAAAAAGAAGTAGCAGAGAAGGAAAGCTGAAGCTGCAAAGACTGCAGTCCCCTCAGTTCTTGTGGTACCCTCTGTGAGATCCTAAGCCACCTGAACTGAGCCGGTCAGGCAGCCAAGCTAGTGCAGCAGTGTCTTCTGGAGAGTTGATAGGAGCCAGTTCTATGGGGTTTGTTGAAGTGAGTGGCCAGTTGTTCTACATGAACAATTGTCTTAGTGCTAGCAAGTAGGAGGCTCTGAAGTGTGGTACTTTGAAAGCTCCATTCATACTTGCCCTTCAGGAGGAGCCAGCTCTTTCATTGAAGGATCTTCCTGAGGTGTCCAAGTACAATTTCTGTTGACACTTTTCAGCTCTTACATCCAGGTTGCTGACAGAGGATGTTGGGTTTGTGGGCCCTGGCAGCGACAGTTTTCCAAAGAGGAGCTCTAAGGCCAGCTGCAAGGTTAGGTTTGGATTCTCCAGGGGTGCCTGTGCTTGAAAGCCCCCCAGAGGCCGTGCAGAGTGGTGCTCGCAGTAGCTCTGTGCAAGTCTGCCATGGGCTCAGGAGGCCAGTATCTAGAGAGAGGGAGAGGGAAGGACAGAGACACTTCTAAGACAGTTTTAAAGAAATAATTATGAGAAGAGGCAAATTAATTCTGGGGACTCATGTGATATATCTGTTTAAGAGAAAAAAAAATGAAGGAGGTTTCTGACCATAACCAGGCTGACAAAGCACAGTAATGTGGTTTCCTATGGGATTCAACTCCTCCTGCATTGCACAGGACACTTCAACAGCTGTCCTGACAAGCTCTAAGTAATGAACTTAATCCACCCTGTGCGAGCAATGGGGCAAAAGGTTACAAAATCCATGTATGCAATTGAGACGTGTTACGTTGGGACGCCCAGGATACACCTCATCAAGCTCTCCTAGTTTTTAGACGCAAGATGGAAGAAGGAAGGGGGAAGACAGAGCAGAAGGTCTATTTAAATATGAAACTCCTAGGCTGAAAGAAAAGAAAAACATTTTAAAGACCACTCAGTGAGACTCTGTCACCAGCATAGCTAATCACAGAATCACTGAGTGTTAGGGGTTGGAAGGGACCCCAAAATAGCATCCGGTCCAACCCCTGTGCCAGTGCAGGATCACCTGGGGCAGGTTTTGAATGTCTCCAGAGACTCCACTAACTCTCTGGGCAGCCTGCTCATGGGCTCTGGCACACACAGTGAAAAGGTTTTCCCTTCTGTTCCTGTGGAACTTCCTCCTTTTATTCGTCGGACACAGCGAAGCCGCTGGGTCGTGTTGCTGCGGCAAGGTGACCCACCCTGTAGTTCAGGGCCTGGGTCTGTGCCTTCATGGCAGCCTGTTCCCTTGGCACCCTGTCAGCTTAACAGCCCTGTACTCGGGGTCTGTGTGACGAGTTGTGGAGCCCTCCATTCCCCCTTCTGTCCCCAGCAGCAGCCCAAGGTCCCTGTAAGCAGGGCTGGGGAGGCTGCTTTAGGCAGCTAACAGGAACCAACCTTGCCTGGCCCTTAGGGGGCTGAGGTCAGTCCCTGGGCTCCTGAAGAGGTGGTGTTGCGCTGCTGCCAGGAGGGCCGGCCCGTAGGTGGGGCACGGGCCAGAGCCTGTGGCTCTCTGTGGGGCTTTTTGGGAGTGCTGCTGAGGCCTCACTCTGTCCTGTTGGCATCCTTTGTCAGGGTAGCCAGATCCTAGGCCTGATGTCTATCGTTAGCTCAATTGCAGAATTTCCTCGTCTGCTGTTCCTGTCCGTAAATTTTTGCCAGTGCTTCTGTAATAAAAAGGTTTTTATTTCTCCTGTAACTTGCAAGCTGGTGACCTCCTTAGGAGCACCACTGTGTTGTTCACAAAGTTCTTTGCTGTTGCAAAGCTGGGAGAAGTGTGAGGTTCAGCTGATGAAGTTTCTCTCTTTTAGAAGTGTCTGCTCAGCTGTCCTCTTCCTGGATCTCGGAGCTTTGTCTCTCCCTGTTTGCGGTGCCCCGACAAGGACTTGTGCCGACACATCCTCGGGAAGCTGAAACCACCAAAGGGTTTAATGGGTTTGAGACAAAATTCACCCAACTCATTCTGCGGTGGTGTACGGGAAAGAGTCGGTAGGGGAAGCCGCAGGACAGCCTGCAGCAAAGCTCAGGACTTGTTCCCTCGCCTCTTCCTTCTGCGCGTGTCCTCGTCGGCCGCCTGTAAGCGAGACGCTTCGCCAGCTGGCTTGTTTGAATTCAGTAAAGTTATGGCATGGAAGTTATCTGGTAGGAGTCGTTGCTAAACAGATGTAGTTGAAGCTTTGTATCTTCCGTTCTCTCTACTAGTTATTCTAATCTTGCCCTGTTGGTTTAGCCCATCAGTTTTCATGTTCTCTTCATCTATTAGTAGCAGAAGAAAGGGCCCCTTGATTCCAGTATTTCTTGCTGTAGTTCAGAGGTAGAGTTGGCTTTCCCTCTGACCTTTTATACTTTTACTTTGTGTTAAGTGGAACCCAAAACTGAATAGGATACTTTGTGTAAAGCTTGAGCAGCCCTTAACTTTCGAATTATTATACTGCATGCACTACTGCTTTGCAACATTCACAGGACTGTGGTGGTGTCAGATAGTTCACTTGCATTTAGTTCCTCAGGGGCCAGGCCTTCCTTTGGGCTGATAGTCTTGGCCAAAGCTGCAATGTTCAGTCCTTGCTGTGAAAGGCAGGAGGTGCTGGCTGGGCAGTTTGCTTTATTTTGTGCCTTTTTGGGGGTGAATCAAAGGGAGTGGGGGGATTGTGGGTGGGCTGGTTCTGCCACGTGGGGCAGGGGGCTGCTGCAGCAGAGGAGCAGGTGAGCGAGGGCTGGGGGCCCCCCCCTAAAGTGCTGAAAATTCTCCGAGGGCACCACACTATCTTTAAAAGTGTAAGTACTGGGGTGAGGCGAGGCGGAGGCAAACCTCTGGTTTGCAGCTGGAGAGGGAGGGCTTGGAGTGACTGGTGCGTAAGAAAGCTTTGGAAACGACCCCTGTCTGCCCTCTCTGCTTCTAAAAGGCTTTTAGCATTGGAAAATAAAACCCACGTGGGGGCCCGGCTGCTGCCCACGCCCAGGGAGGTGCTCAGTGCTGCCACCCGGTGTGTAACGGCCGGCAGTGCAGCCGTGCCGCGGCGTGTGCCGCCCCGGGGGAGCTAATTTCTGCAGCCTAACTGCGCTGAATGCTCGAAAATTCTTAGGGGGAGAGCGGAGAGCTTGACTCGAGCGTCGCTATGGATCCGGCGCCTGCGCCCTAGCCCGGATCTGCTTCCCAGTCGCTTCCAGTTCTCTGCCAGTCCTTTGGTGGGGGGAAACTGTTGGGACCGGGAGGGCACCGGGAGGAGGCCATTACTGTGTAGTTTGGTAATACCGACGGCTGCAGCTGGTGCTGAGCTAAACAGAATGATCACAGAAGGCTTTTGCTCTGAAGCCAGAGCTGCCTGCTGGCGGAACGAACGTTTTTCTGACAGCTCTTGGAGGAACATTTCTGTACAGGTGTTCCCCAGGGCTCCTCAGCTGCTCAGAACTCAACGTGTTGTCTTGGAGGGGAATAAAACATAATGGAAAGCTGAGAGTGAGGTGACAACGCAGGCACCGCCCCCCCCCGGCGTGGCACCGCCCCCCCAGCGTGGCACCGCCCCCTCAGCGTGGCACCGCCCCCCTCCAGCGTGTCACCGCCTCCCCCAGCGTGGCACCGCCCCCCCAGCGTGGCACCGCCCCCCCCAGCGTGTCACCGCCCCCCCCCAGCGTGTCACCGCCCCCCTCCAGCGTGTCACCGCCCCCCCTCCAGCGTGTCACCCGCCCCCCTCCAGCGTGTCACCGCCCCCCTCCAGCGTGTCACCGCCCCCCTCCAGCGTGTCACCGCCCCCCTCCAGCGTGTCACCGCCCCCCTCCAGCGTGTCACCGCCCCCCCCAGCGTGTCACCGCCCCCCTCCAGCGTGTCACCGCCCCCCCAGCGTGTCACCGCCCCCCTCCAGCGTGGCACCGCCCCACTCCAGCGTGTCACCGCCCCCCTCCAGCGTGTCACCGCCCCCCTCCAGCGTGGCTCCGCCCCCCCAGCGTGGCACCGCCCCCCCAGCGTGGCACCGCCCCCGCCCAGCGTGTCACCGCCCCCCTCCAGCGTGTCACCACCCCCCTCCAGCGTGTCACCGCCCCCCAGCCTGAACCCCACCCCCCAGCATGGCACCGCCCTCAACAACATGGCGCCAGATGCTTTCAGGGTTGTGGCTGGTAGAGGTTGCAGCTCTTCTGCTGTGTCCCAGGTCAGTGCCAGTCTCTGCTGCTTTGTGGGGCTTCTCTATAGCAGCCGCTGGAGGTGCGCGGGGCTTGGGGGGGTGGCCACCGGCGGGGCAGCGCGGGGCTTTTGGGGGGGGGGGGGGGGCGTGTCCGGGCTTGACCGGTGGGGCTCTGCGGGGGTGGCGGCTGCTGCCTCAACCGTACCCAGAGGCCCCGTGGGAGCTCAATGCTGCCACCCTGTGTGTAATGGCCGGCAGTGCAGCCGTGCCGCGGCGTGTGCCGCCCCGGGGGAGCTCAATGCTGCCACCCGGTGTGTAATGGCCGGCAGTGCAGCCGTACCGCGGCGTATAGCGCCCCGTGGGAGCTCAGTGCTCAACCCTGTGTGTAATGGCCGCAGTGCAGCCGTGCCGCGGCGTGTGCCGCCCCGTGGGAGCTAATTTCTGCAGCCTAACTGCGCCGAATGCTCGAAAATTCTTAAGGGAAGAGCGGAGAGCTTGACTCGAGTGTCGCTATGGATCCGGCGCCTGCGCCCTAGCCCGGCTCTGCTGGCGCCACAGGGACAGCGTTCCGGTGGTCGCTATGGATCCGGCGCCTGCGCCCTAGCCCGGCTCTGCTCGCGCCAGGGGGGCAGCGTCCCGGTGGTCGCTATGGATCCGGCGCCTTCGCCCTAGCCCGGCTCTGCTGGCGCCAGAGGGGCAGCGTCCCGGTGGTCGCTATGGATCCGGCGCCTGCGCCCTAGCCCGGCTCTGCTCGCGCCAGGGGGGCAGCGTCCCGGTGGTCGCTATGGAAAAAAAATCCATCTGAAAAAAGAAGTAGCAGAGAAGGAAAGCTGAAGCTGCAAAGATTGCAGTCCCCTCAGTTCTGGTTGTAGCCGGGTGGGGGTTGGTCTCTTCTCCCAGGCAAGCAGCACCAGAACAAGAGGACACAGTCTCAAGCTGTGCCAGGGGAGGTTTAGGCTGGATGTTAGGAAGAGGCTTACAGCTTGGCCAAAGAATCTTCCGATCCCTGTCTTCTGGTCGTGACCAGCAGCGTGCACGGGTGGCCAAGAAGGCCACTGGCAACCTGGCCAATATCAGGATCAGAGTGGCCAGCAGGAGCAGGGAGGTCATTCTGCCCCTGCACTTGGCACTGGTTAGGGCACACCTTGAGTCCCGTGTCCAGTTCTGGGCCCCTCCGTTTAAGCAAGACGTTGAGTTGCTGGAAGGTGTCCGGAGAAGGGCAACAAAGCTGGGGAGGGGTTTGGAGCACAGGCCTGTGAGGAGAGGCTGAGGGAGCTGGGGTTGCTTAGCCTGGAGAAGAGGAGGCTCAGGGGAGACCTTCTTGCTTTCTACGACTCCCTGAAGGGAGGTTGTAGCCAGGTGGGGGTTGGTCTCTTCTTCCAGGCAAGCAGCACCAGAACAAGAGGACACAGTCTCAAGCTGTGCCAGGGGAGGTTTAGGCTAGAGGTTAGGAAGAGGTTCTGCACAGAGAGAGTGATTGCCCATTGGAATGGGCTGCCCAGGGAGGTGGTGGAGTCACCATCTTTGGAGGTGTTCAGGAGGAGACTGGATAGGGTGCTTGGTTGCATGGTTTAGTTGATTAGGTGGTGTTGGATGATAGCTTGGACACGATGATCTTGAAGGTCTCTTCCAACCTGGTCCATTCCATCCCATTCCAATCAACTAAACCATGGCACTGAGTGCCTCATCCAGTCTCTTTCTAAACACTCCCAGTGATGGTGACTCCACCACCTCCCTGGGCAGCACATTCCAAAGGCCAATCTCTCTTTCAACCTGCTCTATTCTATTCTATGAAGACCTTCTTCCTAACATCCAGGTTTCATTGGTGAGAGCAACAGCCAGTACCAGAACAAGAGGACACAGTCTCAGGCTGCGCCAGGGGAGGTTCAGGTTGGATGTTAGGAAGAAGTTCTATACAGAAAGAGTGATTGCCCATTGGAATGGGCTGCCCGGGGAGGTGGTGGAGTCGCCGTCATTGAAGGTGTTCAGAAGGAGACTTGACGGGGTGCTTGGTGCCATGGGTTAGCTGTTTGGGTGGGTTGGATTGGTTGATGGGTTGGACACGATGATCTTGAAGGTCTCTTCCAACCTGGTTTGGTTTATTCTAATAAAGAGTTTATTCTAATAAAGACTTGGTTGCTGCCACCCGCTGCTAAGGGGTCTGAGTGGCCCCCAAATGGGGTTTGGAGGCAGGTAGAGGTTTCTTTTGGCGTGTGAAGGGGTTTTGTGGGCATCTAGAAGGGGTGTGGAGCCCCCTGAAAGGGTCTGGGATAGTGTCAGGGGGTTCTGGGCTGGTCTACCAGCGGGTCTGGGGACATTAGAAGCGTCTGGGGGTACCTAAAATGGAGCTGGGCGTATGAGATGGGGGGTTTGGGTGCCTCCAAAGGGGTTTTGTGGGCATCTAAGTTGGGGAATCTGTGGGGGTCCTGAAGGAGTTGGGGGGTTCTCGTCAAGCTATGAGCAGACACACAGAGAGATGTTAACGGACTTTCTTTGATCATTCCAGGTCTGGTGTGCTGGGACTGGCAGGATCTTCCTGAGCTGTCCATGTACAGTTTCTGTCGACACTCTTCAGCTCGTACATCCGGTTTGCTGACAGAGGGTGTGGGGTTTGTGGGGCCCGGCAGCGAGAGCTTTCCAAAGAGGAGCTCTTCAGGGCAGCTCCAAGGTTAGGTTTGGATTCTCCTGGAGTCGCACACAGAACGACTCTCACGATTCCAGTGGTCTAATTTCATAGCTGCATTTTCTTCTCTCTGCCTAGGTGACAGGACGACCTCACTAATGAAGAGAGATAGCCTGAGCTCTGCAGGAACCTTGAACCCAAGCAGCCAGTGCCTTCTGTGAGTACAAGCTGTCCTTGCTCAACGTGGAAGTAGTTGAGAGCTGAAGCCAGACCACACCGTAATTCCCTCAGCTTCCTCTTCTGCAGATTAAACAGTCCCAGTTCCTTCAGCCACTCCTCCTAAGGCTTGTTATCCAGACCCCTCACCAGCTTTGTGGCCCTTCTCTGGACTCACTCTCTCACAAGGGGTGTCCTGGGGAACACCACTTGTGCCCGGCCGGCCACCGGCTGGGTTTAACTCTGTTCCCCACCGCTCTTGGGGCCCGGCCATCCATCCTGTTCTGCTGTCCAGCAGTCCCTTTGAAAAAAAATCCATCTGAAAAAAGAAGTAGCAGAGAAGGAAAGCTGAAGCTGCAAAGACTGCAGTCCCCTCAGTTCTGGTTGTAGCCGGGTGGGGGTTGGTCTCTTCTCCCAGGCAAGCAGCACCAGAGCAAGAGGACACAGTCTCAAGCTGTGCCAGGGGAGGTTTAGGCTGGATGTTAGGAAGAAGGTCTTCATAGAATAGAATAGAGCAGGTTGAAAGAGAGATTGGCCTTTGGAATGTGCTGCTCAGTGAGGTGGTGCCCAGGGAGTCACCATCACTGGAAGTGTTTAGAAAGAGACTGGATGAGGCACTCAGTGCCATGGTTTAGTTGATTAGATGGTGTTGGAATGGAATGGTATGGAATGGAACGGAATAGAAAAGAATAGACCAGACCGAGTTGGAAGAGACCTTCAAGATCATCGTGTCCAACCTATCATCCAACACCACCTAATCAACTAAACCATGCAACCAAGCACCCTATCCAGTCTCCTCCTGAACACCTCCAAAGATGGTGACTCCACCACCTCCCTGGGCAGCCCATTCCAATGGGCCATCACTCTCTCTGTGCAGAACCTCTTCCTAACCTCTAGCCTAAACCTCCCCTGGTGCAGCCTGAGACTGTGTCCTCTTGCTGGGCCCGGTGATGATCAAAGTTCTTTTCCAACCTGCTTACTCCTGTTTGGGTTTATTCTCCTGTATGAATTGTCAGTTCAAAGCACTCGAGAGAAATGATGTGATGGCTGTGCTGCAAAGCATCAGACTGGGGACCGAAAGACAACCTCCTGTGGATCGATGTACCGGGATATTCCAGGAACCTCTGTGCTGCCACAGACCTGGACTTAAACTCATTCCAGATGCCGCGGTGTGTTCCACATGACAATCGCACTCGGCACGTGAAGAGTGGCCAAGAGACTTCCCTTGTTTCCTTTGTGGAAGGCTTTTGTTTGTCCCCCGGCCCCGGGGGCCGTGTTCCTCTCGGGCAGGCTGCGGACGAGGCTGCCCTCGGCAGCAGGCGTGCCGCAAGCGGAGCGGCGAAGCTGTGTTCCTGGCAGTTCTCTCTCCGCCTGGATCAGGACAAAGGTACCGGCTGACAAGGACTTGCACTGACACAGGGTCAGAGAGCTGAGAGCACCAAAGGGTTTAATTGGTGAGAGCAACAGACTTGGTTGCTGCCACCCGCTGCTAAGGGGTCTGAGTGGGCCCCAAATGGGGTTTGGAGGCAGGTAAAGGTTTCTTTTGGCGTGTGAAGGGGTTTTGTGGGCATCTAGAAGGGGTGTGGAGCCCCCTGAAAGGGTCTGGGATAGTGTCAGGGGGTTCTGGGCTGGTCCACCAGCGGGTCTGGGGACATTAGAAGCGTCTGGGGGTACCTAAAACGGAGCTGGGCGTATCAGATGGGGGGTTTGGGTGCCTCCAAAGGGGTTTTGTGGGCATCTAAGCTGGGGAATCTGTGGGGGTCCTGAAGGAGTTGGGGGGTTCTCAGTGAGGTTTTGGAGTCTCTATGGAGTGCCTGCAGTCTCCTGGAGTGCCTGTGCTTGAAACCCCCCAGAGGCCGCGCAGAGTGGTGCTCACAGTAGCTCTGCAAGCCTGCCATGGGCTCAGGAGGCTGTGCAGCGGTTAAACCTTTTCTTTTGCTCAAGCACAATCTTTCTGAATTCTTTTCTTGGATTTTTTTTTTCCCAGGGTGATGTGAAACTGTCTGATTTTGGGCTAAGCACAGCTGTTCAGAAGTCTCAGAGACCTGAGCTCTACAGGAACCTTGAACCCAAGCAGCCAGTGCCTTCTGTGAGTACAAGCTGTCCTTGTTCAACGTGGAACTAGTTGAGAGCTGAAGCCAGACCACACCATAATTCCCTTAGCTTCCTCTTCTGCAGATTAAACAGTCCCAGTTCCTTCAGCCACTCCTCATAAGACTTGTTATCCAGACCCCTCACCAGCTTTGTGGCCCTTCTCTGGACTCACTCTCTCACAAGGGGTGTCCTGGGGAACACCACTTGTGCCCGGCCGGCCACCGGCTGGGTTTAACTCTGTTCCCCACCGCTCTTGGGGCCTGGCCATCCATCCTGTTCTGCTGTCCAGCAGTCCCTTTGAAAAAAAATCCATCTGAAAAAAGAAGTAGCAGAGAAGGAAAGCTGAAGCTGCAAAGACTGCAGTCCCCTCAGTTCTTGTGGTACCCTCTGTGAGATCCTAAGCCACCTGAACTGAGCCGGTCAGGCAGCCAAGCTAGTGCAGCAGTGTCTTCTGGAGAGTTGATAGGAGCCAGTTCTATGGGGTTTGTTGAAGTGAGTGGCCAGTTGTTCTACATGAACAATTGTCTTAGTGCTAGCAAGTAGGAGGCTCTGAAGTGTGGTACTTTGAAAGCTCCATTCATACTTGCCCTTCAGGAGGAGCCAGCTCTTTCATTGAAGGATCTTCCTGAGGTGTCCAAGTACAATTTCTGTTGACACTTTTCAGCTCTTACATCCAGGTTGCTGACAGAGGATGTTGGGTTTGTGGGCCCTGGCAGCGACAGTTTTCCAAAGAGGAGCTCTAAGGCCAGCTGCAAGGTTAGGTTTGGATTCTCCAGGGGTGCCTGTGCTTGAAAGCCCCCCAGAGGCCGTGCAGAGTGGTGCTCGCAGTAGCTCTGTGCAAGTCTGCCATGGGCTCAGGAGGCCAGTATCTAGAGAGAGGGAGAGGGAAGGACAGAGACACTTCTAAGACAGTTTTAAAGAAATAATTATGAGAAGAGGCAAATTAATTCTGGGGACTCATGTGATATATCTGTTTAAGAGAAAAAAAAATGAAGGAGGTTTCTGACCATAACCAGGCTGACAAAGCACAGTAATGTGGTTTCCTATGGGATTCAACTCCTCCTGCATTGCACAGGACACTTCAACAGCTGTCCTGACAAGCTCTAAGTAATGAACTTAATCCACCCTGTGCGAGCAATGGGGCAAAAGGTTACAAAATCCATGTATGCAATTGAGACGTGTTACGTTGGGACGCCCAGGATACACCTCATCAAGCTCTCCTAGTTTTTAGACGCAAGATGGAAGAAGGAAGGGGGAAGACAGAGCAGAAGGTCTATTTAAATATGAAACTCCTAGGCTGAAAGAAAAGAAAAACATTTTAAAGACCACTCAGTGAGACTCTGTCACCGGCATAGCTAATCACAGAATCACTGAGTGTTAGGGGTTGGAAGGGACCCCAAAATAGCATCCGGTCCAACCCCTGTGCCAGTGCAGGATCACCTGGGGCAGGTTTTGAATGTCTCCAGAGACTCCACTAACTCTCTGGGCAGCCTGCTCATGGGCTCTGGCACACACAGTGAAAAGGTTTTCCCTTCTGTTCCTGTGGAACTTCCTCCTTTTATTCGTCGGACACAGCGAAGCCGCTGGGTCGTGTTGCTGCGGCAAGGTGACCCACCCTGTAGTTCAGGGCCTGGGTCTGTGCCTTCATGGCAGCCTGTTCCCTTGGCACCCTGTCAGCTTAACAGCCCTGTACTCGGGGTCTGTGTGACGAGTTGTGGAGCCCTCCATTCCCCCTTCTGTCCCCAGCAGCAGCCCAAGGTCCCTGTAAGCAGGGCTGGGGAGGCTGCTTTAGGCAGCTAACAGGAACCAACCTTGCCTGGCCCTTAGGGGGCTGAGGTCAGTCCCTGGGCTCCTGAAGAGGTGGTGTTGCGCTGCTGCCAGGAGGGCCGGCCCGTAGGTGGGGCACGGGCCAGAGCCTGTGGCTCTCTGTGGGGCTTTTTGGGAGTGCTGCTGAGGCCTCACTCTGTCCTGTTGGCATCCTTTGTCAGGGTAGCCAGATCCTAGGCCTGATGTCTATCGTTAGCTCAATTGCAGAATTTCCTCGTCTGCTGTTCCTGTCCGTAAATTTTTGCCAGTGCTTCTGTAATAAAAAGGTTTTTATTTCTCCTGTAACTTGCAAGCTGGTGACCTCCTTAGGAGCACCACTGTGTTGTTCACAAAGTTCTTTGCTGTTGCAAAGCTGGGAGAAGTGTGAGGTTCAGCTGATGAAGTTTCTCTCTTTTAGAAGTGTCTGCTCAGCTGTCCTCTTCCTGGATCTCGGAGCTTTGTCTCTCCCTGTTTGCGGTGCCCCGACAAGGACTTGTGCCGACACATCCTCGGGAAGCTGAAACCACCAAAGGGTTTAATGGGTTTGAGACAAAATTCACCCAACTCATTCTGCGGTGGTGTACGGGAAAGAGTCGGTAGGGGAAGCCGCAGGACAGCCTGCAGCAAAGCTCAGGACTTGTTCCCTCGCCTCTTCCTTCTGCGCGTGTCCTCGTCGGCCGCCTGTAAGCGAGACGCTTCGCCAGCTGGCTTGTTTGAATTCAGTAAAGTTATGGCATGGAAGTTATCTGGTAGGAGTCGTTGCTAAACAGATGTAGTTGAAGCTTTGTATCTTCCGTTCTCTCTACTAGTTATTCTAATCTTGCCCTGTTGGTTTAGCCCATCAGTTTTCATGTTCTCTTCATCTATTAGTAGCAGAAGAAAGGGCCCCTTGATTCCAGTATTTCTTGCTGTAGTTCAGAGGTAGAGTTGGCTTTCCCTCTGACCTTTTATACTTTTACTTTGTGTTAAGTGGAACCCAAAACTGAATAGGATACTTTGTGTAAAGCTTGAGCAGCCCTTAACTTTCGAATTATTATACTGCATGCACTACTGCTTTGCAACATTCACAGGACTGTGGTGGTGTCAGATAGTTCACTTGCATTTAGTTCCTCAGGGGCCAGGCCTTCCTTTGGGCTGATAGTCTTGGCCAAAGCTGCAATGTTCAGTCCTTGCTGTGAAAGGCAGGAGGTGCTGGCTGGGCAGTTTGCTTTATTTTGTGCCTTTTTGGGGGTGAATCAAAGGGAGTGGGGGGATTGTGGGTGGGCTGGTTCTGCCACGTGGGGCAGGGGGCTGCTGCAGCAGAGGAGCAGGTGAGCGAGGGCTGGGGGCCCCCCCCTAAAGTGCTGAAAATTCTCCGAGGGCACCACACTATCTTTAAAAGTGTAAGTACTGGGGTGAGGCGAGGCGGAGGCAAACCTCTGGTTTGCAGCTGGAGAGGGAGGGCTTGGAGTGACTGGTGCGTAAGAAAGCTTTGGAAACGACCCCTGTCTGCCCTCTCTGCTTCTAAAAGGCTTTTAGCATTGGAAAATAAAACCCACGTGGGGGCCCGGCTGCTGCCCACGCCCAGGGAGGTGCTCAGTGCTGCCACCCGGTGTGTAACGGCCGGCAGTGCAGCCGTGCCGCGGCGTGTGCCGCCCCGGGGGAGCTAATTTCTGCAGCCTAACTGCGCTGAATGCTCGAAAATTCTTAGGGGGAGAGCGGAGAGCTTGACTCGAGCGTCGCTATGGATCCGGCGCCTGCGCCCTAGCCCGGATCTGCTTCCCAGTCGCTTCCAGTTCTCTGCCAGTCCTTTGGTGGGGGGAAACTGTTGGGACCGGGAGGGCACCGGGAGGAGGCCATTACTGTGTAGTTTGGTAATACCGACGGCTGCAGCTGGTGCTGAGCTAAACAGAATGATCACAGAAGGCTTTTGCTCTGAAGCCAGAGCTGCCTGCTGGCGGAACGAACGTTTTTCTGACAGCTCTTGGAGGAACATTTCTGTACAGGTGTTCCCCAGGGCTCCTCAGCTGCTCAGAACTCAACGTGTTGTCTTGGAGGGGAATAAAACATAATGGAAAGCTGAGAGTGAGGTGACAACGCAGGCACCGCCCCCCCCCGGCGTGGCACCGCCCCCCCAGCGTGGCACCGCCCCCTCAGCGTGGCACCGCCCCCCTCCAGCGTGTCACCGCCTCCCCCAGCGTGGCACCGCCCCCCCAGCGTGGCACCGCCCCCCCAGCGTGTCACCGCCCCCCCCCAGCGTGTCACCGCCCCCCTCCAGCGTGTCACCGCCCCCCTCCAGCGTGTCACCGCCCCCCTCCAGCGTGTCACCGCCCCCCTCCAGCGTGTCACCGCCCCCCTCCAGCGTGTCACCGCCCCCCTCCAGCGTGTCACCGCCCCCCTCCAGCGTGTCACCGCCCCCCTCCAGCGTGTCACCGCCCCCCCCAGCGTGTCACCGCCCCCCTCCAGCGTGTCACCGCCCCCCCAGCGTGTCACCGCCCCCCTCCAGCGTGGCACCGCCCCACTCCAGCGTGTCACCGCCCCCCTCCAGCGTGTCACCGCCCCCCTCCAGCGTGGCTCCGCCCCCCCAGCGTGGCACCGCCCCCCCAGCGTGGCACCGCCCCCGCCCAGCGTGTCACCGCCCCCCTCCAGCGTGTCACCACCCCCCTCCAGCGTGTCACCGCCCCCCAGCCTGAACCCCACCCCCCAGCATGGCACCGCCCTCAACAACATGGCGCCAGATGCTTTCAGGGTTGTGGCTGGTAGAGGTTGCAGCTCTTCTGCTGTGTCCCAGGTCAGTGCCAGTCTCTGCTGCTTTGTGGGGCTTCTCTATAGCAGCCGCTGGAGGTGCGCGGGGCTTGGGGGGGTGGCCACCGGCGGGGCAGCGCGGGGCTTTTGGGGGGGGGGGGGGGGGCGTGTCCGGGCTTGACCGGTGGGGCTCTGCGGGGGTGGCGGCTGCTGCCTCAACCGTACCCAGAGGCCCCGTGGGAGCTCAATGCTGCCACCCTGTGTGTAATGGCCGGCAGTGCAGCCGTGCCGCGGCGTGTGCCGCCCCGGGGGAGCTCAATGCTGCCACCCGGTGTGTAATGGCCGGCAGTGCAGCCGTACCGCGGCGTATAGCGCCCCGTGGGAGCTCAGTGCTCAACCCTGTGTGTAATGGCCGCAGTGCAGCCGTGCCGCGGCGTGTGCCGCCCCGTGGGAGCTAATTTCTGCAGCCTAACTGCGCCGAATGCTCGAAAATTCTTAAGGGAAGAGCGGAGAGCTTGACTCGAGTGTCGCTATGGATCCGGCGCCTGCGCCCTAGCCCGGCTCTGCTGGCGCCAGAGGGGCAGCGTCCCGGTGGTCGCTATGGATCCGGCGCCTTCGCCCTAGCCCGGCTCTGCTGGCGCCAGAGGGGCAGCGTCCCGGTGGTCGCTATGGATCCGGCGCCTGCGCCCTAGCCCGGCTCTGCTCGCGCCAGGGGGGCAGCGTCCCGGTGGTCGCTATGGAAAAAAAATCCATCTGAAAAAAGAAGTAGCAGAGAAGGAAAGCTGAAGCTGCAAAGATTGCAGTCCCCTCAGTTCTGGTTGTAGCCGGGTGGGGGTTGGTCTCTTCTCCCAGGCAAGCAGCACCAGAACAAGAGGACACAGTCTCAAGCTGTGCCAGGGGAGGTTTAGGCTGGATGTTAGGAAGAGGCTTACAGCTTGGCCAAAGAATCTTCCGATCCCTGTCTTCTGGTCGTGACCAGCAGCGTGCACGGGTGGCCAAGAAGGCCACTGGCAACCTGGCCAATATCAGGATCAGAGTGGCCAGCAGGAGCAGGGAGGTCATTCTGCCCCTGCACTTGGCACTGGTTAGGGCACACCTTGAGTCCCGTGTCCAGTTCTGGGCCCCTCCGTTTAAGCAAGACGTTGAGTTGCTGGAAGGTGTCCGGAGAAGGGCAACAAAGCTGGGGAGGGGTTTGGAGCACAGGCCTGTGAGGAGAGGCTGAGGGAGCTGGGGTTGCTTAGCCTGGAGAAGAGGAGGCTCAGGGGAGACCTTCTTGCTTTCTACGACTCCCTGAAGGGAGGTTGTAGCCAGGTGGGGGTTGGTCTCTTCTTCCAGGCAAGCAGCACCAGAACAAGAGGACACAGTCTCAAGCTGTGCCAGGGGAGGTTTAGGCTAGAGGTTAGGAAGAGGTTCTGCACAGAGAGAGTGATTGCCCATTGGAATGGGCTGCCCAGGGAGGTGGTGGAGTCACCATCTTTGGAGGTGTTCAGGAGGAGACTGGATAGGGTGCTTGGTTGCATGGTTTAGTTGATTAGGTGGTGTTGGATGATAGCTTGGACACGATGATCTTGAAGGTCTCTTCCAACCTGGTCCATTCCATCCCATTCCAATCAACTAAACCATGGCACTGAGTGCCTCATCCAGTCTCTTTCTAAACACTCCCAGTGATGGTGACTCCACCACCTCCCTGGGCAGCACATTCCAAAGGCCAATCTCTCTTTCAACCTGCTCTATTCTATTCTATGAAGACCTTCTTCCTAACATCCAGGTTTCATTGGTGAGAGCAACAGACTTGGTTGCTGCCACCCGCTGCTAAGGGGTCTGAGTGGCCCCCAAATGGGGTTTGGAGGCAGGTAGAGGTTTCTTTTGGCGTGTGAAGGGGTTTTGTGGGCATCTAGAAGGGGTGTGGAGCCCCCTGAAAGGGTCTGGGATAGTGTCAGGGGGTTCTGGGCTGGTCTACCAGCGGGTCTGGGGACATTAGAAGCGTCTGGGGGTACCTAAAATGGAGCTGGGCGTATGAGATGGGGGGTTTGGGTGCCTCCAAAGGGGTTTTGTGGGCATCTAAGTTGGGGAATCTGTGGGGGTCCTGAAGGAGTTGGGGGGTTCTCGTCAAGCTATGAGCAGACACACAGAGAGATGTTAACGGACTTTCTTTGATCATTCCAGGTCTGGTGTGCTGGGACTGGCAGGATCTTCCTGAGCTGTCCATGTACAGTTTCTGTCGACACTCTTCAGCTCGTACACCCGGTTTGCTGACAGAGGGTGTGGGGTTTGTGGGGCCCGGCAGCGAGAGCTTTCCAAAGAGGAGCTCTTCAGGGCAGCTCCAAGGTTAGGTTTGGATTCTCCTGGAGTCGCACACAGAACGACTCTCACGATTCCAGTGGTCTAATTTCATAGCTGCATTTTCTTCTCTCTGCCTAGGTGACAGGACGACCTCACTAATGAAGAGAGATAGCCTGAGCTCTGCAGGAACCTTGAACCCAAGCAGCCAGTGCCTTCTGTGAGTACAAGCTGTCCTTGCTCAACGTGGAAGTAGTTGAGAGCTGAAGCCAGACCACACCGTAATTCCCTCAGCTTCCTCTTCTGCAGATTAAACAGTCCCAGTTCCTTCAGCCACTCCTCCTAAGGCTTGTTATCCAGACCCCTCACCAGCTTTGTGGCCCTTCTCTGGACTCACTCTCTCACAAGGGGTGTCCTGGGGAACACCACTTGTGCCCGGCCGGCCACCGGCTGGGTTTAACTCTGTTCCCCACCGCTCTTGGGGCCCGGCCATCCATCCTGTTCTGCTGTCCAGCAGTCCCTTTGAAAAAAAATCCATCTGAAAAAAGAAGTAGCAGAGAAGGAAAGCTGAAGCTGCAAAGACTGCAGTCCCCTCAGTTCTGGTTGTAGCCGGGTGGGGGTTGGTCTCTTCTCCCAGGCAAGCAGCACCAGAGCAAGAGGACACAGTCTCAAGCTGTGCCAGGGGAGGTTTAGGCTGGATGTTAGGAAGAAGGTCTTCATAGAATAGAATAGAGCAGGTTGAAAGAGAGATTGGCCTTTGGAATGTGCTGCTCAGTGAGGTGGTGCCCAGGGAGTCACCATCACTGGAAGTGTTTAGAAAGAGACTGGATGAGGCACTCAGTGCCATGGTTTAGTTGATTAGATGGTGTTGGAATGGAATGGTATGGAATGGAACGGAATAGAAAAGAATAGACCAGACCGAGTTGGAAGAGACCTTCAAGATCATCGTGTCCAACCTATCATCCAACACCACCTAATCAACTAAACCATGCAACCAAGCACCCTATCCAGTCTCCTCCTGAACACCTCCAAAGATGGTGACTCCACCACCTCCCTGGGCAGCCCATTCCAATGGGCCATCACTCTCTCTGTGCAGAACCTCTTCCTAACCTCTAGCCTAAACCTCCCCTGGTGCAGCCTGAGACTGTGTCCTCTTGCTGGGCCCGGTGATGATCAAAGTTCTTTTCCAACCTGCTTACTCCTGTTTGGGTTTATTCTCCTGTATGAATTGTCAGTTCAAAGCACTCGAGAGAAATGATGTGATGGCTGTGCTGCAAAGCATCAGACTGGGGACCGAAAGACAACCTCCTGTGGATCGATGTACCGGGATATTCCAGGAACCTCTGTGCTGCCACAGACCTGGACTTAAACTCATTCCAGATGCCGCGGTGTGTTCCACATGACAATCGCACTCGGCACGTGAAGAGTGGCCAAGAGACTTCCCTTGTTTCCTTTGTGGAAGGCTTTTGTTTGTCCCCCGGCCCCGGGGGCCGTGTTCCTCTCGGGCAGGCTGCGGACGAGGCTGCCCTCGGCAGCAGGCGTGCCGCAAGCGGAGCGGCGAAGCTGTGTTCCTGGCAGTTCTCTCTCCGCCTGGATCAGGACAAAGGTACCGGCTGACAAGGACTTGCACTGACACAGGGTCAGAGAGCTGAGAGCACCAAAGGGTTTAATTGGTGAGAGCAACAGACTTGGTTGCTGCCACCCGCTGCTAAGGGGTCTGAGTGGGCCCCAAATGGGGTTTGGAGGCAGGTAAAGGTTTCTTTTGGCGTGTGAAGGGGTTTTGTGGGCATCTAGAAGGGGTGTGGAGCCCCCTGAAAGGGTCTGGGATAGTGTCAGGGGGTTCTGGGCTGGTCCACCAGCGGGTCTGGGGACATTAGAAGCGTCTGGGGGTACCTAAAACGGAGCTGGGCGTATGAGATGGGGGGTTTGGGTGCCTCCAAAGGGGTTTTGTGGGCATCTAAGCTGGGGAATCTGTGGGGGTCCTGAAGGAGTTGGGGGGTTCTCAGTGAGGTTTTGGAGTCTCTATGGAGTGCCTGCAGTCTCCTGGAGTGCCTGTGCTTGAAACCCCCCAGAGGCCGCGCAGAGTGGTGCTCACAGTAGCTCTGCAAGCCTGCCATGGGCTCAGGAGGCTGTGCAGCGGTTAAACCTTTTCTTTTGCTCAAGCACAATCTTTCTGAATTCTTTTCTTGGATTTTTTTTTTCCCAGGGTGATGTGAAACTGTCTGATTTTGGGCTAAGCACAGCTGTTCAGAAGTCTCAGAGACCTGAGCTCTACAGGAACCTTGAACCCAAGCAGCCAGTGCCTTCTGTGAGTACAAGCTGTCCTTGTTCAACGTGGAACTAGTTGAGAGCTGAAGCCAGACCACACCATAATTCCCTTAGCTTCCTCTTCTGCAGATTAAACAGTCCCAGTTCCTTCAGCCACTCCTCATAAGACTTGTTATCCAGACCCCTCACCAGCTTTGTGGCCCTTCTCTGGACTCACTCTCTCACAAGGGGTGTCCTGGGGAACACCACTTGTGCCCGGCCGGCCACCGGCTGGGTTTAACTCTGTTCCCCACCGCTCTTGGGGCCTGGCCATCCATCCTGTTCTGCTGTCCAGCAGTCCCTTTGAAAAAAAATCCATCTGAAAAAAGAAGTAGCAGAGAAGGAAAGCTGAAGCTGCAAAGACTGCAGTCCCCTCAGTTCTTGTGGTACCCTCTGTGAGATCCTAAGCCACCTGAACTGAGCCGGTCAGGCAGCCAAGCTAGTGCAGCAGTGTCTTCTGGAGAGTTGATAGGAGCCAGTTCTATGGGGTTTGTTGAAGTGAGTGGCCAGTTGTTCTACATGAACAATTGTCTTAGTGCTAGCAAGTAGGAGGCTCTGAAGTGTGGTACTTTGAAAGCTCCATTCATACTTGCCCTTCAGGAGGAGCCAGCTCTTTCATTGAAGGATCTTCCTGAGGTGTCCAAGTACAATTTCTGTTGACACTTTTCAGCTCTTACATCCAGGTTGCTGACAGAGGATGTTGGGTTTGTGGGCCCTGGCAGCGACAGTTTTCCAAAGAGGAGCTCTAAGGCCAGCTGCAAGGTTAGGTTTGGATTCTCCAGGGGTGCCTGTGCTTGAAAGCCCCCCAGAGGCCGTGCAGAGTGGTGCTCGCAGTAGCTCTGTGCAAGTCTGCCATGGGCTCAGGAGGCCAGTATCTAGAGAGAGGGAGAGGGAAGGACAGAGACACTTCTAAGACAGTTTTAAAGAAATAATTATGAGAAGAGGCAAATTAATTCTGGGGACTCATGTGATATATCTGTTTAAGAGAAAAAAAAATGAAGGAGGTTTCTGACCATAACCAGGCTGACAAAGCACAGTAATGTGGTTTCCTATGGGATTCAACTCCTCCTGCATTGCACAGGACACTTCAACAGCTGTCCTGACAAGCTCTAAGTAATGAACTTAATCCACCCTGTGCGAGCAATGGGGCAAAAGGTTACAAAATCCATGTATGCAATTGAGACGTGTTACGTTGGGACGCCCAGGATACACCTCATCAAGCTCTCCTAGTTTTTAGACGCAAGATGGAAGAAGGAAGGGGGAAGACAGAGCAGAAGGTCTATTTAAATATGAAACTCCTAGGCTGAAAGAAAAGAAAAACATTTTAAAGACCACTCAGTGAGACTCTGTCACCAGCATAGCTAATCACAGAATCACTGAGTGTTAGGGGTTGGAAGGGACCCCAAAATAGCATCCGGTCCAACCCCTGTGCCAGTGCAGGATCACCTGGGGCAGGTTTTGAATGTCTCCAGAGACTCCACTAACTCTCTGGGCAGCCTGCTCATGGGCTCTGGCACACACAGTGAAAAGGTTTTCCCTTCTGTTCCTGTGGAACTTCCTCCTTTTATTCGTCGGACACAGCGAAGCCGCTGGGTCGTGTTGCTGCGGCAAGGTGACCCACCCTGTAGTTCAGGGCCTGGGTCTGTGCCTTCATGGCAGCCTGTTCCCTTGGCACCCTGTCAGTTTAACAGCCCTGTACTCGGGGTCTGTGTGACGAGTTGTGGAGCCCTCCATTCCCCCTTCTGTCCCCAGCAGCAGCCCAAGGTCCCTGTAAGCAGGGCTGGGGAGGCTGCTTTAGGCAGCTAACAGGAACCAACCTTGCCTGGCCCTTAGGGGGCTGAGGTCAGTCCCTGGGCTCCTGAAGAGGTGGTGTTGCGCTGCTGCCAGGAGGGCCGGCCCGTAGGTGGGGCACGGGCCAGAGCCTGTGGCTCTCTGTGGGGCTTTTTGGGAGTGCTGCTGAGGCCTCACTCTGTCCTGTTGGCATCCTTTGTCAGGGTAGCCAGATCCTAGGCCTGATGTCTATCGTTAGCTCAATTGCAGAATTTCCTCGTCTGCTGTTCCTGTCCGTAAATTTTTGCCAGTGCTTCTGTAATAAAAAGGTTTCTATTTCTCCTGTAACTTGCAAGCTGGTGACCTCCTTAGGAGCACCACTGTGTTGTTCACAAAGTTCTTTGCTGTTGCAAAGCTGGGAGAAGTGTGAGGTTCAGCTGATGAAGTTTCTCTCTTTTAGAAGTGTCTGCTCAGCTGTCCTCTTCCTGGATCTCGGAGCTTTGTCTCTCCCTGTTTGCGGTGCCCCGACAAGGACTTGTGCCGACACATCCTCGGGAAGCTGAAACCACCAAAGGGTTTAATGGGTTTGAGACAAAATTCACCCAACTCATTCTGCGGTGGTGTACGGGAAAGAGTCGGTAGGGGAAGCCGCAGGACAGCCTGCAGCAAAGCTCAGGACTTGTTCCCTCGCCTCTTCCTTCTGCGCGTGTCCTCGTCGGCCGCCTGTAAGCGAGACGCTTCGCCAGCTGGCTTGTTTGAATTCAGTAAAGTTATGGCATGGAAGTTATCTGGTAGGAGTCGTTGCTAAACAGATGTAGTTGAAGCTTTGTATCTTCCGTTCTCTCTACTAGTTATTCTAATCTTGCCCTGTTGGTTTAGCCCATCAGTTTTCATGTTCTCTTCATCTATTAGTAGCAGAAGAAAGGGCCCCTTGATTCCAGTATTTCTTGCTGTAGTTCAGAGGTAGAGTTGGCTTTCCCTCTGACCTTTTATACTTTTACTTTGTGTTAAGTGGAACCCAAAACTGAATAGGATACTTTGTGTAAAGCTTGAGCAGCCCTTAACTTTCGAATTATTATACTGCATGCACTACTGCTTTGCAACATTCACAGGACTGTGGTGGTGTCAGATAGTTCACTTGCATTTAGTTCCTCAGGGGCCAGGCCTTCCTTTGGGCTGATAGTCTTGGCCAAAGCTGCAATGTTCAGTCCTTGCTGTGAAAGGCAGGAGGTGCTGGCTGGGCAGTTTGCTTTATTTTGTGCCTTTTTGGGGGTGAATCAAAGGGAGTGGGGGGATTGTGGGTGGGCTGGTTCTGCCACGTGGGGCAGGGGGCTGCTGCAGCAGAGGAGCAGGTGAGCGAGGGCTGGGGGCCCCCCCCTAAAGTGCTGAAAATTCTCCGAGGGCACCACACTATCTTTAAAAGTGTAAGTACTGGGGTGAGGCGAGGCGGAGGCAAACCTCTGGTTTGCAGCTGGAGAGGGAGGGCTTGGAGTGACTGGTGCGTAAGAAAGCTTTGGAAACGACCCCTGTCTGCCCTCTCTGCTTCTAAAAGGCTTTTAGCATTGGAAAATAAAACCCACGTGGGGGCCCGGCTGCTGCCCACGCCCAGGGAGGTGCTCAGTGCTGCCACCCGGTGTGTAACGGCCGGCAGTGCAGCCGTGCCGTGGCGTGTGTCGCCCCGGGGGAGCTCAATGCTGCCACCCGGTGTGTACTGGCCGGCAGTGCAGCCGTGCCGCGGCGTGTGCCGCCCCGGGGGAGCTAATTTCTGCAGCCTAACTGCGCTGAATGCTCGAAAATTCTTAGGGGGAGAGCGGAGAGCTTGACTCGAGCGTCGCTATGGATCCGGCGCCTGCGCCCTAGCCCGGATCTGCTTCCCAGTCGCTTCCAGTTCTCTGCCAGTCCTTTGGTGGGGGGAAACTGTTGGGACCGGGAGGGCACCGGGAGGAGGCCATTACTGTGTAGTTTGGTAATACCGACGGCTGCAGCTGGTGCTGAGCTAAACAGAATGATCACAGAAGGCTTTTGCTCTGAAGCCAGAGCTGCCTGCTGGCGGAACGAACGTTTTTCTGACAGCTCTTGGAGGAACATTTCTGTACAGGTGTTCCCCAGGGCTCCTCAGCTGCTCAGAACTCAACGTGTTGTCTTGGAGGGGAATAAAACCCAATGGAAAGCTGAGAGTGAGGTGACAACGCAGGCACCGCCCCCCCCCGGCGTGGCACCGCCCCCCCAGCGTGGCACCGCCCCCTCAGCGTGGCACCGCCCCCCTCCAGCGTGTCACCGCCTCCCCCAGCGTGGCACCGCCCCCCCCAGCGTGTCACCGCCCCTCCCAGCGTGGCACCGCCCCCCCCCAGCGTGGCACCGCCCCCCCCAGCGTGGCACCGCCCCCCTCCAGCGTGTCACCGCCCCCCTCCAGCGTGTCACCGCCCCCCTCCAGCGTGTCACCGCCCCCCTCCAGCGTGTCACCGCCCCCCTCCAGCGTGTCACCGCCCCCCTCCAGCGTGTCACCGCCCCCCTCCAGCGTGTCACCGCCCCCCCTCCAGCGTGTCACCGCCTTCCAAGCGTGTCACCGCCCCCCTCCAGCGTGTCACCGCCCCCCCTCCAGCGTGTCACCGCCCCCCCTCCAGCGTGTCACCGCCCCCCTCCATCGTGTCACCGCCCCCCCCAGCGTGGCACCGCCCCCCCAGCGTGGCACCGCCCCCGCCCAGCGTGTCACCACCCCCCTCCAGCGTGTCACCGCCCCCCAGCCTGAACCCCACCCCCCAGCATGGCACCGCCCTCAACAACATGGCGCCAGATGCTTTCAGGGTTGTGGCTGGTAGAGGTTGCAGCTCTTCTGCTGTGTCCCAGGTCAGTGCCAGTCTCTGCTGCTTTGTGGGGCTTCTCTATAGCAGCCGCTGGAGGTGCGCGGGGCTTGGGGGGGTGGCCACCGGCGGGGCAGCGCGGGGCTTTGGGGGGGGGGGGGGGGGGGCGTGTCCGGGCTTGACCGGTGGGGCTCTGCGGGGGTGGCGGCTGCTGCCTCAACCGTACCCAGAGGCCCCGTGGGAGCTCAATGCTGCCACCCTGTGTGTAATGGCCGGCAGTGCAGCCGTGCCGCGGCGTGTGCCGCCCCGGGGGAGCTCAATGCTGCCACCCGGTGTGTAATGGCCGGCAGTGCAGCCGTACCGCGGCGTATAGCGCCCCGTGGGAGCTCAGTGCTCAACCCTGTGTGTAATGGCCGCAGTGCAGCCGTGCCGCGGCGTGTGCCGCCCCGTGGGAGCTAATTTCTGCAGCCTAACTGCGCCGAATGCTCGAAAATTCTTAAGGGAAGAGCGGAGAGCTTGACTCGAGTGTCGCTATGGATCCGGCGCCTGCGCCCTAGCCCGGCTCTGCTGGCGCCACAGGGACAGCGTTCCGGTGGTCGCTATGGATCCGGCGCCTGCGCCCTAGCCCGGCTCTGCTCGCGCCAGGGGGGCAGCGTCCCGGTGGTCGCTATGGATCCGGCGCCTTCGCCCTAGCCCGGCTCTGCTGGCGCCAGAGGGGCAGCGTCCCGGTGGTCGCTATGGATCCGGCGCCTGCGCCCTAGCCCGGCTCTGCTCGCGCCAGGGGGGCAGCGTCCCGGTGGTCGCTATGGAAAAAAAATCCATCTGAAAAAAGAAGTAGCAGAGAAGGAAAGCTGAAGCTGCAAAGATTGCAGTCCCCTCAGTTCTGGTTGTAGCCGGGTGGGGGTTGGTCTCTTCTCCCAGGCAAGCAGCACCAGAACAAGAGGACACAGTCTCAAGCTGTGCCAGGGGAGGTTTAGGCTGGATGTTAGGAAGAGGCTTACAGCTTGGCCAAAGAATCTTCCGATCCCTGTCTTCTGGTCGTGACCAGCAGCGTGCACGGGTGGCCAAGAAGGCCACTGGCAACCTGGCCAATATCAGGATCAGAGTGGCCAGCAGGAGCAGGGAGGTCATTCTGCCCCTGCACTTGGCACTGGTTAGGGCACACCTTGAGTCCCGTGTCCAGTTCTGGGCCCCTCCGTTTAAGCAAGACGTTGAGTTGCTGGAAGGTGTCCGGAGAAGGGCAACAAAGCTGGGGAGGGGTTTGGAGCACAGGCCTGTGAGGAGAGGCTGAGGGAGCTGGGGTTGCTTAGCCTGGAGAAGAGGAGGCTCAGGGGAGACCTTCTTGCTTTCTACGACTCCCTGAAGGGAGGTTGTAGCCAGGTGGGGGTTGGTCTCTTCTTCCAGGCAAGCAGCACCAGAACAAGAGGACACAGTCTCAAGCTGTGCCAGGGGAGGTTTAGGCTAGAGGTTAGGAAGAGGTTCTGCACAGAGAGAGTGATTGCCCATTGGAATGGGCTGCCCAGGGAGGTGGTGGAGTCACCATCTTTGGAGGTGTTCAGGAGGAGACTGGATAGGGTGCTTGGTTGCATGGTTTAGTTGATTAGGTGGTGTTGGATGATAGCTTGGACACGATGATCTTGAAGGTCTCTTCCAACCTGGTCCATTCCATCCCATTCCAATCAACTAAACCATGGCACTGAGTGCCTCATCCAGTCTCTTTCTAAACACTCCCAGTGATGGTGACTCCACCACCTCCCTGGGCAGCACATTCCAAAGGCCAATCTCTCTTTCAACCTGCTCTATTCTATTCTATGAAGACCTTCTTCCTAACATCCAGGTTTCATTGGTGAGAGCAACAGACTTGGTTGCTGCCACCCGCTGCTAAGGGGTCTGAGTGGCCCCCAAATGGGGTTTGGAGGCAGGTAGAGGTTTCTTTTGGCGTGTGAAGGGGTTTTGTGGGCATCTAGAAGGGGTGTGGAGCCCCCTGAAAGGGTCTGGGATAGTGTCAGGGGGTTCTGGGCTGGTCTACCAGCGGGTCTGGGGACATTAGAAGCGTCTGGTGGTACCTAAAATGGAGCTGGGCGTATGAGATGGGGGGTTTGGGTGCCTCCAAAGGGGTTTTGTGGGCATCTAAGTTGGGGAATCTGTGGGGGTCCTGAAGGAGTTGGGGGGTTCTCGTCAAGCTATGAGCAGACACACAGAGAGATGTTAACGGACTTTCTTTGATCATTCCAGGTCTGGTGTGCTGGGACTGGCAGGATCTTCCTGAGCTGTCCATGTACAGTTTCTGTCGACACTCTTCAGCTCGTACATCCGGTTTGCTGACAGAGGGTGTGGGGTTTGTGGGGCCCGGCAGCGAGAGCTTTCCAAAGAGGAGCTCTTCAGGGCAGCTCCAAGGTTAGGTTTGGATTCTCCTGGAGTCGCACACAGAACGAGTCTCACGATTCCAGTGGTCTCATTTCATAGCTGCATTTTCATCTCTCTGCCTAGGTGACAGGACGACCTCACTAATGAAGAGAGATAGCCTGAGCTCTGCAGGAACCTTGAACCCAAGCAGCCAGTGCCTTCTGTGAGTACAAGCTGTCCTTGCTCAACGTGGAAGTAGTTGAGAGCTGAAGCCAGACCACACCGTAATTCCCTCAGCTTCCTCTTCTGCAGATTAAACAGTCCCAGTTCCCTCAGCCACTCCTCCTAAGGCTTGTTATCCAGACCCCTCACCAGCTTTGTGGCCCTTCTCTGGACTCACTCTCTCACAAGGGGTGTCCTGGGGAACACCACTTGTGCCCGGCCGGCCACCGGCTGGGTTTAACTCTGTTCCCCACCGCTCTTGGGGCCCGGCCATCCATCCTGTTCTGCTGTCCAGCAGTCCCTTTGAAAAAAAATCCATCTGAAAAAAGAAGTAGCAGAGAAGGAAAGCTGAAGCTGCAAAGACTGCAGTCCCCTCAGTTCTGGTTGTAGCCGGGTGGGGGTTGGTCTCTTCTCCCAGGCAAGCAGCACCAGAGCAAGAGGACACAGTCTCAAGCTGTGCCAGGGGAGGTTTAGGCTGGATGTTAGGAAGAAGGTCTTCATAGAATAGAATAGAGCAGGTTGAAAGAGAGATTGGCCTTTGGAATGTGCTGCTCAGTGAGGTGGTGCCCAGGGAGTCACCATCACTGGAAGTGTTTAGAAAGAGACTGGATGAGGCACTCAGTGCCATGGTTTAGTTGATTAGATGGTGTTGGAATGGAATGGTATGGAATGGAACGGAATAGAAAAGAATAGACCAGACCGAGTTGGAAGAGACCTTCAAGATCATCGTGTCCAACCTATCATCCAACACCACCTAATCAACTAAACCATGCAACCAAGCACCCTATCCAGTCTCCTCCTGAACACCTCCAAAGATGGTGACTCCACCACCTCCCTGGGCAGCCCATTCCAATGGGCCATCACTCTCTCTGTGCAGAACCTCTTCCTAACCTCTAGCCTAAACCTCCCCTGGTGCAGCCTGAGACTGTGTCCTCTTGCTGGGCCCGGTGATGATCAAAGTTCTTTTCCAACCTGCTTACTCCTGTTTGGGTTTATTCTCCTGTATGAATTGTCAGTTCAAAGCACTCGAGAGAAATGATGTGATGGCTGTGCTGCAAAGCATCAGACTGGGGACCGAAAGACAACCTCCTGTGGATCGATGTACCGGGATATTCCAGGAACCTCTGTGCTGCCACAGACCTGGACTTAAACTCATTCCAGATGCCGCGGTGTGTTCCACATGACAATCGCACTCGGCACGTGAAGAGTGGCCAAGAGACTTCCCTTGTTTCCTTTGTGGAAGGCTTTTGTTTGTCCCCCGGCCCCGGGGGCCGTGTTCCTCTCGGGCAGGCTGCGGACGAGGCTGCCCTCGGCAGCAGGCGTGCCGCAAGCGGAGCGGCGAAGCTGTGTTCCTGGCAGTTCTCTCTCCGCCTGGATCAGGACAAAGGTACCGGCTGACAAGGACTTGCACTGACACAGGGTCAGAGAGCTGAGAGCACCAAAGGGTTTAATTGGTGAGAGCAACAGACTTGGTTGCTGCCACCCGCTGCTAAGGGGTCTGAGTGGGCCCCAAATGGGGTTTGGAGGCAGGTAAAGGTTTCTTTTGGCGTGTGAAGGGGTTTTGTGGGCATCTAGAAGGGGTGTGGAGCCCCCTGAAAGGGTCTGGGATAGTGTCAGGGGGTTCTGGGCTGGTCCACCAGCGGGTCTGGGGACATTAGAAGCGTCTGGGGGTACCTAAAACGGAGCTGGGCGTATGAGATGGGGGGTTTGGGTGCCTCCAAAGGGGTTTTGTGGGCATCTAAGCTGGGGAATCTGTGGGGGTCCTGAAGGAGTTGGGGGGTTCTCAGTGAGGTTTTGGAGTCTCTATGGAGTGCCTGCAGTCTCCTGGAGTGCCTGTGCTTGAAACCCCCCAGAGGCCGCGCAGAGTGGTGCTCACAGTAGCTCTGCAAGCCTGCCATGGGCTCAGGAGGCTGTGCAGCGGTTAAACCTTTTCTTTTGCTCAAGCACAATCTTTCTGAATTCTTTTCTTGGATTTTTTTTTTCCCAGGGTGATGTGAAACTGTCTGATTTTGGGCTAAGCACAGCTGTTCAGAAGTCTCAGAGACCTGAGCTCTACAGGAACCTTGAACCCAAGCAGCCAGTGCCTTCTGTGAGTACAAGCTGTCCTTGTTCAACGTGGAACTAGTTGAGAGCTGAAGCCAGACCACACCATAATTCCCTTAGCTTCCTCTTCTGCAGATTAAACAGTCCCAGTTCCTTCAGCCACTCCTCATAAGACTTGTTATCCAGACCCCTCACCAGCTTTGTGGCCCTTCTCTGGACTCACTCTCTCACAAGGGGTGTCCTGGGGAACACCACTTGTGCCCGGCCGGCCACCGGCTGGGTTTAACTCTGTTCCCCACCGCTCTTGGGGCCTGGCCATCCATCCTGTTCTGCTGTCCAGCAGTCCCTTTGAAAAAAAATCCATCTGAAAAAAGAAGTAGCAGAGAAGGAAAGCTGAAGCTGCAAAGACTGCAGTCCCCTCAGTTCTTGTGGTACCCTCTGTGAGATCCTAAGCCACCTGAACTGAGCCGGTCAGGCAGCCAAGCTAGTGCAGCAGTGTCTTCTGGAGAGTTGATAGGAACCAGTTCTATGGGGTTTGTTGAAGTGAGTGGCCAGTTGTTCTACATGAACAATTGTCTTAGTGCTAGCAAGTAGGAGGCTCTGAAGTGTGGTACTTTGAAAGCTCCATTCATACTTGCCCTTCAGGAGGAGCCAGCTCTTTCATTGAAGGATCTTCCTGAGGTGTCCAAGTACAATTTCTGTTGACACTTTTCAGCTCTTACATCCAGGTTGCTGACAGAGGATGTTGGGTTTGTGGGCCCTGGCAGCGACAGTTTTCCAAAGAGGAGCTCTAAGGCCAGCTGCAAGGTTAGGTTTGGATTCTCCAGGGGTGCCTGTGCTTGAAAGCCCCCCAGAGGCCGTGCAGAGTGGTGCTCGCAGTAGCTCTGTGCAAGTCTGCCATGGGCTCAGGAGGCCAGTATCTAGAGAGAGGGAGAGGGAAGGACAGAGACACTTCTAAGACAGTTTTAAAGAAATAATTATGAGAAGAGGCAAATTAATTCTGGGGACTCATGTGATATATCTGTTTAAGAGAAAAAAAAATGAAGGAGGTTTCTGACCATAACCAGGCTGACAAAGCACAGTAATGTGGTTTCCTATGGGATTCAACTCCTCCTGCATTGCACAGGACACTTCAACAGCTGTCCTGACAAGCTCTAAGTAATGAACTTAATCCACCCTGTGCGAGCAATGGGGCAAAAGGTTACAAAATCCATGTATGCAATTGAGACGTGTTACGTTGGGACGCCCAGGATACACCTCATCAAGCTCTCCTAGTTGTTAGACGCAAGATGGAAGAAGGAAGGGGGAAGACAGAGCAGAAGGTCTATTTAAATATGAAACTCCTAGGCTGAAAGAAAAGAAAAACATTTTAAAGACCACTCAGTGAGACTCTGTCACCGGCATAGCTAATCACAGAATCACTGAGTGTTAGGGGTTGGAAGGGACCCCAAAATAGCATCCGGTCCAACCCCTGTGCCAGTGCAGGATCACCTGGGGCAGGTTTTGAATGTCTCCAGAGACTCCACTAACTCTCTGGGCAGCCTGCTCATGGGCTCTGGCACACACAGTGAAAAGGTTTTCCCTTCTGTTCCTGTGGAACTTCCTCCTTTTATTCGTCGGACACAGCGAAGCCGCTGGGTCGTGTTGCTGCGGCAAGGTGACCCACCCTGTAGTTCAGGGCCTGGGTCTGTGCCTTCATGGCAGCCTGTTCCCTTGGCACCCTGTCAGCTTAACAGCCCTGTACTCGGGGTCTGTGTGACGAGTTGTGGAGCCCTCCATTCCCCCTTCTGTCCCCAGCAGCAGCCCAAGGTCCCTGTAAGCAGGGCTGGGGAGGCTGCTTTAGGCAGCTAACAGGAACCAACCTTGCCTGGCCCTTAGGGGGCTGAGGTCAGTCCCTGGGCTCCTGAAGAGGTGGTGTTGCGCTGCTGCCAGGAGGGCCGGCCCGTAGGTGGGGCACGGGCCAGAGCCTGTGGCTCTCTGTGGGGCTTTTTGGGAGTGCTGCTGAGGCCTCACTCTGTCCTGTTGGCATCCTTTGTCAGGGTAGCCAGATCCTAGGCCTGATGTCTATCGTTAGCTCAATTGCAGAATTTCCTCGTCTGCTGTTCCTGTCCGTAAATTTTTGCCAGTGCTTCTGTAATAAAAAGGTTTTTATTTCTCCTGTAACTTGCAAGCTGGTGACCTCCTTAGGAGCACCACTGTGTTGTTCACAAAGTTCTTTGCTGTTGCAAAGCTGGGAGAAGTGTGAGGTTCAGCTGATGAAGTTTCTCTCTTTTAGAAGTGTCTGCTCAGCTGTCCTCTTCCTGGATCTCGGAGCTTTGTCTCTCCCTGTTTGCGGTGCCCCGACAAGGACTTGTGCCGACACATCCTCGGGAAGCTGAAACCACCAAAGGGTTTAATGGGTTTGAGACAAAATTCACCCAACTCATTCTGCGGTGGTGTACGGGAAAGAGTCGGTAGGGGAAGCCGCAGGACAGCCTGCAGCAAAGCTCAGGACTTGTTCCCTCGCCTCTTCCTTCTGCGCGTGTCCTCGTCGGCCGCCTGTAAGCGAGACGCTTCGCCAGCTGGCTTGTTTGAATTCAGTAAAGTTATGGCATGGAAGTTATCTGGTAGGAGTCGTTGCTAAACAGATGTAGTTGAAGCTTTGTATCTTCCGTTCTCTCTACTAGTTATTCTAATCTTGCCCTGTTGGTTTAGCCCATCAGTTTTCATGTTCTCTTCATCTATTAGTAGCAGAAGAAAGGGCCCCTTGATTCCAGTATTTCTTGCTGTAGTTCAGAGGTAGAGTTGGCTTTCCCTCTGACCTTTTATACTTTTACTTTGTGTTAAGTGGAACCCAAAACTGAATAGGATACTTTGTGTAAAGCTTGAGCAGCCCTTAACTTTCGAATTATTATACTGCATGCACTACTGCTTTGCAACATTCACAGGACTGTGGTGGTGTCAGATAGTTCACTTGCATTTAGTTCCTCAGGGGCCAGGCCTTCCTTTGGGCTGATAGTCTTGGCCAAAGCTGCAATGTTCAGTCCTTGCTGTGAAAGGCAGGAGGTGCTGGCTGGGCAGTTTGCTTTATTTTGTGCCTTTTTGGGGGTGAATCAAAGGGAGTGGGGGGATTGTGGGTGGGCTGGTTCTGCCACGTGGGGCAGGGGGCTGCTGCAGCAGAGGAGCAGGTGAGCGAGGGCTGGGGGCCCCCCCCTAAAGTGCTGAAAATTCTCCGAGGGCACCACACTATCTTTAAAAGTGTAAGTACTGGGGTGAGGCGAGGCGGAGGCAAACCTCTGGTTTGCAGCTGGAGAGGGAGGGCTTGGAGTGACTGGTGCGTAAGAAAGCTTTGGAAACGACCCCTGTCTGCCCTCTCTGCTTCTAAAAGGCTTTTAGCATTGGAAAATAAAACCCACGTGGGGGCCCGGCTGCTGCCCACGCCCAGGGAGGTGCTCAGTGCTGCCACCCGGTGTGTAACGGCCGGCAGTGCAGCCGTGCCGTGGCGTGTGTCGCCCCGGGGGAGCTCAATGCTGCCACCCGGTGTGTACTGGCCGGCAGTGCAGCCGTGCCGCGGCGTGTGCCGCCCCGGGGGAGCTAATTTCTGCAGCCTAACTGCGCTGAATGCTCGAAAATTCTTAGGGGGAGAGCGGAGAGCTTGACTCGAGCGTCGCTATGGATCCGGCGCCTGCGCCCTAGCCCGGATCTGCTTCCCAGTCGCTTCCAGTTCTCTGCCAGTCCTTTGGTGGGGGGAAACTGTTGGGACCGGGAGGGCACCGGGAGGAGGCCATTACTGTGTAGTTTGGTAATACCGACGGCTGCAGCTGGTGCTGAGCTAAACAGAATGATCACAGAAGGCTTTTGCTCTGAAGCCAGAACTGCCTGCTGGCGGAACGAACGTTTTTCTGACAGCTCTTGGAGGAACATTTCTGTACAGGTGTTCCCCAGGGCTCCTCAGCTGCTCAGAACTCAACGTGTTGTCTTGGAGGGGAATAAAACCCAATGGAAAGCTGAGAGTGAGGTGACAACGCAGGCACCGCCCCCCCCCCGGCGTGGCACCGCCCCCCCAGCGTGGCACCGCCCCCTCAGCGTGGCACCGCCCCCCTCCAGCGTGTCACCGCCTCCCCCAGCGTGGCACCGCCCCCCCAGCGTGTCACCGCCCCTCCCAGCGTGGCACCGCCCCCCCCAGCGTGGCACCGCCCCCCCAGCGTGGCACCGCCCCCCTCCAGCGTGTCACCGCCCCCCTCCAGCGTGTCACCGCCCCCCTCCAGCGTGTCACCGCCCCCCTCCAGCGTGTCACCGCCCCCCTCCAGCGTGTCACCGCCCCCCCTCCAGCGTGTCACCGCCCCCCTCCAGCGTGTCACCGCCCCCCTCCAGCGTGTCACCGCCCCCCAAGCGTGTCACCGCCCCCCTCCAGCGTGTCACCGCCCCCCTCCAGCGTGTCACCGCCCCCCTCCAGCGTGTCACCGCCCCCCCCCAGCGTGGCACCGCCCCCCCCAGCGTGGCACCGCCCCCGCCCAGCTTGTCACCGCCCCCCTCCAGCGTGTCACCGCCCCCCAGCCTGAACCCCACCCCCCAGCATGGCACCGCCCTCAACAACATGGCGCCAGATGCTTTCAGGGTTGTGGCTGGTAGAGGTTGCAGCTCTTCTGCTGTGTCCCAGGTCAGTGCCAGTCTCTGCTGCTTTGTGGGGCTTCTCTATAGCAGCCGCTGGAGGTGCGCGGGGCTTGGGGGGGTGGCCACCGGCGGGGCAGCGCGGGGCTTTTGGGGGGGGGGGGGGGGCGTGTCCGGGCTTGACCGGTGGGGCTCTGCGGGGGTGGCGGCTGCTGCCTCAACCGTACCCAGAGGCCCCGTGGGAGCTCAATGCTGCCACCCTGTGTGTAATGGCCGGCAGTGCAGCCGTGCCGCGGCGTGTGCCGCCCCGGGGGAGCTCAATGCTGCCACCCGGTGTGTAATGGCCGGCAGTGCAGCCGTACCGCGGCGTATAGCGCCCCGTGGGAGCTCAGTGCTCAACCCTGTGTGTAATGGCCGCAGTGCAGCCGTGCCGCGGCGTGTGCCGCCCCGTGGGAGCTAATTTCTGCAGCCTAACTGCGCCGAATGCTCGAAAATTCTTAAGGGAAGAGCGGAGAGCTTGACTCGAGTGTCGCTATGGATCCGGCGCCTGCGCCCTAGCCCGGCTCTGCTGGCGCCACAGGGACAGCGTTCCGGTGGTCGCTATGGATCCGGCGCCTGCGCCCTAGCCCGGCTCTGCTCGCGCCAGGGGGGCAGCGTCCCGGTGGTCGCTATGGATCCGGCGCCTTCGCCCTAGCCCGGCTCTGCTGGCGCCAGAGGGGCAGCGTCCCGGTGGTCGCTATGGATCCGGCGCCTGCGCCCTAGCCCGGCTCTGCTCGCGCCAGGGGGGCAGCGTCCCGGTGGTCGCTATGGAAAAAAAATCCATCTGAAAAAAGAAGTAGCAGAGAAGGAAAGCTGAAGCTGCAAAGATTGCAGTCCCCTCAGTTCTGGTTGTAGCCGGGTGGGGGTTGGTCTCTTCTCCCAGGCAAGCAGCACCAGAACAAGAGGACACAGTCTCAAGCTGTGCCAGGGGAGGTTTAGGCTGGATGTTAGGAAGAGGCTTACAGCTTGGCCAAAGAATCTTCCGATCCCTGTCTTCTGGTCGTGACCAGCAGCGTGCACGGGTGGCCAAGAAGGCCACTGGCAACCTGGCCAATATCAGGATCAGAGTGGCCAGCAGGAGCAGGGAGGTCATTCTGCCCCTGCACTTGGCACTGGTTAGGGCACACCTTGAGTCCCGTGTCCAGTTCTGGGCCCCTCCGTTTAAGCAAGACGTTGAGTTGCTGGAAGGTGTCCGGAGAAGGGCAACAAAGCTGGGGAGGGGTTTGGAGCACAGGCCTGTGAGGAGAGGCTGAGGGAGCTGGGGTTGCTTAGCCTGGAGAAGAGGAGGCTCAGGGGAGACCTTCTTGCTTTCTACGACTCCCTGAAGGGAGGTTGTAGCCAGGTGGGGGTTGGTCTCTTCTTCCAGGCAAGCAGCACCAGAACAAGAGGACACAGTCTCAAGCTGTGCCAGGGGAGGTTTAGGCTAGAGGTTAGGAAGAGGTTCTGCACAGAGAGAGTGATTGCCCATTGGAATGGGCTGCCCAGGGAGGTGGTGGAGTCACCATCTTTGGAGGTGTTCAGGAGGAGACTGGATAGGGTGCTTGGTTGCATGGTTTAGTTGATTAGGTGGTGTTGGATGATAGCTTGGACACGATGATCTTGAAGGTCTCTTCCAACCTGGTCCATTCCATCCCATTCCATCAACTAAACCATGGCACTGAGTGCCTCATCCAGTCTCTTTCTAAACACTCCCAGTGATGGTGACTCCACCACCTCCCTGGGCAGCACATTCCAAAGGCCAATCTCTCTTTCAACCTGCTCTATTCTATTCTATGAAGACCTTCTTCCTAACATCCAGGTTTCATTGGTGAGAGCAACAGACTTGGTTGCTGCCACCCGCTGCTAAGGGGTCTGAGTGGCCCCCAAATGGGGTTTGGAGGCAGGTAGAGGTTTCTTTTGGCGTGTGAAGGGGTTTTGTGGGCATCTAGAAGGGGTGTGGAGCCCCCTGAAAGGGTCTGGGATAGTGTCAGGGGGTTCTGGGCTGGTCTACCAGCGGGTCTGGGGACATTAGAAGCGTCTGGGGGTACCTAAAATGGAGCTGGGCGTATGAGATGGGGGGTTTGGGTGCCTCCAAAGGGGTTTTGTGGGCATCTAAGTTGGGGAATCTGTGGGGGTCCTGAAGGAGTTGGGGGGTTCTCGTCAAGCTATGAGCAGACACACAGAGAGATGTTAACGGACTTTCTTTGATCATTCCAGGTCTGGTGTGCTGGGACTGGCAGGATCTTCCTGAGCTGTCCATGTACAGTTTCTGTCGACACTCTTCAGCTCGTACATCCGGTTTGCTGACAGAGGGTGTGGGGTTTGTGGGGCCCGGCAGCGAGAGCTTTCCAAAGAGGAGCTCTTCAGGGCAGCTCCAAGGTTAGGTTTGGATTCTCCTGGAGTCGCACACAGAACGAGTCTCACGATTCCAGTGGTCTCATTTCATAGCTGCATTTTCATCTCTCTGCCTAGGTGACAGGACGACCTCACTAATGAAGAGAGATAGCCTGAGCTCTGCAGGAACCTTGAACCCAAGCAGCCAGTGCCTTCTGTGAGTACAAGCTGTCCTTGCTCAACGTGGAAGTAGTTGAGAGCTGAAGCCAGACCACACCGTAATTCCCTCAGCTTCCTCTTCTGCAGATTAAACAGTCCCAGTTCCTTCAGCCACTCCTCATAAGACTTGTTATCCAGACCCCTCACCAGCTTTGTGGCCCTTCTCTGGACTCACTCTCTCACAAGGGGTGTCCTGGGGAACACCACTTGTGCCCGGCCGGCCACCGGCTGGGTTTAACTCTGTTCCCCACCGCTCTTGGGGCCCGGCCATCCATCCTGTTCTGCTGTCCAGCAGTCCCTTTGAAAAAAAATCCATCTGAAAAAAGAAGTAGCAGAGAAGGAAAGCTGAAGCTGCAAAGACTGCAGTCCCCTCAGTTCTGGTTGTAGCCGGGTGGGGGTTGGTCTCTTCTCCCAGGCAAGCAGCACCAGAGCAAGAGGACACAGTCTCAAGCTGTGCCAGGGGAGGTTTAGGCTGGATGTTAGGAAGAAGGTCTTCATAGAATAGAATAGAGCAGGTTGAAAGAGAGATTGGCCTTTGGAATGTGCTGCTCAGTGAGGTGGTGCCCAGGGAGTCACCATCACTGGAAGTGTTTAGAAAGAGACTGGATGAGGCACTCAGTGCCATGGTTTAGTTGATTAGATGGTGTTGGAATGGAATGGTATGGAATGGAACGGAATAGAAAAGAATAGACCAGACCGAGTTGGAAGAGACCTTCAAGATCATCGTGTCCAACCTATCATCCAACACCACCTAATCAACTAAACCATGCAACCAAGCACCCTATCCAGTCTCCTCCTGAACACCTCCAAAGATGGTGACTCCACCACCTCCCTGGGCAGCCCATTCCAATGGGCCATCACTCTCTCTGTGCAGAACCTCTTCCTAACCTCTAGCCTAAACCTCCCCTGGTGCAGCCTGAGACTGTGTCCTCTTGCTGGGCCCGGTGATGATCAAAGTTCTTTTCCAACCTGCTTACTCCTGTTTGGGTTTATTCTCCTGTATGAATTGTCAGTTCAAAGCACTCGAGAGAAATGATGTGATGGCTGTGCTGCAAAGCATCAGACTGGGGACCGAAAGACAACCTCCTGTGGATCGATGTACCGGGATATTCCAGGAACCTCTGTGCTGCCACAGACCTGGACTTAAACTCGTTCCAGATGCCGCGGTGTGTTCCACATGACAATCGCACTCGGCACGTGAAGAGTGGCCAAGAGACTTCCCTTGTTTCCTTTGTGGAAGGCTTTTGTTTGTCCCCCGGCCCCGGGGGCCGTGTTCCTCTCGGGCAGGCTGCGGACGAGGCTGCCCTCGGCAGCAGGCGTGCCGCAAGCGGAGCGGCGAAGCTGTGTTCCTGGCAGTTCTCTCTCCGCCTGGATCAGGACAAAGGTACCGGCTGACAAGGACTTGCACTGACACAGGGTCAGAGAGCTGAGAGCACCAAAGGGTTTAATTGGTGAGAGCAACAGACTTGGTTGCTGCCACCCGCTGCTAAGGGGTCTGAGTGGGCCCCAAATGGGGTTTGGAGGCAGGTAAAGGTTTCTTTTGGCGTGTGAAGGGGTTTTGTGGGCATCTAGAAGGGGTGTGGAGCCCCCTGAAAGGGTCTGGGATAGTGTCAGGGGGTTCTGGGCTGGTCTACCAGCGGGTCTGGGGACATTAGAAGCGTCTGGGGGTACCTAAAATGGAGCTGGGCGTATGAGATGGGGGGTTTGGGTGCCTCCAAAGGGGTTTTGTGGGCATCTAAGTTGGGGAATCTGTGGGGGTCCTGAAGGAGTTGGGGGGTTCTCGTCAAGCTATGAGCAGACACACAGAGAGATGTTAACGGACTTTCTTTGATCATTCCAGGTCTGGTGTGCTGGGACTGGCAGGATCTTCCTGAGCTGTCCATGTACAGTTTCTGTCGACACTCTTCAGCTCGTACATCCGGTTTGCTGACAGAGGGTGTGGGGTTTGTGGGGCCCGGCAGCGAGAGCTTTCCAAAGAGGAGCTCTTCAGGGCAGCTCCAAGGTTAGGTTTGGATTCTCCTGGAGTCGCACACAGAACGAGTCTCACGATTCCAGTGGTCTCATTTCATAGCTGCATTTTCATCTCTCTGCCTAGGTGACAGGACGACCTCACTAATGAAGAGAGATAGCCTGAGCTCTGCAGGAACCTTGAACCCAAGCAGCCAGTGCCTTCTGTGAGTACAAGCTGTCCTTGCTCAACGTGGAAGTAGTTGAGAGCTGAAGCCAGACCACACCGTAATTCCCTCAGCTTCCTCTTCTGCAGATTAAACAGTCCCAGTTCCTTCAGCCACTCCTCATAAGACTTGTTATCCAGACCCCTCACCAGCTTTGTGGCCCTTCTCTGGACTCACTCTCTCACAAGGGGTGTCCTGGGGAACACCACTTGTGCCCGGCCGGCCACCGGCTGGGTTTAACTCTGTTCCCCACCGCTCTTGGGGCCCGGCCATCCATCCTGTTCTGCTGTCCAGCAGTCCCTTTGAAAAAAAATCCATCTGAAAAAAGAAGTAGCAGAGAAGGAAAGCTGAAGCTGCAAAGACTGCAGTCCCCTCAGTTCTGGTTGTAGCCGGGTGGGGGTTGGTCTCTTCTCCCAGGCAAGCAGCACCAGAGCAAGAGGACACAGTCTCAAGCTGTGCCAGGGGAGGTTTAGGCTGGATGTTAGGAAGAAGGTCTTCATAGAATAGAATAGAGCAGGTTGAAAGAGAGATTGGCCTTTGGAATGTGCTGCTCAGTGAGGTGGTGCCCAGGGAGTCACCATCACTGGAAGTGTTTAGAAAGAGACTGGATGAGGCACTCAGTGCCATGGTTTAGTTGATTAGATGGTGTTGGAATGGAATGGTATGGAATGGAACGGAATAGAAAAGAATAGACCAGACCGAGTTGGAAGAGACCTTCAAGATCATCGTGTCCAACCTATCATCCAACACCACCTAATCAACTAAACCATGCAACCAAGCACCCTATCCAGTCTCCTCCTGAACACCTCCAAAGATGGTGACTCCACCACCTCCCTGGGCAGCCCATTCCAATGGGCCATCACTCTCTCTGTGCAGAACCTCTTCCTAACCTCTAGCCTAAACCTCCCCTGGTGCAGCCTGAGACTGTGTCCTCTTGCTGGGCCCGGTGATGATCAAAGTTCTTTTCCAACCTGCTTACTCCTGTTTGGGTTTATTCTCCTGTATGAATTGTCAGTTCAAAGCACTCGAGAGAAATGATGTGATGGCTGTGCTGCAAAGCATCAGACTGGGGACCGAAAGACAACCTCCTGTGGATCGATGTACCGGGATATTCCAGGAACCTCTGTGCTGCCACAGACCTGGACTTAAACTCGTTCCAGATGCCGCGGTGTGTTCCACATGACAATCGCACTCGGCACGTGAAGAGTGGCCAAGAGACTTCCCTTGTTTCCTTTGTGGAAGGCTTTTGTTTGTCCCCCGGCCCCGGGGGCCGTGTTCCTCTCGGGCAGGCTGCGGACGAGGCTGCCCTCGGCAGCAGGCGTGCCGCAAGCGGAGCGGCGAAGCTGTGTTCCTGGCAGTTCTCTCTCCGCCTGGATCAGGACAAAGGTACCGGCTGACAAGGACTTGCACTGACACAGGGTCAGAGAGCTGAGAGCACCAAAGGGTTTAATTGGTGAGAGCAACAGACTTGGTTGCTGCCACCCGCTGCTAAGGGGTCTGAGTGGGCCCCAAATGGGGTTTGGAGGCAGGTAAAGGTTTCTTTTGGCGTGTGAAGGGGTTTTGTGGGCATCTAGAAGGGGTGTGGAGCCCCCTGAAAGGGTCTGGGATAGTGTCAGGGGGTTCTGGGCTGGTCTACCAGCGGGTCTGGGGACATTAGAAGCGTCTGGGGGTACCTAAAATGGAGCTGGGCGTATGAGATGGGGGGTTTGGGTGCCTCCAAAGGGGTTTTGTGGGCATCTAAGTTGGGGAATCTGTGGGGGTCCTGAAGGAGTTGGGGGGTTCTCGTCAAGCTATGAGCAGACACACAGAGAGATGTTAACGGACTTTCTTTGATCATTCCAGGTCTGGTGTGCTGGGACTGGCAGGATCTTCCTGAGCTGTCCATGTACAGTTTCTGTCGACACTCTTCAGCTCGTACATCCGGTTTGCTGACAGAGGGTGTGGGGTTTGTGGGGCCCGGCAGCGAGAGCTTTCCAAAGAGGAGCTCTTCAGGGCAGCTCCAAGGTTAGGTTTGGATTCTCCTGGAGTCGCACACAGAACGAGTCTCACGATTCCAGTGGTCTCATTTCATAGCTGCATTTTCATCTCTCTGCCTAGGTGACAGGACGACCTCACTAATGAAGAGAGATAGCCTGAGCTCTGCAGGAACCTTGAACCCAAGCAGCCAGTGCCTTCTGTGAGTACAAGCTGTCCTTGCTCAACGTGGAAGTAGTTGAGAGCTGAAGCCAGACCACACCGTAATTCCCTCAGCTTCCTCTTCTGCAGATTAAACAGTCCCAGTTCCTTCAGCCACTCCTCATAAGACTTGTTATCCAGACCCCTCACCAGCTTTGTGGCCCTTCTCTGGACTCACTCTCTCACAAGGGGTGTCCTGGGGAACACCACTTGTGCCCGGCCGGCCACCGGCTGGGTTTAACTCTGTTCCCCACCGCTCTTGGGGCCCGGCCATCCATCCTGTTCTGCTGTCCAGCAGTCCCTTTGAAAAAAAATCCATCTGAAAAAAGAAGTAGCAGAGAAGGAAAGCTGAAGCTGCAAAGACTGCAGTCCCCTCAGTTCTGGTTGTAGCCGGGTGGGGGTTGGTCTCTTCTCCCAGGCAAGCAGCACCAGAGCAAGAGGACACAGTCTCAAGCTGTGCCAGGGGAGGTTTAGGCTGGATGTTAGGAAGAAGGTCTTCATAGAATAGAATAGAGCAGGTTGAAAGAGAGATTGGCCTTTGGAATGTGCTGCTCAGTGAGGTGGTGCCCAGGGAGTCACCATCACTGGAAGTGTTTAGAAAGAGACTGGATGAGGCACTCAGTGCCATGGTTTAGTTGATTAGATGGTGTTGGAATGGAATGGTATGGAATGGAACGGAATAGAAAAGAATAGACCAGACCGAGTTGGAAGAGACCTTCAAGATCATCGTGTCCAACCTATCATCCAACACCACCTAATCAACTAAACCATGCAACCAAGCACCCTATCCAGTCTCCTCCTGAACACCTCCAAAGATGGTGACTCCACCACCTCCCTGGGCAGCCCATTCCAATGGGCCATCACTCTCTCTGTGCAGAACCTCTTCCTAACCTCTAGCCTAAACCTCCCCTGGTGCAGCCTGAGACTGTGTCCTCTTGCTGGGCCCGGTGATGATCAAAGTTCTTTTCCAACCTGCTTACTCCTGTTTGGGTTTATTCTCCTGTATGAATTGTCAGTTCAAAGCACTCGAGAGAAATGATGTGATGGCTGTGCTGCAAAGCATCAGACTGGGGACCGAAAGACAACCTCCTGTGGATCGATGTACCGGGATATTCCAGGAACCTCTGTGCTGCCACAGACCTGGACTTAAACTCGTTCCAGATGCCGCGGTGTGTTCCACATGACAATCGCACTCGGCACGTGAAGAGTGGCCAAGAGACTTCCCTTGTTTCCTTTGTGGAAGGCTTTTGTTTGTCCCCCGGCCCCGGGGGCCGTGTTCCTCTCGGGCAGGCTGCGGACGAGGCTGCCCTCGGCAGCAGGCGTGCCGCAAGCGGAGCGGCGAAGCTGTGTTCCTGGCAGTTCTCTCTCCGCCTGGATCAGGACAAAGGTACCGGCTGACAAGGACTTGCACTGACACAGGGTCAGAGAGCTGAGAGCACCAAAGGGTTTAATTGGTGAGAGCAACAGACTTGGTTGCTGCCACCCGCTGCTAAGGGGTCTGAGTGGGCCCCAAATGGGGTTTGGAGGCAGGTAAAGGTTTCTTTTGGCGTGTGAAGGGGTTTTGTGGGCATCTAGAAGGGGTGTGGAGCCCCCTGAAAGGGTCTGGGATAGTGTCAGGGGGTTCTGGGCTGGTCTACCAGCGGGTCTGGGGACATTAGAAGCGTCTGGGGGTACCTAAAATGGAGCTGGGCGTATGAGATGGGGGGTTTGGGTGCCTCCAAAGGGGTTTTGTGGGCATCTAAGTTGGGGAATCTGTGGGGGTCCTGAAGGAGTTGGGGGGTTCTCGTCAAGCTATGAGCAGACACACAGAGAGATGTTAACGGACTTTCTTTGATCATTCCAGGTCTGGTGTGCTGGGACTGGCAGGATCTTCCTGAGCTGTCCATGTACAGTTTCTGTCGACACTCTTCAGCTCGTACATCCGGTTTGCTGACAGAGGGTGTGGGGTTTGTGGGGCCCGGCAGCGAGAGCTTTCCAAAGAGGAGCTCTTCAGGGCAGCTCCAAGGTTAGGTTTGGATTCTCCTGGAGTCGCACACAGAACGAGTCTCACGATTCCAGTGGTCTCATTTCATAGCTGCATTTTCATCTCTCTGCCTAGGTGACAGGACGACCTCACTAATGAAGAGAGATAGCCTGAGCTCTGCAGGAACCTTGAACCCAAGCAGCCAGTGCCTTCTGTGAGTACAAGCTGTCCTTGCTCAACGTGGAAGTAGTTGAGAGCTGAAGCCAGACCACACCGTAATTCCCTCAGCTTCCTCTTCTGCAGATTAAACAGTCCCAGTTCCTTCAGCCACTCCTCATAAGACTTGTTATCCAGACCCCTCACCAGCTTTGTGGCCCTTCTCTGGACTCACTCTCTCACAAGGGGTGTCCTGGGGAACACCACTTGTGCCCGGCCGGCCACCGGCTGGGTTTAACTCTGTTCCCCACCGCTCTTGGGGCCCGGCCATCCATCCTGTTCTGCTGTCCAGCAGTCCCTTTGAAAAAAAATCCATCTGAAAAAAGAAGTAGCAGAGAAGGAAAGCTGAAGCTGCAAAGACTGCAGTCCCCTCAGTTCTGGTTGTAGCCGGGTGGGGGTTGGTCTCTTCTCCCAGGCAAGCAGCACCAGAGCAAGAGGACACAGTCTCAAGCTGTGCCAGGGGAGGTTTAGGCTGGATGTTAGGAAGAAGGTCTTCATAGAATAGAATAGAGCAGGTTGAAAGAGAGATTGGCCTTTGGAATGTGCTGCTCAGTGAGGTGGTGCCCAGGGAGTCACCATCACTGGAAGTGTTTAGAAAGAGACTGGATGAGGCACTCAGTGCCATGGTTTAGTTGATTAGATGGTGTTGGAATGGAATGGTATGGAATGGAACGGAATAGAAAAGAATAGACCAGACCGAGTTGGAAGAGACCTTCAAGATCATCGTGTCCAACCTATCATCCAACACCACCTAATCAACTAAACCATGCAACCAAGCACCCTATCCAGTCTCCTCCTGAACACCTCCAAAGATGGTGACTCCACCACCTCCCTGGGCAGCCCATTCCAATGGGCCATCACTCTCTCTGTGCAGAACCTCTTCCTAACCTCTAGCCTAAACCTCCCCTGGTGCAGCCTGAGACTGTGTCCTCTTGCTGGGCCCGGTGATGATCAAAGTTCTTTTCCAACCTGCTTACTCCTGTTTGGGTTTATTCTCCTGTATGAATTGTCAGTTCAAAGCACTCGAGAGAAATGATGTGATGGCTGTGCTGCAAAGCATCAGACTGGGGACCGAAAGACAACCTCCTGTGGATCGATGTACCGGGATATTCCAGGAACCTCTGTGCTGCCACAGACCTGGACTTAAACTCGTTCCAGATGCCGCGGTGTGTTCCACATGACAATCGCACTCGGCACGTGAAGAGTGGCCAAGAGACTTCCCTTGTTTCCTTTGTGGAAGGCTTTTGTTTGTCCCCCGGCCCCGGGGGCCGTGTTCCTCTCGGGCAGGCTGCGGACGAGGCTGCCCTCGGCAGCAGGCGTGCCGCAAGCGGAGCGGCGAAGCTGTGTTCCTGGCAGTTCTCTCTCCGCCTGGATCAGGACAAAGGTACCGGCTGACAAGGACTTGCACTGACACAGGGTCAGAGAGCTGAGAGCACCAAAGGGTTTAATTGGTGAGAGCAACAGACTTGGTTGCTGCCACCCGCTGCTAAGGGGTCTGAGTGGGCCCCAAATGGGGTTTGGAGGCAGGTAAAGGTTTCTTTTGGCGTGTGAAGGGGTTTTGTGGGCATCTAGAAGGGGTGTGGAGCCCCCTGAAAGGGTCTGGGATAGTGTCAGGGGGTTCTGGGCTGGTCCACCAGCGGGTCTGGGGACATTAGAAGCGTCTGGGGGTACCTAAAACGGAGCTGGGCGTATCAGATGGGGGGTTTGGGTGCCTCCAAAGGGGTTTTGTGGGCATCTAAGCTGGGGAATCTGTGGGGGTCCTGAAGGAGTTGGGGGGTTCTCAGTGAGGTTTTGGAGTCTCTATGGAGTGCCTGCAGTCTCCTGGAGTGCCTGTGCTTGAAACCCCCCAGAGGCCGCGCAGAGTGGTGCTCACAGTAGCTCTGCAAGCCTGCCATGGGCTCAGGAGGCTGTGCAGCGGTTAAACCTTTTCTTTTGCTCAAGCACAATCTTTCTGAATTCTTTTCTTGGATTTTTTTTTTCCCAGGGTGATGTGAAACTGTCTGATTTTGGGCTAAGCACAGCTGTTCAGAAGTCTCAGAGACCTGAGCTCTACAGGAACCTTGAACCCAAGCAGCCAGTGCCTTCTGTGAGTACAAGCTGTCCTTGTTCAACGTGGAACTAGTTGAGAGCTGAAGCCAGACCACACCATAATTCCCTTAGCTTCCTCTTCTGCAGATTAAACAGTCCCAGTTCCTTCAGCCACTCCTCATAAGACTTGTTATCCAGACCCCTCACCAGCTTTGTGGCCCTTCTCTGGACTCACTCTCTCACAAGGGGTGTCCTGGGGAACACCACTTGTGCCCGGCCGGCCACCGGCTGGGTTTAACTCTGTTCCCCACCGCTCTTGGGGCCTGGCCATCCATCCTGTTCTGCTGTCCAGCAGTCCCTTTGAAAAAAAATCCATCTGAAAAAAGAAGTAGCAGAGAAGGAAAGCTGAAGCTGCAAAGACTGCAGTCCCCTCAGTTCTTGTGGTACCCTCTGTGAGATCCTAAGCCACCTGAACTGAGCCGGTCAGGCAGCCAAGCTAGTGCAGCAGTGTCTTCTGGAGAGTTGATAGGAGCCAGTTCTATGGGGTTTGTTGAAGTGAGTGGCCAGTTGTTCTACATGAACAATTGTCTTAGTGCTAGCAAGTAGGAGGCTCTGAAGTGTGGTACTTTGAAAGCTCCATTCATACTTGCCCTTCAGGAGGAGCCAGCTCTTTCATTGAAGGATCTTCCTGAGGTGTCCAAGTACAATTTCTGTTGACACTTTTCAGCTCTTACATCCAGGTTGCTGACAGAGGATGTTGGGTTTGTGGGCCCTGGCAGCGACAGTTTTCCAAAGAGGAGCTCTAAGGCCAGCTGCAAGGTTAGGTTTGGATTCTCCAGGGGTGCCTGTGCTTGAAAGCCCCCCAGAGGCCGTGCAGAGTGGTGCTCGCAGTAGCTCTGTGCAAGTCTGCCATGGGCTCAGGAGGCCAGTATCTAGAGAGAGGGAGAGGGAAGGACAGAGACACTTCTAAGACAGTTTTAAAGAAATAATTATGAGAAGAGGCAAATTAATTCTGGGGACTCATGTGATATATCTGTTTAAGAGAAAAAAAAATGAAGGAGGTTTCTGACCATAACCAGGCTGACAAAGCACAGTAATGTGGTTTCCTATGGGATTCAACTCCTCCTGCATTGCACAGGACACTTCAACAGCTGTCCTGACAAGCTCTAAGTAATGAACTTAATCCACCCTGTGCGAGCAATGGGGCAAAAGGTTACAAAATCCATGTATGCAATTGAGACGTGTTACGTTGGGACGCCCAGGATACACCTCATCAAGCTCTCCTAGTTGTTAGACGCAAGATGGAAGAAGGAAGGGGGAAGACAGAGCAGAAGGTCTATTTAAATATGAAACTCCTAGGCTGAAAGAAAAGAAAAACATTTTAAAGACCACTCAGTGAGACTCTGTCACCAGCATAGCTAATCACAGAATCACTGAGTGTTAGGGGTTGGAAGGGACCCCAAAATAGCATCCGGTCCAACCCCTGTGCCAGTGCAGGATCACCTGGGGCAGGTTTTGAATGTCTCCAGAGACTCCACTAACTCTCTGGGCAGCCTGCTCATGGGCTCTGGCACACACAGTGAAAAGGTTTTCCCTTCTGTTCCTGTGGAACTTCCTCCTTTTATTCGTCGGACACAGCGAAGCCGCTGGGTCGTGTTGCTGCGGCAAGGTGACCCACCCTGTAGTTCAGGGCCTGGGTCTCTGCCTTCATGGCAGCCTGTTCCCTTGGCACCCTGTCAGCTTAACAGCCCTGTACTCGGGGTCTGTGTGACGAGTTGTGGAGCCCTCCATCCCCCTTCTGTCCCCAGCAGCAGCCCAAGGTCCCTGTAAGCAGGGCTGGGGAGGCTGCTTTAGGCAGCTAACAGGAACCAACCTTGCCTGGCCCTTAGGGGGCTGAGGTCAGTCCCTGGGCTCCTGAAGAGGTGGTGTTGCGCTGCTGCCAGGAGGGCCGGCCCGTAGGTGGGGCACGGGCCAGAGCCTGTGGCTCTCTGTGGGGCTTTTTGGGAGTGCTGCTGAGGCCTCACTCTGTCCTGTTGGCATCCTTTGTCAGGGTAGCCAGATCCTAGGCCTGATGTCTATCGTTAGCTCAATTGCAGAATTTCCTCGTCTGCTGTTCCTGTCCGTAAATTTTTGCCAGTGCTTCTGTAATAAAAAGGTTTTTATTTCTCCTGTAACTTGCAAGCTGGTGACCTCCTTAGGAGCACCACTGTGTTGTTCACAAAGTTCTTTGCTGTTGCAAAGCTGGGAGAAGTGTGAGGTTCAGCTGATGAAGTTTCTCTCTTTTAGAAGTGTCTGCTCAGCTGTCCTCTTCCTGGATCTCGGAGCTTTGTCTCTCCCTGTTTGCGGTGCCCCGACAAGGACTTGTGCCGACACATCCTCGGGAAGCTGAAACCACCAAAGGGTTTAATGGGTGAGAGCAAAGCTCAGCTGTGTGCTGAAGCTGCAAACCTTGCCCAGAAGGCTGTCCCCGGCTCGGGGTGATAAAAAGAACAGGAGCGTAGCCGCTCGGCTGTCTTTCCTTCTGTGATGCCACAGGGGGGTGGGCGAGGATACAGCAGAGGAGCAGTGAGGGAGGGGTGAGGGCAGCCTCCCACAAAGGCTGCTTGCAGACCTGAAATGCCAAATGTTTGAAATGCCAGGACGTTCTTGGAGGGGAGGGAAAGCCCCGGGAAAGTGTAAGAGTGAGTGTGAGGTGTTCCAGCCGAGGAACAGCGGTGCTGCTTATTGAGAGATTGCAGAAGGGCAGTGATTTGTGTGCAGAAAGGCCTTGACGTGACCCCCCTCTGTTCTGTAGAAAGGCTTCTAGAGGAGAAAAGCACATCCTGAGCAGAGCCACGGGGGGGTGTGGGGTGTGGTTTGAAACAGAAATAGCAACTGTCTCTCAATTAAAACAGTGGATTGTCTTTCATGTGTGTGTGTGGTGTGCTGTTTTTTCATTGAATGGAAAAAGCTCTGCAGGGAGACCAGCTGATCTGCTCCCGAGGCACAGCAGCACCGGACCTGCTGAGCGTTGGGGGCCTGTTAAGGAGGGTCTGCTGTCATCTGAAGTGGGCTTGGGGGTATGAAAGGGGAATTTGGGGGCATGTGAAGGGTTCTGGGAGCATCTAGAGGTGTCTGGGGACCTCTGGAGGGGCTCCTGGGTCATGTCTGGAGGGTCACGGAGGAGTGGGGGGGTCTGTGCCTCAGTGTGGTTTCGGGGTCTCTGTGTCAGGTCCCCACAGCGTGTGGGTTGCTGTGTGGCATTGCTGGAGTCTCGGTGTCCCTAGCGCCCCTGACTCTTCTGCTCACTGCTCCCACCTTGTGGGCACGGCCAGGTACTGCTTGCTGTCGCCTGCTGCCAAGGGTGTGAGTGGCCTCTGCAGGGAGGCGCAGAGAGGTATTCTGGGGCGTCTAGAGGGGCTTTGTGGGCATCGAGAGGTGTCTGGCGGCCTCTGGAGGGTCTCCGGGGGGGTCTCTGGAGGGTCCTGAAGCAGCTGAGGGGGCGGGGAGTGGTGGTGTTGTGTTAGAGGTCTCTGGGGGGTTCCAGGGTTTGGGGTCCCGCAGGATTGGGGTGGTCTCACTCCGGTATTGGGTGTCCTGCAGTCCCAGGACCCCCCAGCCACATCTCCCCCGGCATCTCAAGGCGAGCTGCGAGCACCTCAAGGGCCTTAGAGGGTGAGAAAGGAGGTCTGGGGGCATGTAGACGGAAGTGAGGGCATCAAGACGGCACCGCTCTCCCCGTGACAGCGCCTGCCCTTCCCAAGACGGCACCGCTCTCCCCGTGACAGCGCCTGCCCTTCCCAAGATGGCGTCGCCCTCTCCGTGACAGCGCCTGCCCTTCCCAAGATGGCGCCGCCCTCGCCTTCTCGGCTCCGACCTAGCCAGCGTAACTATCGTCCCCTCTGCTTTCTCCGCTCCGCATCAGCTCAGTGTAGACTCTGCTGCTCTCTGGAGTTGTTTTGTCCCTGCTGCAGGACTCTGCCACGGGTCTGGGGGTGGGCAGCAGCGAGGGGGGGGGGCAAGAAACACCAGCAGCGAAGGGGGGGTGGGGGTGGGTGTCGATTTGCCGCGGTCGGGAGCAGTCTGCTCCCAGTTCACGAGCTGTTCTCCTGTCTCTCCCAGCTCTTGCAGGCTGACCCCAATGCCCCCAGACTCGCCCAGCGATCCCAGGGTGAACCCCGCAGCACCCAGATTCGCCCAGCGATCGTCACGTGATTAGGGGCCACGCAAAGGAGGGGCGGGGAGCAGAGAAAGCGGCGGCGGCGCTGTGAGGGGATAGGAAAGGGAAAGGGTGGGAAGGGAGCTAGAGGGGAGGGGGAGCGGGGAAGACCGCGCAGGTTACGTCACTGGAGGCGGGGCTTGAGGAAGGCAATAGGATGGCTATGGGGGGCGGGGCTGGAGGACTGGAGGCGGGGCTAGAGGGCGGCAATAGAATGGCTAAGGGAGGGGGCGGGAACGAGAGGGCATCTGCGTCACAAGGGGGTGGGGTTTGAGTGAAATAGGATGGCTATGGAGGGGGCGGGGAAAGGGCTGAGGGAGGTTGCAGGAGGTGGGACTGGAGGACTGGAGGCGGGGCTGGAGGGCGACAATTGGATGGCTATAGGAGGGGGCGGGGCTGGAGGAGGGCAGCAGGATGGCTATGGGGGGGCGGGGAATAGCGCAGACTATGTCACGGGGGGCGTGGCCTGAGCAGCTGGGGCAGAGAGGCGATGGCTGCTGATTACGTCAGAGCAAGGGGGCGGAGCGCCCAGGTGGGAGGGGGGAGGAGGGCATCAGGGCTGCCCCGCGCAGTGACGTCAGAGAGTGGAGTGGGGCCGGCTGCGCCACGTGGGCCACGGGGAGCGCGGGAAAGGGATAACGGGAGGGGAGAGGAGGAGGAGGGGAGGGAGGGAGAGGCTGGGGGGGGTCATTAGTGGCCACCGTAGCTCATTAGTGGCCACCCAAGCTCGATACTGGTCCAGACTCGTCCAGACTGGTCCAAACCGGTCCAGACCGGTCCAAGCCAGTCCAGACCGGTCCAAACCGGTCCAAGCCGGTCCAGACCGGTCCAGACCAGTCCAGACCGGTCCAAACCGGTCCAAGCCGGTCCAAGCCGGTCCAGACCGGTCCAAACCGGTCCAAAGCGGTCCAAGCCGGTCCAGACCGGTCCAAGCCGGTCCAAGCCGGTCCAGACCGGTCCAAACCGGTCCAAGCCGGTCCAGACCGGTCCAGACCGGTCCAGACCGGTCCAAACCGGTCCAAGCTGGTCCAGACCGGTCCAAACCGGTCCAAGCCGGTCCAAGCCGGTCCAGACCGGTCCAAACCGGTCCAAACCGGTCCAAACCGGTCCAAGCCGGTCCAGACCGGTCCAGACTGGTCCAGACCGGTCCAAACCGGTCCAAACCGGTCCAGACCGGTCCAAGCCGGTCCAGACCGGTCCAAGCTGGTCCAAGCCGGTCCAAACCGGTCCAAGCCGGTCCAAGCCAGTCCAGACCGGTCCAGACCGGTCCAAGCCGGTCCGGACCGGTCCAAACCGGTCCAAACCGGTCCGGACCGGTCAAAACCGCTTGAAACTGGTCCAGACTGGTCCAAACCGGTCCAAAACACTCCAGACTGGTCCAAACCGGTCCAAACCAGTCTACACTGGTCCAAACTGATCCATACTGTTCCAAACTCGTCCAAAACGGTCCAGACTGGTGCAGACTGGTCCAAACCAGTCCAGACTGGTCCAAACCGGTCCAGACTGGTCTAGCCCTGGCTCCATACTGGTACATACTGGTACATACTGGTCCCCCCTCTCTTCCTCTCCCCTCCCTTCCCCTTCCTTATTCCTTTCCCGCCCTCCCCTCCCCTTTTGCCGCCCACCCCTAACCCCTTTCCCGCCTTTGCGCTTTCCCCTCCCTCCTATTGGCCGCACCGCGCCAGAAGCTCCCTCCCCCTTTTAGCTTGGTGGGGGGAGGGGGCATGGCCAGCCACCCGCCTCCACTTCACTCCCTCCCTCCCTTATTTGGGGGGGGGCGTGGCCAGCCCCCCACCTCGCTTCTTCACTGCCCTCCCTTTGTGGGTGTGGCCAGCCGCCCTTCTCCGTTTCACTCTCCCTCCCTTATTTGGGAGGGGGCGTGGCCAGCCAGTCCCATCGCAGTGCACTCCCAGTCCTTCCCATTCTCTCCCAGTTCCCTCCCATTCCCATTCCACTACACCCAGTTCCTCCCTGTCCTTTCCCACTCCCTTTCCATTACCCTTCCAGTGCCCTCCTAGTCCCTTCACTGTTCCCTACCAATTCCCTCCCAGTTTCCTCCCACTCCCTCCCAGTCCCCTCCAATTTCACTCAGGTCCTCCCAGTTCCCTCCAAGTCCCCTTCCAGTTTGACCCAGGCCCTTCCCAGTTCCTTCCCAGTCCCCTCCCATCCCTCCCATTCCCTACCACTGCCCTCCCTGTCAATCCCAGTCCACCCAAGCCCCTAACAGTCCATCCCAGTCCCTTTCATTCCCTTCCCAGTTCACTCAGTCCCATCCCAATCCCCTCCCTGTCCCTTCCCTGTCCCTTCCCAATCCCCTTACTGTCCCATCCCACTCCATCCCAGTCCCTGCCAGTCCCTCCCAGTCCATTCCCACTATGTCCCCTCCCTGTCCCTCCAAGTCCCCTACCATACTGTCCCACTCCCTTCCCAGTCCCCTCCCAGTCCCTCCCTGTTTATTCCTGTCCCTCCCAGTACCTCCCAATCCCTTCTAATCCTATCCCAGTATGGGAGGAGACCAGTAGGGACCAGGAGGCACTGGGAGACATACCTGGACCAGCTGGAGGCATTGCTGGAGCCCTGGGAGACAACTGGAAGCAGCAGGAACTCAACTGGGAGCACTGGGAACAACTGGGAGAGCACTGTGAGCACTGTGAGTATCTCCACATAACCCCCAGTGCCCCCCTCAGCCCCTCCAGACCTCCCCAAAGTCTTTCCAGAGTCTCTGAGTTCTTCCCAGTGCCATTCAGAGCCCTTCCCAGTACCTCCCAGTTGACCCTTAGAATTTTCCCAGTGCCCCCTCACTCTCCCCCAGTAACCCTCCCTGCCCCAGATCCTTCCACAGCCTCCCAGTGCCCCCCCAACTCCCTTCCAGAGACCTTCCACAGCCTCCCAGTCCTTCCCAGTACTGTCCTGAGACCCTCCCAGTGCCTCCCAGTCCTTTCCCAGTCTGGGAGGAAGCTGGCAGGGGCTGAGAGGCACTGGGAAGGACTGGGAGCCATACCTGCAGCACCTGGAGTCAGTTCTGGAGCCCTGGGAGACAACTGGAAGCAGCAGGAACTCAACTGGGAGCACTGGGAGGAACTGGGAGAGCACTGGGAGCACTGTGAGTATCTCCTCATGACCCCCAGTGCCCCCGAGCTCCTCCAGACCCCCTCCAGAGTCATTCCACAGTCTCTGAGTTCTTCCCAGTGCCATTCAGAGCCCTTCCCAGTACCTCCCAGTTAACCCTTATAGTTCTCCAGCGCCCCCTCACTCCCCCCAGTAACCCTCCCCCCCCAGATCTTTTCACAGCCTCCCAGTACCTCCCAGTGCCCCCCCAGAGCCCTTAACAGCCTCCCTGTCCTTCACAGTACTGTCCTGAGCCCTTTCCAATTCCCTCCCTGATCCATCCCACTCTATCCCAGTCCCTTCCAACTCTTTTCCCTTCCCATTCCCTTCTTAGTTCCCTCCCAATCCCCTCCCACTGGCTCCCCACTCCCCTCCCAGTCCCGTCACAGTGCACTCCCAGTCCTTCCCAGTCTCTCCCAGTTCCCTCCCATTCCCATCCCAGTACACCCAGTTCCTCCCTGTCCTTCCCCACTCCCATCCCAGTCTCTTCCCAGTGCCCCCCTAGTCCATCCCAGCCCCTCCCAGTTCCTCCCATTCCATCCCAGTCCCTTCACAGTCCCCAACCAGTCCCTTCCCCATCCCTTTCCAGTCCCCTCCCAGTTCTACCTGCACTACCTGGCAAGAGCCCTGGTGGACAATTGGAAGCAGTAGCATCCCCACTGGGAGACAACTGGGAAACAACTGGGAGCACTGGGAGCGTGACCCAGGAATTCCCAGTACCCCCCCTCAGCCCCCCATTTCCCTCCCACAGCCCTTTACAGCCTCCCAGTCCATCCCATTTTCTCCTACACCTTTCCCAGTCTGGGAGGAGACTGGTAGGGGCTGGAAGTTTCTGGGAGAGTCTGGGAGCCATACCTGCAGCAGCTGGAGTCAGACCTGGAGCCCTGGGAGACAACTGGAAGCAGCAGGAACCCAACTGGGACAAAAGTGGGAGACAGCTGTGAAAGTCCCCTCCCAGTCCCTGCCAGTCCCTCCCAGTCCATTCCCACTATGTCCCCTCCCTGTCCCTCCACGTCCCCTCCCACACTGTCCCACTCCCTTCCAGTCCCTCCCTGTTTATTCCTGTCCCTCCCAGTACCTCCCAATCCCTTCTAGTCCTATCCCAGTATGGGAGGAGACCAGTAGGGACCAGGAGGCACTGGGAGACATGCCTGGACCAGCTGGAGGCATTGCTGGAGCCCTGGGACACAACTGGAAGCAGCGGGAACCCAACTGGGAGCACTAGGGGTCCCTGGGAGGAACTGGGAGACAACTGGGAGAGCACTGGGAGTATCTCCCCATGACCCCCAGTGCCCCCCTGAGCCCCTCCAGACTGCCCCAAAGTCTTTCCACAGTCTGAGTTCTTCCCAGTGCCATTCAGAGCCCTTCCCAGTACCTCCCAGTTAACCCTTAGACTTCCCCAGTGCCCCCTCACTCCCCCCACAGTAACCCTCCCCTCCCAGAGTCCTTTCACAGCCTCCCAGTACTCCCCACTACCTCCCAGTACCTTCCAGTAACCCCCAGTGCCCCCCTGAGCCCTCCCAGTTCCACCGAGGAAGTCCTTCCACAGCCTCCCAGTGACCCTCTGTACCCCACTGAGCATCCCCAATTCCCCCCCAGAGTCCTTCCACAGTCTCCCAGTCCTTCCCACTACTGTCCTGAGCCCCTCCCAGTGCTTCCCAGTCCTTTCCCAGTCTGGGAGGAGGCTGGCAGGGGCTGAGAGGCACTGGGAGGGACTGGGAGGGACTGGGAGCCATACCTGCAGCACCTGGAGTCAGTTCTGGAGCCCTGGGATACAACTGGAAGGATCAGGAACCTAACTGGGAGCACTGGGAGGAACTGGGAGACAACTGGGAGAGCACTGGGAGCACTGTGAGTATCTCCCCATAACCCCCAGTGACCCCTTCACCCCCTGCAGACTGCCCCAAAGTCTCTCCACAGTCTCTGAGTTTTTCCCAGTGCCATTCAGAGCCCTTCCCAGTACCTCCCAGTTAACCCTTATAGTTCTCCAGTGCCCCCTCACTCCCCCCCAGTAACTCTCCACCCCCAGAGTCCTTCCACAGCCTCCCAGTACCTTCTAGTACTTCCCAGTAACCCCCAGTTCCTCCTAGTACCTCCCAGTCTCACATAATCAACCAGGTTTGAAGAGACCTCAGATCTCATCAATTCCCTCCTATGTCTGCATCCCTATCCCCTCCTCACAATTAAACCATGGCTCCAGGTGCCACATCCAGTTCTTTTTTGGAACACCTCCAGGGATGGGGACTCCACCACCTCCCTGGGCAGCACATTCCAATGGCCAGTTCCTCTTTCTGGGATGAACTTTGTCCTCACCTCTAGCTTAAACCTTCCCTGGCACAGCCTGAGACTGTGTCCTCTTGTTCTGGTACTGGGTGCCTGGGTGAACAGACCAAACCCTACCTGGCTACAATCTGCCCTCAGGTAGTTGTAGAGAGCAAGAAGGTCTCCCCTGAGCCTCCTCTTCTCCAGGCTAAGCAACCCCAGCTCCCTCAGCCTTGCCTCACAGGGCTATGCTCCAGACCCCTCCCCAGCTTTGTTGCCCTTCTCTGGACACCTTCCAGCATCTCAACATCTTTCCTAAACTGAGGGGCCCAGGAACTGGACCCAGAACTCAAGGTGTGGCCTGACCAGTGCTGAGCACAGGGCAGAATGACCTCCCTGCTCCTGCTGGCCACACTGTTCCTGATGCAGGCCAGGATGTATTTGGCCTTCTTGGCCACCTGGGCACACTGCTGGCTCATGTTCAGCTGGTGTCAACCAGCACCCTCAGGTCCCTTTCTGCCTGGTTCCTCTCCAGCTAGTCTGACCCCAGCCTGTAGCAATGCCTGGGGTTGTTGTGGTAATGTGTAGAACCTGGCACTTGGATGTGTTCAATATCATGCCCTTGGACTCTGCCTGGAGGAAAGCAGAAAGTATGTATGGAAGGTTTCAGGACAGGAAAGAACAACAGGCTGCTGATGACGGAAGAATGGTCTGATGATAAAGAAGAGCTGACTGCAGTAAACAGCCTGAAGCGCGAGACAGAAGGACGCTCGCCTCCGTGCTGGAGAAGCTCAACCTGATATGGGATGAAGATAATAATGGAGAGCTGCATATCAAAGGAGAAAACTCAATTAGCAGCAGTGGTGCAAGAATGCCAGGGAATTGCTTAGCCTGCTTGATTTTTCCTACATACACTGCTTGTTCTGTACCACTAAACAATTCCTGCTTCACCAACCAGGGAGTCCATGCATGCTTTCCAAACTCTGCCCATCTGTCCAGCCTGTCAGGGTCCCTCTGCTGAGCTCTCCTACCTTCCAGCAGATCAACTCCTGCCCCCAGCTTGGTGTCATCTGCAAAGTTATTGATGATGGACTCGATCCCCTCATCCAGATCATCAATAAAGATATTGAACAGGATGGGACCCAGCACTGATCCCTGGGGGACACCACTAGTGCCCGGCTGCCAGCTGCATGTGGCACCATTCACCACCACTCTCTGGGCCCAGGACTCCAGCCAGTTCCTAACCCAGCACAGAGTGCTCCTGTCCAGGATGTGGGCTGTCAGCTCAGCCAGGTGGTTGTTGTGGCAGACAGTGTCAAAGGGCTTGCTGAAGTCCGGGCAGACTACATCCACAGCCTTCCCAACACCTACCAGGCAGTCACCTGGGCATAGAAGGAGATCAGGTTGGTGAGGCAGGACCTGCCCCTCCCACCAAATCTTTGCTGGCTGGGCCTGAGCCCTTGCCCATCCTGCAGGTTTGCTGTGATTGCCCCCAGGATGATCTGCTCCATAGTCTTGCCAGGCACTGAGGTCAGGCTTACAGGCCTGGAGTTCCCAGGTTCTTCCCTCCAGCCCTTCTCGTGAATGGCATCACACTGGCAGCTTCCAGCCACCTGGGACCTCTGTGGTCATGCAGGACTGGTGGCAAATGTTGGACAGTGGCTTGGAGCTCATCTGCCAGAGCTCTCTGCCCTGGGATGGATCCCATCTGGTGCCATAGACTTGTGAGGGTCCCAGTGGTATCCCAGTCCCTCCCAGTTCTTTCCCAGTCCTTCTCAGTCACCCCTAGTCCTTCCAACTTCCATCCCAGTTCCTCCCGTTTCCTTCCCATTCCCTCCCATTCCCTTTGGAATTCCTCACAGTCCCTCCCATTCCTCTCCCGGTCCTTCCCAATCTCCTTCCAGTCCCTTCCCAGTCTCTCCCAGTCCCTTCTCAGTCCTGTCCCCATCCCCATCCCTCCCAATCCTCTCCCAGTCTCCTCCCAGTCCCATCCCAGTCACTCCCAGTCCCCTCCCAGTCTCTCCTAGTCCTTTCCCAGTTCCTCTCAATCCCTCCCAGTCTCCTTCTCATCTTGCAGCGTGGCAGATTTCCCGGAGTGGGAAAGCAGAGCCGCGCTCTCTTTGGTCAGTACAGTTTAGGTGGGAAGTGCTTCCACTGGCTCCATTGGTCCAGATCACCCCAGTTTGGGCTCTGTTTACTTTGGGGCCATTTGGGCCCATTTAGGGTCCTCTTTGGGACTTTTTTTCCCAGTTGTTCCCAGTCCCTTCCAGTTCCTTCGGAGCTCTCTCACAGTTCTCCCCAGTGCCTCCCACTTGAGCCTCCACTACCTCTTAGTCTCTACCAGTTTCCTCCCAGTTTTCTTTCAGTCTCTGACAGTTTCCTCCTCCTTCCCTCCCAGATTCCACCTCGTGCCCTCCCAGTCCCTCCCAGTTTCTTCCCAGTCGCTTCCAGTTCTCTGCCAGTCCTTTGGTGGGAGGAAACTGTTGGGACCGGGAGGGCACCGGGAGGAGGCCATTACTGTGTAGTTTGGTAATACCGACGGCTGCAGCTGGTGCTGAGCTAAACAGAATGATCACAGAAGGCTTTTGCTCTGAAGCCAGAGCTGCCTGCTGGCGGAACGAACGTTTTTCTGACAGCTCTTGGAGGAACATTTCTGTACAGGTGTTCCCCAGGGCTCCTCAGCTGCTCAGAACTCAACGTGTTGTCTTGGAGGGGAATAAAACCCATGGAAAGCTGAGCGTGAGGTGACAAAGCAGGCGCCGCCTCCCCCAGCGCGGCGCCGCCTCCCCCAGCGCGGCGCCGCCTCCCCCAGCGCGGCGCCGCCTCCCCCAGCGCGGCGCCGCCTCCCCCAGCGCGGCGCCGCCTCCCCCAGCGCGGCGCCGCCTCCCCCAGCGCGGCGCCGCCTCCCCCAGCGCGGCGCCGCCTCCCCCAGCGCGGCGCCGCCTCCCCCAGCGCGGCGCCGCCTCCCCCAGCGCGGCGCCGCCTCCCCCAGCGCGGCGCCGCCTCCCCCAGCGCGGCGCCGCCTCCCCCAGCGCGGCGCCGCCTCCCCCAGCGCGGCGCCGCCTCCCCCAGCGCGGCGCCGCCTCCCCCAGCGCGGCGCCGCCTCCCCCAGCGCGGCGCCGCCTCCCCCAGCGCGGCGCCGCCTCCCCCAGCGCGGCGCCGCCTCCCCCAGCGCGGCGCCGCCTCCCCCAGCGCGGCGCCGCCTCCCCCAGCGCGGCGCCGCCTCCCCCAGCGCGGCGCCGCCTCCCCCAGCGCGGCGCCGCCTCCCCCAGCGCGGCGCCGCCTCCCCCAGCGCGGCGCCGCCTCCCCCAGCGCGGCGCCGCCTCCCCCAGCGCGGCGCCGCCTCCCCCAGCGCGGCGCCGCCTCCCCCAGCGCGGCGCCGCCTCCCCCAGCGCGGCGCCGCCTCCCCCAGCGCGGCGCCGCCTCCCCCAGCGCGGCGCCGCCTCCCCCAGCGCGGCGCCGCCTCCCCCAGCGCGGCGCCGCCTCCCCCAGCGCGGCGCCGCCTCCCCCAGCGCGGCGCCGCCTCCCCCAGCGCGATAAAAAGCGGGGCAGCCCCTCAGCTGTCTCTCTTTCCTTCCATGATACCACATGGGGGTGGGTCATGATGCAGGAGAGGAGCAGGTGAGTGAGGGGCGGGGGATGCTGCCCGAAAAAGCTGCCTGAATGCTCTCAGAGGGGATGAAAACCATGAAAAAAATGTGTTAGTGTGAGGTATTCCAGCAGAGAAAAAGCTGTGCTCTTAATCGAGAGATTGCAGAACAGTAGTAATGTGGATGCAAAAAGGCTTTGAAATTACTCTTATTTGCAAACTAAAAAACCCCACAAGACACACAAAAGAAACATCACTGGTTTTATTTTTAGTTTCTTAATTTGAATGGGAAGTCAAGGGGAATATAGAGGCATGTGGGGACCAATGGAAGGTCTCCTGTGGGTATTTTAGTCGGATGGTTAGGGTTAGTTGTGGTGGTGGGGGGAAAGCTTTGCAGTAGTGGCCTTTGTGGCGGGGGTCCAAATAACCCTAAATATCCAACTAATCCTTTGGGAGACTCTCCAGAGGCCCTCCTGATTCCTCTATGTGCCCCCAAATTCCCCTTTGATACCCCCGGTGCACCTTAGGTGCCAACCGATCCCCTTAAGAGGGGTGGCAACACTGACCAGTTAGGGGCTTCTCTTGCCCCTGTGTGTGGGGAGCAGCTGAGTGCGGCCCTCTTTGAAGGTTTTTCCATTTGTATTGAAAACTAAGAAACAAAAAGAAAAAAACCCCAAAGAAACAAAGAAGGGCAACCCCCCCTCCCATGACAGACAAAAAGGAAGGTCTACTGTTTTTATGTGATACATGTTGTATTTATGCTTTGAAACCCTGTTTTGCTCTCCCTAGAATTTGCTTTTACATTCCAGAAGCTCTCCTGTTTAAGTGGATGTAGAAGAATAGTATTATGTGGGAAGATGTTTTGGGATAGCTTTGGAAGACTATGGGGAAGATTTGCCTTTGCTCGAGTCAGAGAAAGCTATGTTTTGCCTTTGACTCTGAGAGTAATGTAAACACTTTGGAACCGAAGGAGAGAAACTGGGCAGAGTTTGGTTGGACGTGTTAAAATAGTTTTGTTGTTACGACCTACTGTATGCCTTAATTACACGTATGCCAGTAGAAAATGCCCAACTGAGATGTGCCACGTGTGCCTTCTGATTAGACTATATAACTTTGCCGTATAATGTAATAAATGTCTTCAGCTGCTTACATCTGGTCCAGAAAGCACTGCTCGAAGTAATTAAAACATCAATACTACACCAAATGGTCACCCCGGACAGAGGTAAGTGACTGGGGAAACTGAGGGTCGGTGCCTCCTGTTGATGAGCACGTATGGGTAATCAAAGAACAAAAGAAGATAACTTGATACTCAGAGTCATTTACTTACATCTTGGAGGGAAAAAAAAGGGCAACAATGTAGAATGAAAAGACATGGGTGCGGGGAGGGATGGCGGCAACAAAAGTAAACAAAATTGTTACATCTTCCCTTACAACACAGGGACTAATTAAAGATTCTTTAGATCAATTAGCAGAGCATTATAAAGCTGTTACAATAGTAATGCCATTTCACCAGAACAAAGCTCTTCTTTGACATCTACGCCCCCCAGCCCCTCTCCCCCACCATGGCCACTAAGCTCACCTGCACCCCTGAAGCTGCAGTCACTGGCACCTGGCCAATAGCAACAGCAGCCCACTCCCCCCCTGCTGCTGGACACCCCCCCACTAACTCTTAAAAGTTTTTTCCATGTGTTTTAATTGTGGACAGAAGGGACACTTTAGGCAAAAAGCATGACTTGGGAGAAGATGACTGTCCTAGAAGCCTGTAAGAAACACTGATTGCCAGATACTTTTGTGTACTTTAGGAACTGCTGCTGTAAGTTGTATGCACTGACATCCAGCAATATGGAGTGAGAAGAGACAGTGGCATCTGCTACAAGCACCTCTAGTTTTAGGCTCAAAAACATCAATGTAGCTCAAAATTGCTGCTATTACCTCCTATGGAAGTCTCCATGCCTTCAGGGAATCCTACATTTGACCTGGAGGCTGCCTGGAAGGGCAGCTGGTGTGAATTCGGTGGCTTCCTCCCCACCCCCCTTTTGCCCCCCCCTCTTTGTCCTTATGGTGCCTTTGCTAGCCGGCCACCTCCCCCCCCCCCCCCTTTCTCCCCCCCGTTCTGATAACCTCTCTAGTCTGTGAAAGTTGTGTTCTGATTTAAAGCAACAATGATTATTTCATTATTTCTGATTGTGATGTGTTTTAGAGATTTATTTTTGTTTTTAATAGTTGTTTTACCTGTAAGCATAATGAATAGTAAGTATTTAGTATTTATAAGTATTAAGTAATTAGTGATTGTACTAAGGTACTAAGGTGTTAGGATAAGAGTTTGATATAGGGATATTATAGAATGAGATTTTTGTTTCTTTGTATTCAAAATCGTTTTAAGAGAAGCATTATATATATTAAAAAAAAAAAAAAGCATATTTTATAACAGGTTGGATGTGTTAAAATAGTTTTATTGCAACCTATTGTATGCCTTAATTACACGTATGCCAGCAGAAAATGCCCATTTGAGATGTGCCACGTGTGCCTTCTGATTAGACTATATGACTTTGCTGTATAATGTAATAAATGTCTTCAGCTGCTTACATCTGGCCCAGAAAGCACTGCTCGAAGTAAAACCTCTATACTACAGTGTTAATTGGTAAGAAGGGAGGCTTTGAAATGGGGTATGTGCAGTGTGTATCTATCATATGCAAAGAGTGGCTTTTTAAAACGTATCGATTTTGTTGTCGATTGGTTGTTTTTTATGTGAATGGAAAACCCTCTGAACAGAGGCTGGCTGAGCCTGATAGGAAAAATTAACCGTTCTGTATAAAATAAGAATTAACATGGGAAAAGATTAACCTTTTATATAACCTTCGGCGGCTCGGCTCCCTTCGGCGGCTCGGCTGGGCTCGGCTCCCTTCGGCGGCTCGGCTGGGCTCGGCTCCCTTCGGCGGCTCGGCTGGGCTCGGCTCCCTTCGGCGGCTCGGCTGGGCTCGGCTCCCTTCGGCGGCTCGGCTGGGCTCGGCTCCCTTCGGCGGCTCGGCTGGGCTCGGCTCCCTTCGGCGGCTCGGCTGGGCTCGGCTCCCTTCGGCTCCTCGGCTGGGCTCGGCTCCCTTCGGCGGCTCGGCTGGGCTCGGCTCCCTTCGGCGGCTCGGCTGGGCTCGGCTCCCTTCGGCGGCTCGGCTGGGCTCGGCTCCCTTCGGCGGCTCGGCTGGGCTCGGCTCCCTTCGGCGGCTCGGCTGGGCTCGGCTCCCTTCGGCTCCTCGGCTGGGCTCGGCTCCCTTCGGCTCCTCGGCTGGGCTCGGCTCCCTTCGGCTCCCTTCGGCTCCTCGGCTGGGCTCGGCTCCCTTCGGCTCCTCGGCTGGGCTCGGCTCCCTTCGGCTCCTCGGCTGGGCTCGGCTCCCTTCGGCTCCTCGGCTGGGCTCGGCTCCCTTCGGCTCCTCGGCTGGGCTCGGCTCCCTTCGGCTCCTCGGCTGGGCTCGGCTCCCTTCGGCTCCTCGGCTGGGCTCGGCTCCCTTCGGCTCCTCGGCTGGGCTCGGCTCCCTTCGGCTCCTCGGCTGGGCTCGGCTCCCTTCGGCTCCTCGGCTGGGCTCGGCTCCCTTCGGCTCCTCGGCTGGGCTCGGCTCCCTTCGGCTCCTCGGCTGGGCTCGGCTCCCTTCGGCTCCTCGGCTGGGCTCGGCTCCCTTCGGCTCCTCGGCTGGGCTCGGCTCCCTTCGGCTCCTCGGCTGGGCTCGGCTCCCTTCGGCTCCTCGGCTGGGCTCGGCTCCCTTCGGCTCCTCGGCTGGGCTCGGCTCCCTTCGGCTCCTCGGCTCGGCTCGGCTCCCTTCGGCTCCTCGGCTCGGCTCGGCTCCCTTCGGCTCCTCGGCTCGGCTCGGCTCCCTTCGGCTCCTCGGCTCGGCTCGGCTCCCTTCGGCTCCTCGGCTCGGCTCGGCTCCCTTCGGCGCCTGCCCTTCCCAAGATGGCGCCGCCCTCCCCGTGACGGCGCCTGCCCTTCCCAAGATGGCGCCGCCCTCCCCGTGACGGCGCCTGCCCTTCCCAAGATGGCGCCGCCCTCCACGTGACGGCGCCTGCCCTTCCCAAGATGGCGCCGCCCTCGCCCCCTCGGCTCTGACCTAGCCAGCGTAACCCTCGTCCCCTCTGCTTTCTCCGCTCCGCATCAGCTCAGTGTAGACTCTGCTGCTCTCTGGAGTTGTTTTGTCCCTGCTGCAGGACTCTGCCACGGGTCAGGGGGTGGGCAGCAGCGAAGGGGGGGGTGGGGGTGGGTGTCGATTTGCCGCGGTCGGGAGCAGTCTGCTCCCAGTTCACGAGCTGTTCTCCTGTCTCTCCCAGCTCTTGCAGGCTGACCCCAATGCCCCCAGACTCGCCCAGCGATCCCAGGGTGAACCCAGCGCCTCCCAGTCTCTGCCAGTGCTCCCGGGAACTGCAAAATCCCTCTCCAGTCCTCCCAGGAACGCAGTGAGTGACCTCCTGTCCCACGCGGTGCTGCCAGTAAAACCTCTCTGATCCCATTCTCGGTGACCTCGCAGCAACAACAGTGCTCCCAGGAACTCCAAGATCTCCCTCAAGGGCTCCCAGTACTGCAATGTGTTCTCCCAGTCCCCCCCAGTATTTCCCAGTCCCTTCCCAGTTTGTCCCTGTCCCTCCCAGCTTGTCCCAGTCTCTAACAATCGCTTTGCTATCCCTGCCAAGTCCCTTCCCTCACTGTCCCAGTCCCTTCCCAGTCCATTCCCAGTTTCATTCCCAGTCCTTTCCCACTGCATCCCAGTCCCTTCGCAGTACTCTCCCATTCCCAGCCAAGTCCCTTCCCAGTTCCCTTCCAGTCCCTCCCAATTTCTCCCACTACCTCCCAATTCTTCTTAGTCCCTTGCCAGTCCCCTCCAGGTCCTTTCCAGTCCATCCCATTCCCACCCAGTCCCTTCTCCGTCCTATCCCAGTCCATCCCACTCCATCCCGGGCCCTCCCAGTCCCTTCCCAGTCCCTTCCCATTCCCTTCCCATTCCCTTCCCAGTTCCCTCCCATTCCGTCCCAGTCCTTCCCAGTCTCTCCCCCCCCATTCCTGTCCATCCCAGCCCCTCCCATTCCCTCCCCGTCCCCTCCCAGTCCGCCCAGTGCCCTCCCAGTCATTCCCAGTTCCTCCCATTCCCTCTCAGTCCCCTCCTGGTCCATTCCCAGTGCCCTCCCAGTCCCTCCCAGTGCCCTCCCATTTCACTCGGGTCCTCCCACTTCCGTCCAAGTCCGCTCCCAGTGTGTCCCAGTCCCCTCCCAGTTTGTCCCAGTCCCCTCCCTGTCCATTCCTTGTCCCTTCCCAGTTTGTCCCAGTCGCTTCCCAGTTCCCTCCAAGTCCCCTCCCAGTTAGTTCCAGGCCCTTCCCAGTCCCTTCAAAGTTTATCCCAGTGCCTACTCAGTTCCATCCCAGTCCATCCCACTCCACCCAGACTCTCCCACTCCCCTCCCAGTCCCTTTGCATTACCCTTCTAGTTCCCCCACACTTCCCTCCCAGTCCCTTCCCAGTTTGTCCCTGTCCCTTCCCAATCCCTTCCCTGCCCCTTCCCTGTCCCTTCCCAGTTCCCTCCCAGTCCCCTCTCAGTCCACCCATTTCCTCCCAGTCCCTTTCCAGTCCCTTCCCAGGCCCTCCAAGTTTCCTCCCACTCCCTCCCGGTCCCCTCCCAGTCCTTCCAAGTGCCCTCCCAGGTCCTCCAAGTCCCCTCCCACTTAGTTCCAGGCCCTTCCCAGTTTGTCCCTGTCCCTTCTCACTCCCCTCCCAGTCCCTTCTCACTCCATTCCCACTCCCCTCCCAGTCACTTCCCACTCCCCTCCTTGTCCTCTCCTTGTCCTCTCCTTGTCCCCTCCTTCTCCTCTCCTTGTCCTTTCCATGTCCATTCCTTTTCCCATCCCAGTCCCCTCCCAGTTTGTCCCAGTCCCTTTCCAGTCCCTTCCCAGGCCCTCCAAGTTTCCTCCCACTCCCTCCCGGTCCCCTCCCAGTCCTTCCAAGTGCGCTTCCAGGTCCTCCAAGTCCCCTCCCACTTAGTTTCAGGCCCTTCCCAGTCCCTTCTCAGTTCCCTCCCACTGCCCTCCCTGTCCCTTCCCACTGCCCTCCCTGTCCCTTCCCACTGCCCTCCCTGTCCCTTCCCACTGCCCTCCCTGTCCCTTCCCACTGCCCTCCCTGTCCCTTCCCACTGCCCTCCCTGTCCCTTCCCACTGCCCTCCCTGTCCCTTCCCACTGCCCTCCCTGTCCCTTCCCACTGCCCTCCCTGTCCCTTCCCACTGCCCTCCCTGTCCCTTCCCACTGCCCTCCCTGTCCCTTCCCACTGCCCTCCCTGTCCCTACCTTGTCGTCCTCCATGTTGCTTCCTTGTTTCTTTCTTGTCACCTCCTTGTCGCCTCCGTGTTGCTTCCTTGTCCCTTCTTTGTCCCTTCCCAGTCCCCTCCCAGTCCACCCAGTTCCTCCCAGTCCCTTTCCAGTCCCTTCCCAGGCCCTCCAAGTTTCCTCCCACTCCATCCCAGCCCCTCCCATTCCTTCCTGGTCATTCACAGTGCCCTCCCAGGTCCTCCCAGTTCCCTCCAAGTCCCCTCCCAGTTAGTTCCAGGCCCTTCCCAGTCCCTTCTCAGTTTGTCCCAGTCCCTTCTCAGGTCCCTCCCAATCCCCTCCCAGTCCCTTCCCACTGCCCTTCCTTGTGCATTCCCAGTTCCCTCCCAGTTTGTCCCAGGACCTACCCAGTCCCTTCTCAGTCCCTTCCAGGCCCTTTCCAGTTCCTTCCCAGGCCCTCCCATTCCCTCCCAGTTCCCTCCAAGTCCCCTCCCCCTTAGTTCCAGGCCCTTCCCAGTCCCTTCCCAGTTTGACCCAGTCCATCCCAGTCCACCCATTCCCTCCCATTCTCCCCCACTCCCTTCCCAGTCCCTTTCCAATACCCTCTCACTCCCCTCCCGCTCCCTTTCCATTAGCCTTCCAGTGCCCTCCCAGTCGCCTCCCAGTTTGTCCCACTCCCTTTCCTGGCCCTCCCAGTTTCCTACCAGTCCCTCCCATTCCCTCCCGGTCCCCTCCCAGTCCACCCAGTTCCTCCCAGGCCCCTCCCAGTCTCTTCCCATTCCCTTTCCAGTGGTCACCCAGTCTTTCCCAGTGCCCTCCCAGTGCCCTCCCATTTCACTCAGGTCCTCCCACTTCCCTCCAAGTCCGTTCCCAGTGTGTCCCAGTCCCTTCCCACTCCCCTCCCAGTCCCTTCCCACTCTCATCCCTGTCCATTCCTTGTTACTTCCCAGTTCCCTTCCAGTCCCCTCCCAGTTTTTCCCAGTCCCCTCCCAGTCCACCCAGTTCCTCCCAGGCCCTTTCCCGTCCCTTCCCAGTCCCTCCCGTTCCCTCCCATTCCCTCTCAGGTCTTCCCAGTTCCCTTCCCAGTCCCCTCCCAGTTTGTCCCAGTCCCCTCCCAGTTCACCCATTTCCTCCCAGTCCCTTTCCAGTCCCTTCCCAGGCCCTCCAAGTTTCCTCCCACTCCCTCCTGGTCCCCTCCCAGTCCTTCCAAGTGCCCTCCCAGGTCCTCCAAGTCCCCTCCCACTTAGTTCCAGTCCCTTCTCACTCCCCTCCCAGTCCCTTCTCACTCCCCTCCCAGTCCCTTCTCACTCCCCTCCCAGTCCCTTCTCACTCCCCTCCCAGTCCCTTCTCAGTCCCCTCCCAGTCCCTTCTCAGTCCCCTCCTTGTCCCCTCCTTGTCCCCTCCTTGTCCCCTCCTTGTCCCCTCCTTGTCCCCTCCTTGTCCCCTCCTTGTCCCTTCCTTTTCCCTTCCCAGTTCTATCCCAGTCCCCTCCCAGTTTGTCCCAGGCCCTTTCCAGTCCCTTCCCAGGCCCTCCAAGTTTCCTCCCACTCCCTCCCGGTCCCCTCCCAGTTCTTCCAAGTGCCCTCCCAGGTTCTCCAAGTCCCCTCCCACTTAGTTCCAGGCCCTTCCCACTCCCCTCCCTGTCCCTTCCCACTCCCCTCCCTGTCCCTTCCCACTCCCCTCCCTGTCCCTTCCCACTCCCCTCCCTGTCCCTTCCCACTCCCCTCCCTGTCCCTTCCCTGTCGCCTCCGTGTCACTTCCTTGTCCCTTTCTTGTCGCCTCCTTGTCGCCTCCGTGTTGCTTCCTTGTCCCTTCCTTGTTCCATCCCAGTCCCCTCCCAGTTTGTCCCAGGACCTTCCCAGTCCCCTTCCAGTCCCCTCCCAGTCCACCCAGTTTCTTCCAGTCCCTTCCCAGGCCCTCCAAGTTTCCTCCCACTCCATCCCACCCCCTCTCATTCCTTCCCGGTCCTTCCCAGTGCCCTCCCAGGTCCTCCCAGTTCCCTCCAAGTCCCCTCCCAGTTAGTTCCAGGCCCTTCCCAGTCCCTTCCCAGTTTGTCCCAGTCCCTTCTCAGGTCCCTCCCAATCCCCTCCCAGTCCCTTCCCACTGCCCTTCCTTGTGCATTCCCAGTTCCCTCCCAGTTTGTCCCAGGACCTACCCAGGACCTTCTCAGTCCCTCCCAGGCCCTTTCCAGTTCCTTCCCAGGCCCTCCCATTCCCTCCCAGTTCCCTCCAAGTCCCCTCCCACTTAGTTCCAGGCCGTTCCCAGTGTCCTCCCACTCCATCCCAGTCCCTCCCATTCCCCTCCAGTCCACCCACTTCCTCCAGTCCATTCCCTGGCCCTCCCAGACTCCTCCCATTCCCTCCCAGTTCCCTCCAAGTCCCCTCCCACTTAGTTCCAGGCCCTTCCCAGTCCCTTCCCAGTTTGACCCAGTCCACCCATTCCCTCCCACTTCCCCCCACTCCCTTCCCAGTCCCTTTCCATTACCCTCCCACTCCCCTCCCACTCCCTTCCCATTAGCCTTCCAGTGCCCTCCCAGTCGCCTCCCAGTTTGTCCCAGTCCCTTTCCTGGTCCTCCCAGTTTCCTACCAGTCCCTCCCATTCCCTCCCGGTCCCCTCCCAGTCCACCCAGTTCCTCCCAGGCCCCTCCCAGTCTCTTCCCATTCCCTTTCCAGTGGTCACCCAGTCTTTCCCAGTGCCCTCCCATTTCACTCGGGTCCTCCCACTTCCCTCCAAGTCCGCTCCCAGTGTGTCCCAGTCTCTTCCCAGTTTGTCCCAGTCCCTTCCCACTCCCCTCCCTGTCCATTTCTTGTTACTTCCCAGTTCCCTTCCAGTCCCCTCCCAGTTTGTCCCAGTCCCCTCCCTGTCCATTCCTTGTCCCTTCCCAGTTCCCTTCCTGTCCCTTCCCAGTTTGTCCCAGTCACTTCCCAGTTCCCTCCAAGTCCCCTCCCAGTTAGTTCCAGGCCCCTCCCAGTCCCTTCAAAGTTTATCCCAGTGCCTACTCAGTTCCATCCCAGTCCATCCCACTCCACCCAGACTCTCCCACTCCCCTCCCAGTCCCTTTGCATTACCCTTCTAGTTCCCCCACACTTCCCTCCCAGTCCCTTCCCAGTTTGTCCCTGTCCCTTCCCAATCCCTTCCCTGCCCCTTCCCTGTCCCTTCCCAGTTCCCTCCCAGTCCCCTCTCAGTCCACCCATTTCCTCCCAGTCCCTTTCCAGTCCCTTCCCAGGCCCTCCAAGTTTCCTCCCACTCCCTCCCGGTCCCCTCCCAGTCCTTCCAAGTGCCCTCCCAGGTCCTCCAAGTCCCCTCCCACTTAGTTCCAGGCCCTTCCCAGTTTGTCCCTGTCCCTTCTCACTCCCCTCCCAGTCCCTTCTCACTCCATTCCCACTCCCCTCCCAGTCACTTCCCACTCCCCTCCTTGTCCTCTCCTTGTCCTCTCCTTGTCCCCTCCTTCTCCTCTCCTTGTCCTTTCCATGTCCCTTCCTTTTCCCATCCCAGTCCCCTCCCAGTTTGTCCCAGTCCCTTTCCAGTCCCTTCCCAGGCCCTCCAAGTTTCCTCCCACTCCCTCCCGGTCCCCTCCCAGTCCTTCCAAGTGCGCTTCCAGGTCCTCCAAGTCCCCTCCCACTTAGTTTCAGGCCCTTCCCAGTCCCTTCTCAGTTCCCTCCCACTGCCCTCCCTGTCCCTTCCCACTGCCCTCCCTGTCCCTTCCCACTGCCCTCCCTGTCCCTTCCCACTGCCCTCCCTGTCCCTTCCCACTGCCCTCCCTGTCCCTTCCCACTGCCCTCCCTGTCCCTTCCCACTGCCCTCCCTGTCCCTACCTTGTCGTCCTCCATGTCGCTTCCTTGTTACTTTCTTGTCACCTCCTTGTCGCCTCCATGTTGCTTCCTTGTCCCTTCTTTGTCCCCTCCCAGTCCACCCAGTTCCTCCCAGTCCCTTTCCAGTCCCTTCCCAGGCCCTCCAAGTTTCCTCCCACTCCATCCCAGCCCCTCCCATTCCTTCCTGGTCATTCACAGTGCCCTCCCAGGTCCTCCCAGTTCCCTCCAAGTCCCCTCCCAGTTAGTTCCAGGCCCTTGCCAGTCCCTTCTCAGGTCCCTCCCAATCCCCTCCCAGTCCCTTCCCACTGCCCTTCCTTGTGCATTCCCAGTTCCCTCCCAGTTTGTCCCAGGACCTACCCAGTCCCTTCTCAGTCCCTCCCAGGCCCTTTCCAGTTCCTTCCCAGGCCCTCCCATTCCCTCCCAGTTCCCTCCAAGTCCCCTCCCCCTTAGTTCCAGGCCCTTCCCAGTCCCTTCCCAGTTTGACCCAGTCCATCCCAGTCCACCCATTCCCTCCCATTCTCCCCCACTCCCTTCCCAGTCCCTTTCCAATACCCTCTCACTCCCCTCCCGCTCCCTTTCCATTAGCCTTCCAGTGCCCTCCCAGTCGCCTCCCAGTTTGTCCCACTCCCTTTCCTGGCCCTCCCAGTTTCCTACCAGTCCCTCCCATTCCCTCCCGGTCCCCTCCCTGTCCATCCAGTTCCTCCCAGGCCCCTCCCAGTCTCTTCCCATTCCCTTTCCAGTGGTCACCCAGTCTTTCCCAGTGCCCTCCCAGTGCCCTCCCATTTCACTCGGGTCCTCCCACTTCCCTCCAAGTCCGCTCCCAGTGTGTCCCAGTCCCTTCCCACTCCCCTCCCAGTCCCTTCCCACTCCCCTCCCTGTCCATTCCTTGTTACTTCCCAGTTCCCTTCCAGTCCCCTCCCAGTTTGTCCCAGTCCCCTCCCAGTCCACCCAGTTCCTCCCAGGCCCTTTCCCGTCCCTTCCCAGTCCCTCCCGTTCCCTCCCATTCCCTCTCAGGTCTTCCCAGTTCCCTTCCCAGTCCCCTCCCAGTTTGTCCCAGTCCCCTCCCAGTTCACCCATTTCCTCCCAGTCCCTTTCCAGTCCCTTCCCAGGCCCTCCAAGTTTCGTCCCACTCCCTCCTGGTCCCCTCCCAGTCCTTCCAAGTGCCCTCCCAGGTCCTCCAAGTCCCCTCCCACTTCGTTCCAGGCCCTCCCTAGTTTGTCCCTGTCCCTTCTCAGTACCCTCCTTGTGCTCCCACTCCCCTCCCAGTCCCCTCCTTGTCCCCTCCTTCTACCCTTCTTGTCCCTTCCATGTCCCTTCCTTTTCCCTTCCTTGTTCCATCCCAGTCCCCTCCAGTTTGTCCCAGGCCCTTTCCAGTCCCTTCCCAGGCACTCCCAGTTTCCTCCCACTCCCTCCCGGTGCCCTCCCAGTCCTTCCAAGTGCCCTCCCAGGTCCTCCAAGTCCCCTCCCACTTAGTTCCAGGCCCGTCCCATTCCCTTCTCAGTTCCCTCCCACTCCCTCTCACTCCCCTCCCTGTCCCTTCCTTTTCCCGTCCCTGTCCCTTCCCACTCCCCTCCCTGTCCCTTCCTGGGTCCTCCCAGTTCCCTCCAAGTCCCCTCCCAATTTGTCCCAGGCCCTTCCCAGTCCCTTCCTGTCCCTTCCCAGTCCCTTTGCACTGCCCTCCTTTTCCCTTCCCAGTTCCCTCCCAGTCCCCTCCCAGTTTGTGCCAATCTCTTCCCACTCCCCTTCCTTGTCCCTTCCCAGGCCCTCCCAGTTCCCTCCCACTCCATCCCAGTTCCACCCATTCCCTCCCAGTCCCCTCCCAGTCCGCCCAGTCCTTCCCAGTGCCCTCCCATTCCCTCCCAGTCCACTCCCAGTTCCCTCCAAGTCCCCTCCCAGTTTCTCCCAGGCTTTTTCCAGACCCTTCCCAGTACCCTCCCAGTCCCTTCCATTCCCTCCTGGTCCACCCTGTCCCTCAAACTCCCCGCACTGTCCCTTTTCAGTCCCTTCCAACTCTTTTCCCTGTCCCTTTTACATTCCCATCCCAGTGCCTAAGCAGTCCCCTCCCAGTCCCCCCCCCCAGTCCCTTCCCAGTTTGTCCCAGTGCCCTCCCTGTCCCTTCCCAGTCCCTTCCTGTCCCTTCACTGTCACTTCCCAGTCCCTTCACAGTTCATCCACTTCCCAACCAGTCCCCTCCCAGTTTGTCCCAGTCCATTCCCATTCCCCTCATAGTTCCCTCCCCATCCTTCCCAGTTCCTCCCATTCCCTCTCAGTCCCCTCCCATTTCACTCAGGTCCTCCCAGTGCCATTGCCAGTCCCCTCCCAGTTTGTCCCGGTGCCCTCCCTGTTCCTTCCCACTCCCTTCACACTCCCTACCCATTCCATTCCCAGTCCCTTCCAACTTTTTTCCCTTCCCATTCCCTTCTTAGTTCCCTCCCATTTCCCTCCCACTGGCTCCCCACTCCCCTCCCAGTCACTTGCCACTCCCCTCCCAGTCCCGTCGCACTGCATTCCCAGTCCTTCCCAGTCTCTCCCAGTTCCCTCCCAGTCCCATCCCAGTACACCCAGTTCCTCCCTGTCCTTTCCCACTCCCATCCCAGTCTCTTCTCAGTGCCCCCCCAGTCCAATCCAGCCCCTCCCAGTCCATCCCAGTTCCTCCATTCCATCCCAGTCCCTTCCATGTCCCCTACTAGTCCCTTCCTAGTTTTCCCCAGTCCTTCCCAATCCCCTCCCATTCAACTCATTTCCTCCCAATCCTTTCTCAGTCCCTTGCCAGTCCCTGCCAGTTCCTCCCCAGTCCCTCCCAGTCCTGCCCAGTGGCCCTCCCACTCCCCTCCCAGTCCTCTTCAAGTCCCTTCACAGTCCCCAACCAGTGCCTTCCCCATCCCTTTCCAGTTCCCTCCCAGTCATACATGCACTACCTGGCAAGAGCCCTGATGGACAATTGGAAGCAGTAGCATCCCCACTGGGAACACTGGGAGACAACTGGGAAACAACTGGGAGCACTGGGAGCATGACCCAGGAATTCCCAGTATCCCCCCTCAGCCCCCCATTTCCCTCCCACAGCCCTTTACAGCCTCCCAGTCCATTCCCACTATGTCCCCTCCCTGTCCCTCCAAGTCCCCTCCCACACTGTCCCACTCCCTTCCCAGTCCCCTCCCAGTCCCTCCCTGTTTATTCCTGTCCCTCCCAGTACCTCCCAATCCCTTCTAGTCCTATCCCAGTATGGGAGGAGACCAGTAGGGACCAGGAGGCACTGGGAGACATGCCTGGACCAGCTGGAGGCATTGCTGGAGCCCTGGGACACAACTGGAAGCAGCAGGAACCCAACTGGGAGCACTAGGGGTCCCTGGGAGGAACTGGGAGACAACTGGGAGAGCACTGGGAGTATCTCCCCATGACCCCCAGTGCCCCCCTGAGCCCCTCCAGACCGCCCCAAAGTCTTTCCACAGTCTCTGAGTTCTTCCCAGTGCCATGTAGAGCCCTTCCCAGTACCTCCCAGTTAACCCTTAGAATTTTCCCAATGTCCCCTTAGTCTCCCCCCCATAACCTTCCCCCCACCAGAGGTCTTCCACAGCCTCCCAGTACCTTCCAGTACTGTCCTGAACCCCTCCCAGTGCCTCCCAGTCCTTTCCCAGTCTGGGAGGAAGCTGGTAGGGGCTGAGAGGCACTGGGAGGGACTGGGAGCCATACCTGCAGCAGCTGGAGTCAGTTCTGGAGCCCTGGGAGACAACTGGAAGCAGCAGGAACCCAACTGGGAGCAACTGGGAGACAACTGGGAGAGCAGGGGGAGCACTGTGAGTATCTCCTCATAACCCCAAGTGCCCCCCTCAGCCCCTCCACACTGCCCCAGAGTCTTTCCACAGTCTCTGAGTTCTTCCCAGTGCCATTCAGAGCCCTTCCCAGTACCTCCCAGTTAACCCTTAGAATTTTCCCAGTGCCTCCTCACTCCCCCCCAGTAACCCTCCCCCCCAGAGTCCTTCCACAGCCTCCCAGTACCTCCCAGTACTGTCCTGAGCCCCTCCCAGCCCTTTGCCACTCCCTTACCGCTCCCTTTCCAGCCTGGTTCCTCTCCAGCTAGTCTGACCCCAGCCTGTAGCAATGCCTGGGGTTGTTGTGGTAATGTGTAGAACCTGGCACTTGCATGTGTTCAATATCACGCCCTTGGACTCTGCCTGAAGGAAAACAGAAAGTATGTATGGAAGGTTTCAGGACAGGAAAGAACAACAGGCTGCTGATGACGGAAGAACGGTCTGATGATAAAGAAGAGCTGACTGCAGTAAACAGCCTGAAGTGCGAGACAGAAGGACGCTCGCCTCCGTGCTGGAGAAGCTCAACCTGCTATGGGATGAAGATAATAATGGAGAGCTGCATATCAAAGGAGAAAACTCAATTAGCAGCAGTGGTGCAAGAATGCCAAGGAATTGCTTAGCCTGCTTGATTTTTCCCACATACACTGCTTGTTCTGTACCACTAAACAATTCCTGCTTCACCAACCAGGGAGTCCGTGCATGCTTTCCAAACTCTGCCCATCTGTCCAGCCTGTCAGGGTCTGGAGCTGCGCGAGGCTTTGGGGGCTGGCCGCGGCGGCGGCGGCCGGCGGGGCAGCGCGGGGCTTTGGGGGGGTGGCAGCTGCTGCCTCAACTGTACCCAGAGATACCTGTAACTCTGTGCTTCTAGTGCATGCAATAATGACGGAAGTGTGGAGCTGTAAGTGATAACAGAATTGGCCCTTTATCTCTTTTTCTTTTCTAGTACACCCAGTGTTTCCCCACTCCTGTTAGGAGTCTTGTCTGCAGGACTCTTGCTGTTCTACACATGTGGGGTGTGTGTGTATGTCTACATCAGGAGCAGTCTATACGTTGTGCTTTGGAGAACAAGACCACAAGTAAGTCTGCTTTGTGTTGCACTCATGAGGAATGAGCTGCCCTGGGAGGTGATGGAGTCACCATCACTGCAAGTGTTTAAAGTAAGACTGGATGAGGCACTGAGTACCATGGTTTGGTTGACTAGATGGTGGTGGGTGATAGGTTGGACTCAGTGTTCTGGAAGGTCTTTTCCAACCTGGTTAAGTCTGTATTCTATTCTGCTTTCCCGATTGCTCCCAGCATGGCCCCTGTGTTCTCCCTCTTCTTCCCAGTAACTCCAAAATCCTTTTCTAGTGCTCCCAGTGCCTTCCCAAGTCTCCCAGTGGGGCCCCAGATCTTCCCTCAGTGGGGAAGTGTTCTCCCAGCATGCCAAACTCTCTTCTTGGTGCTCCAAGTACCACCAGATGCTGACTGTGTGTTTTGGGACAGCATCAGTTCACAGCTCTGTGAGTTAAATGAACGCTGAAGGGAGAACAAAGGATTTTGTGGTATTTTTATTGAATGCATGCTAACCTCCTCACAGCTTTACAATGTGAGTAACTGAGATCTGTTCTTTGCTTTTTGCTTTATTCTTTTCAGATTGACTCTTTGCTTTCCACTTCATTAACCGAGCAAGCAAGACGTGCAGCAGCGACACGGTCGGCACAAGGGCTACGGCTGCTGCGACGGTACAGCCTCGCCCTGCCAGCCTAGCAGGGGATCTCCTGCTTGGTTTGTGTGGGCTCCAGGTAGGGTTTGATCTGTCAGTCAGGAAGGAAAGGCTGAAAAAGAAACTGCTCAGTCCACGCTTTTACCGAGGAGCTGAAACTTCTTCCAGTGTAGACTCCAACCGAGCAGGTAGGTAAGCAAGCAGAAGTCCTCTGATGGGTATAATGGGAGTGGCAAAGAGACTTCCCTTGTTTCCAGTGTGGACAACCTCTTGTTTGTCCCCTGACCCCAGGAGCTTCTCACAGGGGCTGTGTTCCTCACTAACAGCAAGGCTGCGCTCGGCCCCTGGGGATGCTGCAACCGTAGCAGAGAAGTTGTGCTCCTGGCAGTTCTCTCTCCACCTGGATCAGGATGAAGGTGCAGGCCATTGCTCTGCAGCTAGGCACCGCTGGGAGCTGCAGCTGGTGCCCAGATCAAAGACAGCTTTGTCTCTAAGGCCAGTGCTTCTCTGCAGAGAAACCAAGATTTCTCTGTAGGTGTTGCCCAGGGTTCCTCATCTGCTCAGAATGCCCAGCTCCAGTGCCAGGCTGATGTCCCCTCACAGCCGTCACTCTGTCGGTGCTTGCCTAGAAGTGCCGGAAATGTTCCTGGAACTATTGGAGAAAAGGAAGCTTTGTCTGTCTCTGTTTGCAGTGCCCTGAGAAGGACTTGTACCGACACAGGCTCAGAAAGCTGAAACAAAACAATGAGAGCAACAGATGGAAGAGATGGGTTGATTGCCAGCAAGAAATGCACCAACTGCAAGGTGACTATGGGGTAGTAAATCCCAGAAGGTGTGACATGCTTGGAGATGCAGACCTGCACAGCAGCTGTCACAGAGAAGAGAAGCGCAGCAAAAACTCAGCTGTGTGCTGAAGGTGCAAATCCCACTGAGAAGGGCATCCGTGGGTTGGGGTGATAAAAAGCGGGGCAGCCCCTCAGCTGTCTCTCTTTCCTTCCATGATACCACATGGGGGTGGGTCATGATGCAGGAGAGGAGCAGGTGAGTGAGGGGCGGGGGATGCTGCCCAAAAAAGCTGCCTGAATGCTCTCAGAGGGGATGAAAACCCATGAAAAAAATGTTAGTGTGAGGTATTCCAGCAGAGAAAAAGCTGTGCTCTTAATCGAGAGATTGCAGAACAGTAGTAATGTGGATGCAAAAAGGCTTTGAAATGACTCTTATTTGCAAACTAAAAAACCCCACAAGACACACAAAAGAAACATCACTGGTTTTATTTTTAGTTTCTTAATTTGAATGGGAAGTCAAGGGGAATATAGAGGCATGTGGGGACCAATGGAAGGTCTCCTGTGGGTATTTTAGTCGGATGGTTAGGGTTAATTGTGGTGGTGAGGGGAAAGCTTTGCAGTAGTGGCCTTTGTGGCGGGGGTCCAAATAACCCTAAATATCCAACTAATCCTTTGGGAGACTCTCCAGAGGCCCTCCTGATCCCTCTATGTGCCCCCAAATTCCCCTTTGATACCCCCAGGTGCACCTTAGGTGCCAACCGATCCCCTTAAGAGGGGTGGCAACACTGACCAGTTAGGGGCTTCTCTTGCCCCTGTGTGTGGGGAGCATCTGAGTGCGGCCCTCTTTGAAGGTTTTTCCATTTGTATTGAAAACTAAGAAACAAAAAGAAAAAAAACCCAAAGAAACAAAGAAGTGCAACCCCCCCTCCCGTGACAGACAAAAAGGAAGGTCTACTGTTTTTATGTGATACACATGTTATATGTATGCTTTGAAACCCTGTTTTGCTGTCCCTAGAATTTGCTTTTACATTCCAGAAGCTCTCCTGTTTAAGTGGATGTAGAAGAATAGTATGATGTGGGAAGGTGTTTTGGGATAGCTTTGGAAGACTATGGGGAAGATTTGCCTTTGCTCGAGTCAGAGAAAGCTATGTTTTGCCTTTGACTCTGAGAGTAATGTAAACACTTTGGAACCGAAGGAGAGAAACTGGGCAGAGTTTGGTTGGACGTGTTAAAATAGTTTTGTTGTTATGACCTATTGTATGCCTTAATTACACGTATGCCAGCAGAAAATGCCCAATTGAGATGTGCCACATGTGCCTTCTGATTAGACTATATAACTTTGCCGTATAATGTAATAAATGTCTTCAGCTGCTTACATCTGGCCCAGAAAGCACTGCTCGAAGTAAAACCTCTATACTACAGTGTTAATTTGTAAGAAAGGAGGCTTTGAAATGGGGTACGTGGGGTTCTCAAATATATAAATGTGCAGTATGTATCTATAATATGCAAAGAGTGGCTTTTTAAAACGTATCGATTTTGTTGTCGATTGTTTTTTATGTGAACGGAAAACCCTCTGAACAGAGGCTGGCTGAGCCTGATAAGAAAAATTAACCTTTTTGTATAAAATAAGAATTAACATGGGAAAAGATTAACCTTTTATATGAAATAAGAATGGTAAACTGTGAGCATCAAAGGAGCAAAATAACAACAAGGGATAGTTAAGTGACTGATTTTAAAAAAAAGATGAAAAACATACGCAGTAACCCACAGAAAACACAAAAAAAGGCAATAGATTTCTGGCACTGAAACACTACCACTTCCTGTATTATAGAAATAACCTGAGCATGTGAAGTTGTTTGGCACATGGCTTCAGGAGAGATCCCACGTCTGTCCAGCACTGTAATAAAGCATGTAAAACTCCAACTTATTTGAGTTGTGGAGTTTGTCTTTTTCCACAGATCATTTTCTTGCCACCGCAGCGGGACCTGCCGAGGAACGGGATCTCTCCGGGTGCCCCCTCCGAGGCTTCTCGGGCAGAGCTCCTTAAACTCTCTCAGGTCAGCGCAGGAACGGACAAGGGCCACCAGGCAGAAAAACGTATGCTTTGAAGGGAAAGGGGCAATGCTTAAGCTGTAACGGGACCCCTTACACGGGAGAGGCAAATTGCTGTCCGAGGTAAAAGAGCTCTTGGGTCGGAACCAGGGAGTTCCAAAAGTAGTATAAGCATTGTTTCTGTTATTCTTTTATTACAGGTACTGCTTAACTTGAAGTATTACAGATGTTAAGCGTATGGGGTCGGCAGATCCTCTAAGAACTTAAAGTATTGTAGACATTGTCCGTGGGGAAGCAGGGATAGTTCCCTAAGGAACTTAATGTTAGAAACCTTGTTTAGAGCGTGTGGCTGAGTGTGCACGATCGAGACACAGAAGGAAAAAAAAAACAAAAAACTATGAAGCGAGAGGGAGTCTCAATCCATCCAACTCCATAGCTCTCCTGTTCAAGTAGATGTAGAAGAATAGTATTAATTTGTATGAAAGGAGGCTTTGAAATGAGCTACATGGGGTTCTGAAATATATAAGTATACAGTGTGCTTCCGTAATACAGAGTGGATTTTCTTTTGTGTGTATAATAGGGCTTTTTGCTTATTTTGTATGCTGAAAAGGTGGTACCGTGTTGCATTATACAAAATGGAAGCTGGGGCCAAGCATATGGGAACAGGGGGATCCCCTGAGAACTTAAGGTATCGTAGTGTTATCTGCGTGGAACCAGGGGAAGTTCCTAAAAGACCTTAAAATGTTAGAAATGTAGTTTGTGTGGAGCGTGCAGCTGAGCGTGGGCACGGTTGAGATGTAGAAAAAAATCTCCAAAGCGAGTTGGAGTCCTGACCTGCAGTTCTGTGATAAGCATGGCCAGAGACACACGAAGTGAAAATTTTAAATGTGAGCGTGGCCAGTAATTGTACATTTAGGACCTTTCAGCAAAGCGAGAGCATTTTCTTTCCCTGAAAGGATGGTGGCTCTGCAAGCCTGGCTACTTCAGACTGAGCCCAGTGGGACTCAGCTCCCCTCGGTGGTGCCCGGCTCTGCTGAGGATGGCTCTTTGCTCAGCTTTTTTCTGGCTTCCTTGGGCTCTCCTCCAGGTAAGTGTCAACCTCCTCTGCTCTCTGGGGCTCTTCTGTATCAGCCTGGAACATTTGAAATGCCTGCATGTTCTTGGAGGGGATTAAAACCCCTAAGCGGCCAGCTAACCCTGACCCTCCTCCAACTCCATAGCTGTCCTGTTTAACGAGGTGTAGAAATACAGAATTAGTCTCAAAAGAGGCTTTGAAATGAGCTACATGGGGTTCTGTGTTACGTAAACTTGCAGTGTATATCTATAATACACAAAGAATGGATTTTCCTTTGTGTGTGTTCTAGGATTTTTAAATATTCATTGGCTTGGTTGTTTGTGGGTTTTTTTTGTTTGTGTGTGGTGTTGGGTTTTTTTTTTGTTGGTTTTTTTTTTTTTTTTTTTTTTTTTTAATTTGAATGAAAAACCTTCTGAACAGAGGCCGGCTGAGGCGCTTCCCATGCACAGCAGCATGAGATAGCCCCCTAACTGGTCAGTGTTGCCACCTCTCCTAAGGGGGTCTGTGTGCATCTGTGGTGGGTGTGGGGCTACCCAAAGGGAATTTAGGGGCGTGTGGATGCCAATGGAGGGTCTCCAGTGGGTATTCTAGTGGGATGGTTAGGGCTAGTTGTGGTTGGCTGGCGGCAAGCGCCGTAGTAGTCGTTGTTGTTCTGGTGTTTGTCGTGGTTGTGGTTGGCTGGTGGCAGGCGCTGTAGTAGTTGCTGTTTTTCTGGCGGTTGTCGTGGTTGTGGTTGGCTGGCGGCAGGCACCATTGCGGTGGTTGTGGTTGGCTGGTGGCAGGTGCCATAGTATTTGTTGTTGTGGTGGTGGTTGTCGTGGTTGTGGTTGGCTGGTGGCAGGCACCGTAGTAGTAGTAGCTGTTCTGGTTGTTGTGGTTGGCTGTCGGCAAGTAACCCTAAAGGTCCGACTAAAAGATTCTCTTGGAGCCTTCTGGAGGCTCCCCACATCCCTCCATATGGCCCCAAATTCTCCAGTGATACCCTCAGACCCACCTCAGTTGCCATCAGAACCCCTTAAAAGGCATGTTAACAGCCCACTTAGGGGCCTCTGTTGCCCTTGTGTATGGGGGAAGGAGTTTTGCTAAGCTCTGTTCAGAGGGCTTTCCATTCAAATTAAAAACAAAGAACAAATAATTCCACAACAAATAAAACAAGAAATAATAAAGACAGATGTCCCTTGATACACACAAAGGAAGGTCCCCTGTTTTTAATTGATACACCTTTTGTAGGTATGTTCTCAACATTTGTTTTGCTCTACTTTAGAATTTGCTTCTGCATTCCAGAAGCATTTGCATCTAATAGAGGAGGTCCAGTGGGGATGACTTCAAAACCTTTTCAAATAGCAATTAATACCATTATTGTCTATCAATATAAAGGGGAGAGATTTTCAGTTCGATTTTTAGTCTTGGGGTGAGTTGCCTCAGCGCTCTGAGAGACGCAAGAGGCAGCTCGGCTCCCGTCAGCGGAAAAGAGGAATAAGGGTAAAGCGTGTGGGATCGGGGGATCCCGTAACAACGTAATGTATTGTAGGATTGTCTGTGGGGAAGCAGGGGAAGTTGCTAAAAGAACCTAAAAGTGAAACTTGTGAATGGGAGCGTGGCCACTATTTGTGTGTTTAGGACCGGTCATTGTTGTTTTATTTGGTTTTGGTGTGCGTTTGGAGGGGAAAAGGGTTTCTATTTAAAAACTAAGAAACAGACGACATGCGGCGGCTCAGGTGTGGGATGTCACGAGATGAAACGATAACCTGAAATGAAAGGGTGTGGGGCTCTCTGAAATGAAAAGAGGTGCAATGGTGACCTGAAATGAAACGGCGTGGGGCTCTCTGAAATGAAAAGAGGTGAAATGCTGCAATGCTGACGTGAAATGAAACGATGTGGGGCTCTCTGAAATGAAAAGAGGTGAAATGGTGCAATGCTGATCTCAAATGAAATGGTGTGGGGCCCTCAAATGAAAAGAGGTGAAATGCTGCAACGGTGACCTGAAATGAAATGGTGTGGGGCTCTGTGAAATGAAATGCTGAAATACTGCAATGCTGACCTGAAATGAAAGGGTGTGGGGCTTTCTGAAATGAAATGCTGCAATGCTGACGTGAAATGAAATGGTGTGGGGCTCTGTGAAATGAAATGCTGCAATGCTGAAGTGAAATGAAATGGTGTGGGGCTCTGTGAAATGAAATGATGAAGCGCTGCAATGCTGATGTGAAATGAAATGGTGTGGGGCTCTGTGAAATGAAATGATGAAATGATGTCCTGAAATGAAACGGTGGCTTTCTGAAATGAAATGCTGCAATGCTGACCTGAAAGGAAACGGTGTGGGGCTCTCTGAAATGATGAACCGCTCCAATGATGAAGTGAAATGAAACGGTGTGGGGCTCTCTGAAATGAAAAGAGGTGAAATGGTGCAATGGTGACCTGAAATGAAATGGTGTGGGGCTCTCTGAAATGATGAAGCGCTGCAGTGCTGATGTGAAATGAAATGATGTGGGGCTCTGTGAAATGAAATGATGAAACGATGTCCTGAAATGAAACGGCTGGCTTTCTGAAATGAAATGCTGCAATGCTGTCCTGAAATGAAATGGTGTGGGGCTCTCTGAACTGAAAAGAGGTGAAATGCTGCAATGGTGACCTGAAGTGAAATGGTGTGGGGCCCTGTGAAATGAAATGATGAAACGATGACCTGAAATGAAACGGTGGGCTCTCTGAAATGAAATGGTGCAATGCTGACCTGAATGAAATGGTGTGGGGCTCTCTGAAATGATGAACCGCTCCAATGCTGAAGTGAAATGAAATGGTGTGGGGCTCTCTGCAATGATGAAGCGCTGCAATGCTGACGTGAAATGAAATGGTGTGGGGCTCTCTGAATTGAAATGCTGCAATGCTGAAGTGAAATGAAATGGTGTGGGGCTCTCTGAAATGAAATGCTGAAATACTGCAATGCTGACCTGAAATGAAAGGGTGTGGGGCTCTCTGAAATGATGAAGCACTGCAATGCTGATGTGAAATGAAATGGTGTGGGGCTCTCTGAAATGATGAAGCACTGCAATGCTGATGTGAAATGAAATGGTGCGGGGCTCTGTGAAATGAAGTGGTGCGGGGCTCTCTGAAATGAAATGATGACCTGAAATGAAATGGTGTGGGGCTCTCTGAAATGATGAAGCGCTGCAATGCTGACGTGAAATGAAATGGTGCGGGGTTCTGTGAAATGAAATGCTGCAATGCTGACCTGAAATGAAATGGTGTGGGGCTCTGTGAAATGAAATGCTGCAATGATGACCTGAAATGAAAGGGTGTGGGGCTCTGTGAAATGAAATGCTGAAATACTGCAATGCTGACCTGAAATGAAAGGGTGTGGGGCTCTGTGAAATGAAATGCTGCAATGCTGACCTGAAATGAAAGGGTGTGGGGCTCTGTGAAATGAAATGCTGAAATACTGCAATGCTGACCTGAAATGAAAGGGTGTGGGGCGCTCTGAACTGAAAAGAGGTGAAATGCTGCAATCATGACCTGAAATGAAACGGTGTGGGGCTCTCTGAAATGAAATGCTGCAATGCTGACCTGAAATGAAATGGTGTGGGGCTCTCTGAAATGAAATGCTCCAATGCTGACGTGAAATGAAATGGTGCGGGGCTTTCTGAAACGAAATGATGTCCTGAAATGAAATGGTGGGCTGTCTGAAATGAAATGATGACCTGAAATGAAATGGTGTGGGGCTCTCTGAAATGAAATGCTGCAATGCTGACCTGAAATGAAATGGTGTGGGGCGCTCTGAAATGAAATGCTGCAATGCTGACCTGAAGTGAAATGGTGTGGGGCTCTCTGAAATGAAAAGAGGTGAAATGCTGCAATGCTGACCTGAAGTGAAATGGTGTGGGGCTCTCTGAAATGAAATGCTACTGTGCTGACCTGAAATGAAATGGCGTGGGGCTCTCTGAATTGAAATGCTGAAATGCTGCAATGGTGACCTGAAATGAAAGGGTGTGGGGCTCTGTGAAATGAAATGCTGAAACGCTGCAATGGTGTGGGGTTCTCTGAAATGAAGAGGTGAGATGTTGAAATGGTGAACTGGAATGCAATGTTGAGTGTGGGCACAATGGAGACGTAGAGAAAAATCTACTAACTGAGTTGGAGTCACGATCTGTGGTTCCATGTCTCTGTGACAGCATGGCCAGAGACACATGAAAATTGTAAATGGGTGTGTGGCCAGTAATTGTATGCCTAGGACCAGTCAGCAAAGTGAGAGAGCCTAAAAGGATGGTGGCTCTGTCAGGCTGGGCTACTTCAGACCTTGCTCGGTGGGGCTCAGCTCACCACGGTGGTTCCCGGCTCTGCTGAGGTCAGCTCTTTGCTCAGATTTTTCCTGGTTTCTTTGGACTCCCTTCCAGGTAAGTGCCAGCCTCTGCTGCTCTCAGCTTGTTGGAAATGCTTTCATGTTCTTGGAGGGGATTAAAATCCCTAGGAGGCCAGCTAACCCTGTCACCCACCCCCTCCAACTTCATAGATCTCCTGTTCAACTGGGTGTAGAAGCGCAGTATTAATTTGTCTGAAAAGAGGCTCGGCTCCTCGGCTGGGCTCGGCTCCTCGGCTGGGCTCGGCTCCTCGGCTGGGCTCGGCTCCTCGGCTGGGCTCGGCTCCTCGGCTGGGCTCGGCTCCTCGGCTGGGCTCGGCTCCTCGGCTGGGCTCGGCTCCTCGGCTGGGCTCGGCTCCTCGGCTGGGCTCGGCTCCTCGGCTGGGCTCGGCTCCTCGGCTGGGCTCGGCTCCTCGGCTCGGCTCGGCTCCTCGGCTCGGCTCGGCTCCTCGGCTCGGCTCGGCTCCTCGGCTCGGCTCGGCTCCTCGGCTCGGCTCCTCGGCTCGGCTCGGCTCCTCGGCTCGGCTCGGCTCCTCGGCTCGGCTCGGCTCCTCGGCTCGGCTCGGCTCCTCGGCTCGGCTCGGCTCCTCGGCTCGGCTCGGCTCCTCGGCTCGGCTCGGCTCCTCGGCTCGGCTCGGCTCCTCGGCTCGGCTCGGCTCCTCGGCTCGCCTCGGCTCCTCGGCTCGCCTCGGCTCCTCGGCTCGCCTCGGCTCCTCGGCTCGGCTCGGCTCCTCGGCTCGGCTCGGCTCCTCGGCTCGGCTCGGCTCCTCGGCTCGGCTCGGCTCCTCGGCTCGGCTCGGCTCCTCGGCTCGGCTCGGCTCCTCGGCTCGGCTCGGCTCCTCGGCTCGGCTCGGCTCCTCGGCTCGGCTCGGCTCCTCGGCTCGGCTCGGCTCCTCGGCTCGGCTCGGCTCCTCGGCTCGGCTCGGCTCCTCGGCTCGGCTCGGCTCCTCGGCTCGGCTCGGCTCCTCGGCTCGGCTCGGCTCCTCGGCTCGGCTCGGCTCCTCGGCTCGGCTCGGCTCCTCGGCTCGGCTCGGCTCCTCGGCTCGGCTCGGCTCCTCGGCTCGGCTCGGCTCCTCGGCTCGGCTCGGCTCCTCGGCTCGGCTCCTCGGCTCGGCTCCTCGGCTCGGCTCCTCGGCTCGGCTCCTCGGCTCGGCTCCTCGGCTCGGCTCCTCGGCTCGGCTCCTCGGCTCGGCTCCTCGGCTCGGCTCCTCGGCTCGGCTCCTCGGCTCGGCTCCTCGGCTCGGCTCCTCGGCTCGGCTCCTCGGCTCGGCTTGGCTCGGCTCCTCGGCTCGGCTTGGCTCGGCTCCTCGGCTCGGCTTGGCTCGGCTCCTCGGCTCGGCTCCTCGGCGCCATCTAAGATGCCATCAGAACCCCTTGAAAGGTATTGCGGCAGCCCAGTTAGGGGCTTCTCCTGCCTTCGTGCATGGGGAAGCAGCTTTGCTGGGCTCTGTTCAGAGGGCTTTGCGTTCAAAATAAAAACAAAAGAGCAAGTAAGTCCACGACAAATTAAAAAAAAAAAAAAGATGACAAATGCCTTCCTGATTACACACAAGGGAAGGTCCCTGGTTTTTAATTCATACACCTTTTATAGGTATGTCTGCAATATCCGTTTTGTTCTACTTAGAATGTGCTTCTAAAACTTAGAAGTTTTTGCATCTAATGGAAGAGATCCAGTGGGGGTGATTTCAAAGCCTTTTGTCATCGCAATTAATACCATTCTTGACTATCTATAAAGGGAGGGCTTTTTTTTTTTCACTTTGATTTTTTGTCTTAGGGGGCAGCGTGTCTCGGTTCCCTGTGGCGGCTCATGCGGTGCGCCCTGTGAAACAATGGTGCGCTCTGTGAAACAATGGTGCGCTCTGTGAAATGGATCCCTTGAGATCTTAATGAATTGTAGGATGGTTTGTGTGGAATCAGGGGAAGTTCCTCACAGTACTTTAAATGTTTGACACTGATGTTATGAGCGTGCGGGGAGCGTGTGCAAGACTGAGACGTAGAAAATAGCTACGAAGCGAGCGGGAGTCCCGATCTGCGGTTCCACGTCTTCGTGAGGAGCGTGGCCAGAGACAGACGAAGCGAAAGTTGTCAACGGGCGTGTGGCTAATAATTGTATGTGTAGGACCGGTCAGTAAAGAGAGACATTTTTCTTTCCCTAGAAGGATGGTGGCTCCATCAAGCCTGGCTACTTTAGACTGGGCTCGGTGGGGCTCAGCTCCTCTTGGTGGTGCCAGGCTCTGCCAAGGTTGGCTCTTTGCTCAGCTTTTTTGATGTCCTTGGGTTCCCCTCCAGGTAAGTCCATGCCTCTGCTGCTCTCTGGGGTTCTTCTGTATCAACCTGGAATGTTTGAAATGCCTGCATGGTCTTGGAGGGGATTAAGACCCCTAGGAGGCCCGCTCACCCTGACCCCTCTCCTCCAACTCCCTAGCTCTCTTGTTTAATGAGGTGTAGAAGTGTGGTATTCATGTGTCTGAAAAGAGGCTTTGAAATGAGCTACACGGGGTTCTGGAATACGTAAGCTTGCAGTGCGTCCGTGTCATACACAAGGAGTGCTTTTTCCTTTGCGTGTGTTGTAGGGTTATTAAATATTTACTGATTTGGGCGTGTCTGTTTTTCTTTCTTTTATTGGAATGGAAAGCCTTCCGAACAGAAGCTGTCTGAGCTCCTTCCCATGCACAGCGGTAACAAACTGTGTTGCTGCCGAACTCTGTAAACTCACTGTGCTGCTGCCGAACTCTGAAAACTCACTGTGCTGCTGCCAAACTCTGTAAACAAACAAACTGTGCTGCTGCCAAACTGTAAACAAACAAACTGTGCTGCTGCCGAACTCTGTAAACAAACAAACTGTGCTGTTGCCGAACTCTCTAAACAAACAAACTGTGCTGTTGCTGAACTCTCTAAACAAACAAACTGCGGCTGCTGAACTCTGTAAACTATCAAACTGTGCGGCTGCTGAACTCTGTAAACTATCAAACTGCGCGGCTGCTGAACTCTGTAAACTATCAAACTGCGCGGCTGCTGAACTCTGTAAACTCACTGTGCTGCTGCCGAACTCTGTAAACTCACTGTGCTGCTGCTGAACTCTGTAAACAAACAAACTGTGCTGCTGCTGAACTCTGTAAACAAACAAACTGTGCTGCTGCCGAACTCTCTAAACAAACAAACTGTGCTGTTGCTGAACCCTCTAAACAAACAAACTGCGGTTGCTGAACTCTGTAAACTATCAAACTGTACGGCTGCTGAACTCTGTGTCCCTTAGGGATGTAATGAATTGTAGGATGGCTTGTGTGGAGGCAGGGGAGGTTCCTGCTATGGTTGACACCCTGTTGATGCTTTGAGCATGCGAGTGAGAGCGGGCATGACTGAGACGTAGAAAATAGCTACGAAGCGAGCGGGAGTCCCGATCTGTGGTTCCACGTCTTCGCGAGGAGCGTGGCCAGAGACGGACGAAGCGAAAGTTGTCAACGGGCGTGTGGCTAGTAACTGTATGTGTAGGACCGGTCAGTAAAGAGAGACAATTTTCTTTCCCTAGAAGGATGGTGGCTCCGTCCAGCCTAGCTACGTTAGACCGGGCTCGGTGGGGCTTGGTGGTGCCAGGCTCTGCCAAGGTTGGCTCTTTGCTCAGCTTTTTTGATGTCCTTGGGTTCCCCTCCAGGTAAGTCCATGCCTCTGCTGCTCTCTGGGGTTCTTCTGTATCAACCTGGAATGTTTGAAATGCCTGCATGGTCTTGGAGGGGATTAAGACCCCTAGGAGGCCAGCTCACCCTGACCCCTCTCCTCCAACTCCCTAGCTCTCTTTTTTAACGAGGTGTAGAAGTGTGGTATTCATGTGTCTGAAAAGAGGCTTTGAAATGAGCTACACGGGGTTCTGGAATACGTAAGCTTGCAGCACGTCCGTGTCATACACAAGGAGTGCTTTTTCCTTTGCGTGTGTTGTAGGGTTATTAAATATTTACTGATTTGGGCGTGTCTGTTTTTCTTTCTTTTATTAGAATGGAAAGCCTTCCGAACAGAAGCTGTCTGAGCTCCTTCCCATGCACAGCGGTAACAAACTGTGTTGCTGCCGAACGCTGTAAACTCACTGTGGGGCTGCCGAACGCTGTAAGCTAACAAACTGTGGGGCTGCCGAATGCTGTAAGCTAACAAACTGCGGGGCTGCCGAACTCTGTGTCCCTTAGGGATGTAATGAATTGTAGGATGGCTTGTGTGGAGGCAGAGGAGGTTCCTCCTATGTTTGACACCCTGTTGATGTTTGAGCGTGTGGGTGAGAGCAGGCACGGCAGAGACGTAGAAAGTAGCTACGAAGCGAGCGGGAGTCCCGATCTGCGGTTCCACGTCTTCGCGAGGAGCGTGGCCAGAGACGGACGAAGCGAAAGTTGTCAATGGGAGTGTGTGCAAGACTTAGACGTAGAAAATAGCTACGAAGTGAGCGGGAGTCCTGATCTGCAGTTCCACGTCTTCGCGAGGAGCGTGGCCAGAGACGGACGAAGCGAAAGTTGTGAATGGGTGTGTGGCTAGTAATTGTATGTGTAGGACTGCTCAGTAAAGAGAGAGCATTTTCTTTCCCTAGAAGGATGTCGGCTCCATCAAGCCCGGCTACTTTAGACTGGGCTCGGCCGGGCTCAGCTCCCCTCGGCGGCTCCGTTGAGGTCGGCTCTCTGCTCGGCTTTTTGGATGTCCTTGGGTTCCCCTCCAGGTAAGTCCAAGCCTCTTCTGCTCTCTGGGGTTCTTCTGTATCAACCTAGAAGGTTTGAAATGCCTGTATGTTCTTGGAGGGGATTATGACCCCTAGTAGGCCAGCTAACCCTGACCCCTCTCCTCCAACTCCACGGCCCTCTTGTTTAAGAGGTGTGGAAGTGTGGTATTCATCTGCCCGAAAAGGGGCTTCGAAACGAGCTCCACGGGGTTGCGGAATACGTAAGCTTGCAGCGTGTCTGTCTAATATGCAAGGAACGCTTTTTCCTTTGCGTGCATTGTAGGGTTTTTAAGTATTCACTGACTTGGGCGTGTCTGGTTTTCTCTCTTTTATTAGAATGGAAAGCCTTCTGAACAGAGGCTGGCTAAGTTCCTTCCCACGCTCAGCGGTAACAAACCGTGTTGCCGCCGAACTCTGTAAACTGAAAGCGTTGCCGCTGAACTCTGTAAGCGGACTGTGTTGCCGCCAAACTCTGTAAGTCTACTGTGTTGCCTCCGAACTCTGTAAACTGAAAACGTTGCCGCTGAACTCTGTAAGCGGACTGTGCTGCCGCCGAACTCTGTAAGTCTACTGTGTTGCCGCTGAACTCTGTAAGCTGAAAGTGTTGCTGCCGAACCCTGTAAGCGGACAGTGTTGCTGTTGAACCCTGTAAGCGGACTGTGTTGCCGCCAAACTCTGTAAGTGGACTGTGTGGCGGTTGAACTCTGTAAACTGACAGTGTCGCTGCTGAACTCTGTAAACTGACAGTGTCGCCGCTCAACTGTGTAAACTGACAGTGTTGCCGCTCAACTGTGTAAACTGACAGTGTTGCCGCTGAACTCTGTAAACTGACAGTGTCGCCGCTGAACTCTGTAAACTGACAGTGTCGCCGCTCAACTGTGTAAACTGACAGTGTTGCCGCTCAACTGTGTAAACAAACTGTGTTGCCGTTGTACTCTGTAAAGTGAAAGTGTTGCCGCTGAACTCTGTAAACGGTCTGTGTTGCTGCTGAAACCTGTAAACTCATGGTGTTGCTGTTGAACCCTGTGAACTGACACTGTTGCGGCTGAACCTTGTAAACTGACAGTGTTGGTCCTAAACCCTGTGTCCCTTAGGGATGTAATGAATTGTAGGATGGCTTGTGTGGAGGCAGGGGAGGTTCCTGCTATGTTTGACACCCTGTTGATGCTTTGAGCATGCGAGTGAGAGCGGGCACGACTGAGACGTAGAAAATAGCTACGAAGCGAGCGGGAGTCCCGATCTGTGGTTCCACATCTTCGCAAGGAGCGTGGCCAGAGACGGACGAAGCGAAAGATGTCAGTGGGAGCGTATGCAAGACTGAGACGTAGATAATACCTATGAAGCGAGCGGGAGTCCCGATCTGCGGTTCCACGTCTTCGTGAGGAGCGTGGCCAGAGACGGACGAAGCGAAAGGTGTCAATGGGAGCACGGCCAGTCACGGAATCTGCAGCATTAGTCCTTGTTGCACTTCATTGTGGTTTGGTGTAGGATGCGTATATGGTTTCTAGTACTAATAAACTAAGAAACAAAATCAGGGCAAGGAAGTAGCAACAGCCTTCTGAAAACAAATGAAGGAAGGTCCCCTGCCTAAGGGAAGAACATGGCATATTTCTAAACTGTGTGTTGTAGTATGTGCAATTTGTTTTTACATGCTAGAAGCCTTTGCAGGTAAGTGAGGAGAAGGACAGGGGTGCTAGCTAAAGCTTTCTAAATGCCCAGTAATAGCATTTGTGAGTATGGAGGTAGGGAGGAGAGATTATTCAGGCGGAGATTAGGGGAAGGGGCGGATGGGCAACTTAGGGTCCGGGTGAGGATTGCGTTTGGGGTCAGGGTTAATGATAGTGTGGTGGTCAGGGGGTTTAGGGTTTCCGTCGCGGACGGCACCAGGGTGAGGGTGCAGGGGCCGGCGGACCTAGGGTTGGGGTTAGGGGGTTAGGGTTAGGGGGTTAGGGTTAAGGGTGGTGGCAAAGGGGGTGGCAAAGAGACTTCCCTTGTTTCCAGTGTGGACAACCTCTTGTTTGTCCCTTGACCCCAGAAGCTTCTCACAGGGGCTGTGTTCCTCACTAACAGCAAGGCTGCGCTCAGCCCATGGGGATGCTGCAACCGGAGCAGAGAAGTTGTGTTCCTGGCAGTTCTCTCTCCACCTGGATCAGGATGAAGGTGCAGGCCATTGCTCTGCAGCTGGGCACTGCTGAGAGCTGCAGCTGGTACCCCGATCAAAGACAGCTTTGTCTCTAAGGCCAGTGCTTCTCTGTGGAGGAACCAAGATTTCGCTGCAGGTGTTGCCCAGGGTTCCTCATCTGCTCAGAATGCCCAGCTCCAGTGCCAGGCTGATGTCACCTCACAGCCGTCACTCTGTTGGTGTTTGCCTAGGAGTGCCAGAAATCTTCCTGGAACTATTGGAGAAAAGGAAGCTTTGTCTGTCTCTGTTTGTGGTGCCCTGAGAGAAACAAAACAATGAGAGCAACAGATGGAAGAGATGGGTTGATTGCCAGCAAGAAATGCACCAACTGCAAGGTGACTATGGGGTAGTAAATCCCAGAAGGTGTGACACGCTTGGAGATGCAGACCTGCGCAGCAGCTGTCACAGAGGAGGGAAGCGCAGCAAAAACTCAGCTGTGTGCTGAAGGTGCAAATCCTACCCAGAAGGGTGTTTGTGGGTCAGGGTGATAAAAAGCCCATCAGCTGTCTCTTTCCTTCCATGACACCATATGGGGGTGGGTGATGATGCAGGAGAGGAGCAGGTGAGTGAGGGGTGGGGGATGCTGCCCAAAAAAGCTGCCTGAATGCTCTCAGAGGGGATGAAAACCCATGAAAAAATGTAAGTATTAGTGTGAGGTATTCCAGCAGAGAAAAAGCTGTGCTCTTAATCGAGAGATTGCAGAACAGTAGTAATGTGGATGCAAAAAGGCTTTGAAATTACTCTTATTTACAAATTAAAAAACCCCACAAGACACACAAAAGAAACATCACTGGTTTTATTTTTAGTTTCTTAATTTGAATGGGAAGTCAAGGGGAATATAGAGGCATGTGGGGCCCAATGGAGGGTCTCCTGTGGGTATTTTAGTCGGATGGTTAGGGTTAGTTGTGGTGGTGGGGGGAAAGCTTTGCAGTAGTGGCCTTTGTGGCGGGGGTCCAAATAACCCTAAATATCCAACTAATCCTTTGGGAGACTCTCCAGAGGCCCTCCTGATCCCTCTATGTGCTCCCAAATTCCCCTTTGATACCCCCAGGTGCACCTTAGGTGCCAACCGATCCCCTTAAGAGGGGTGGCAACACTGACCAGTTAGGGGCTTCTCTTGCCCCTGTGTGTGGGGAGCAGCTGAGTGCGGCCCTCTTTGAAGGTTTTTCCATTTGTATTGAAAACTAAGAAACAAAAAGAAAAAAACCCAAAGAAACAAAGAAGTGCAACCCCCCCTCCCGTGACAGACAAAAAGGAAGGTCTACTGTTTTTATGTGATACACATGTTATATTTATGCTTTGAAACCCTGTTTTGCTCTCCCTAGAATTTGCTTTTACATTCCAGAAGCTCTCCTGTTTAAGTGGATGTAGAAGAATAGTATTATGTGGGAAGATGTTTTGGGATAGCTTTGGAAGACTATGGGGAAGATTTGCCTTTGCTCGAGTTAGAGAAAGCTATGTTTTGCCTTTGAGAGTAATGTAAACACTTTGGAACCGAAGGAGAGAAACTGGGCAGAGTTTGGTTGGACGTGTTAAAATAGTTTTGTTGTTACGACCTATTGTATGCCTTAATTACACCTATGCCAGTAGAAAATGCCCAATTGAGATGTGCCACATGTGCCTTCTGATTAGACTATATAACTTTGCTGTATAATGTAATAAATGTCTTCAGCTGCTTACATCTGGCCCAAAAAGCACTGCTTGAAGTAAGTAAAACATCGATACTACAAGAAATGGTCACCCCGGACAGAGGTAAGCGACTGGGGAAACTGAGGGTCGGTGCCTCCTGTTGAGGAGCATGTATGGGTAATCAAAGAACAAAAGAAGATAACTTGATACTCAGAGTCATTTACTTACATCTTGGAGGGAAAAAAAAAGTAGAATGAAAAGACATGGGAGCAGGGAGGGATGGCATCGTTCAGGGCGGCAACAAAAGTAAACAAAATTGTTACATCTTCCCTTACAACATGGGGACTAATTAAAGATTCTTTAGATCAATTAGCAGAACATTATAAAGCTGTTACAGTAGTAATGCCATTTCACCAGAACAAAGCTCTTTGACATCTACACCCCCCAGCCCCCCTCCTCCACCATGGCCACTAAGCTCACCTGCTCCCCTGGAGCTGCAGTCACTGGCTCCTGGCCAATAGCACCAGCAGCCCACTCCCCCCCTGCTGCTGGACACCCCCCCCCCACTAACTCTTAAAAGTTTTTCCATGTGTTTTAATTGTGGACAGAAGGGACACTTTAGGCAAAAAGCATGACTTGGGAGAAGATGACTGTCCTAGAAGCCTGTAAGAAACACTGATTGCCAGACACTTTTGTGTACTTTAGGAACTGCTGCTGTAAGTTGTATGCACTGACATCCAGCAATATGGAGTGGAGAAGAGACAGTGGCATCTGTTACAAGCACCTCGAGTTTTAGGCTCAAAAACATCAATGTAGCTCAAAATTGCTGCTATTACCTCCTATGGAAGTCTCCATGCCTTCAGGGAATCCTACATTTGACCTGGAGGCTGCCTGGAAGGGCAGCTGGTGTGAATTCGGTGGCTTTCTCCCCACCCCCCTTTTCCCCCCCTCTCTTTGTCCCTATGGTGCCTTTGCTAGCCAGCCACCTCCCCCCCCATTTCTCCCCCCCTTTCTGATAACCTCTCTAGTCTATGAAAGTTGTGTTCTGATTTAAAGCAACAATGATTATTTCATTATTTCATTATTTCTGATTGTGATGTGTTTTAGAGATTTTTTTTTTTGTTTTTAATAGTTGTTTTACCTGTAAGCATAATGAATAGTAAGTATTTAGTATTTATAAGTATTAAGTAATTAGTGATTGTACTAAGGTACTAAGGTGTTAGGATAAGAGTTTGATATAGGGATATTATAGAATGAGATTTTTGTTTCTTTGTATTCAAAATCGTTTTAAGAGAAGGATTATATATATTAAAAAAAAAAAAAAGGATGCATATTTTATAACAGATTGTGTTAAAATAGTTTTATTGCAACCTATTGTATGCCTTAATTACACGTATGCCAGCAGAAAATGCCCAACTGAGATGTGCCACGTGTGCCTTCTGATTAGACTATATGACTTTGCTGTATAATGTAATAAATGTCTTCAGCTGCTTACATCTGGCCCAGAAAGCACTGCTCGAAGTAAAACCTCTATACTACAGTGTTAATTTGTAAGAAAGGAGGCTTTGAAATGGGGTACGTGGGGTTCTCAAATATATAAATGTGCAGTGTGTATCTATAATATGCAAAGAGTGGCTTTTTAAAACGTATCGATTTTGTTGTCGATTGTTTTTTATGTGAAAGGAAAACCCTCTGAACGGAGGCTGGCTGAGCCTGATAAGAAAAATTAACCTTTTTGTATAAAATAAGAATTAACATGGGAAAAGATTAACCTTTTATATGAAATAAGAATGGTAAACTGTGAGCATCAAAGGAGCAAAATAACAACAAGGGATAGTTAAGTGACTGATTTTAAAAAAAAGATGAAAAACATATGCAGTAACCCACAGAAAACACAATAAAAGGCAATAGATTTCTGGCACTGAAACACTACTACTTCCTGTATTATAGAAATAACCTGAGCATGTGAAGTTGTTTGGCACATGGCTTCAGGAGAGATCCCACGTCTGTCCAGCACTGTAATAAAGCATGTAAAACTCCAACTTATTTGAGTTGTGGAGTTTGTCTTTTTCCACAGATCATTTTCTTGCCACCGCAGCGGGACCTGCCGAGGAACGGGATCTCTCCGGGTGCCCCCTCCGAGGCTTCTCGGGCAGAGCTCCTTAAACTCTCTCAGGTCAGCGCAGGAACGGACAAGGGCCACCAGGCAGAAAAACATATGCTTTGAAGGGAAAGGGGCAATGCATAAGCTGTAACGGGACCCCTTACACGGGAGAGGCAAATTGCTGTCCGAGGTAAAAGAGCTCTTGGGTCGGAACCAGGGAGTTCCAAAAGTAGTATAAGCATTGTTTCTGTTATTCTTTTATTACAGGTACTGCTTAACTTGAAGTATTACAGATGTTAAGCGTATGGGGTCGGCAGATCCTCTAAGAACTTAAAGTATTGTAGACATTGTCCGTGGGGAAGCAGGGATAGTTCCCTAAGGAACTTAATGTTAGAAACCTTGTTTAGAGCGTGTGGCTGAGTGTGCACGATCGAGACACAGAAGGAAAAAAAGCCCAAAAAACTATGAAGCGAGAGGGAGTCTCAATCCATCCAACTCCATAGCTCTCCTGTTCAAGTAGATGTAGAAGAATAGTATTGATTTGTATGAAAGGAGGCTTTGAAATGAGCTACATGGGGTTCTGAAATATATAAGTATACAGTGTGCTTCCGTAATACAGAGTGGATTTTCTTTTGTGTGTATAAATAGGGCTTTTTGCTTATTTTGTATGCTGAAAAGGTGGTACCGTGTTGCATTATACAAAATGGAAGCTGGGGCCAAGCATATGGGAACAAGGGGATCCCCTGAGAACTTAAGGTATCGTAGTGTTATCTGCGTGGAACCAGGGGAAGTTCCTAAAAGACCTTAAAATGTTAGAAACGTAGTTAGTGTGGAGCGTGCAGCTGAGCGTGGGCACGGTTGAGATGTAGAAAAAAATCTCCAAAGCGAGTTGGAGTCCTGACCTGCAGTTCTGTGATAAGCATGGCCAGAGACACACGAAGTGAAAATTTTAAATGTGAGCGTGGCCAGTAATTGTATGTTTAGGACCTTTCAGCAAAGCGAGAGCATTTTCTTTCCCTGAAAGGATGGTGGCTCTGCAAGCCTGGCTACTTCAGACTGAGCCCAGTGGGACTCAGCTCCCCTCGGTGGTGCCCGGCTCTGCTGAGGATGGCTCTTTGCTCAGCTTTTTTCTGGCTTCCTTGGGCTCTCCTCCAGGTAAGTGTCAACCTCCTCTGCTCTCTGGGGCTCTTCTGTATCAGCCTGGAACATTTGAAATGCCTGCATGTTCTTGGAGGGGATTAAAACCCCTAAGCGGCCAGCTAACCCTGACCCTCCTCCAACTCCATAGCTGTCCTGTTTAACGAGGTGTAGAAATACAGAATTAGTCTCAAAAGAGGCTTTGAAATGAGCTACATGGGGTTCTGTGTTACGTAAACTTGCAGTGTATATCTATAATACACAAAGAATGGATTTTCCTTTGTGTGTGTTCTAGGATTTTTAAATATTCATTGGCTTGGTTGTTTGTGGTTTTTTTTGTTTGTGTGTGTTTTTTTTTTTTTGTTTTTTTTTTTTAATTTGAATGAAAAACCTTCTGAACAGAGGCCGGCTGAGGCGCTTCCCATGCACAGCAGCATGAGATAGCCCCCTAACTGGTCAGTGTTGCCACCTCTCCTAAGGGGGTCTCTGTGCATCTGTGGTGGGTGTGGGGCTACCCAAAGGGAATTTAGGGGCATGTGGATGCCAATGCAGGGTCTCCAGTGGGCATTCTAGTGGGATGGTTAGGGCTAGTTGTGGTTGGCTGGCGGCAAGCGCCGTAGTGGTCGTTGTTGTTCTGGTATTTGTCGTGGTTGTGGTTGGCTGGTGGCAGGCGCTGTAGTAGTTGCTGTTTTTCTGGTGGTTGCTGTGGTTGGCTGGCGGCAGGTGCCATAGTATTTGTTGTTGTGGTGGTGGTTGTCGTGGTTGTGGTTGGCTGGTGGCAGGCACCGTAGTAGTAGTAGCTGTTCTGGTTGTTGTGGTTGGCTGTCGGCAAGTAACCCTAAAGGTCCGACTAAAAGATTCTCTTGGAGCCTTCTGGAGGCTCCCCACATCCCTCCATATGGCCCCAAATTCTCCAGTGATACCCTCAGACCCACCTCAGTTGCCATCAGAACCCCTTAAAAGGCGTGTTAACAGCCCACTTAGGGGCCTCTGTTGCCCTTGTGTATGGGGGAAGGAGTTTTGCTAAGCTCTGTTCAGAGGGCTTTCCATTCAAATTAAAAACAAAGAACAAATAATTCCACAACAAATAAAACAAGAAATAATAAAGACAGATGTCCCTTGATACACACAAAGGAAGGTCCCCTGTTTTTAATTGATACACCTTTTGTAGGTATGTTCTCAACATTTGTTTTGCTCTACTTTAGAATTTGCTTCTGCATTCCAGAAGCATTTGCATCTAATAGAGGAGGTCCAGTGGGGATGACTTCAAAACCTTTTCAAATAGCAATTAATACCATTATTGTCTATCAATATAAAGGGGAGAGATTTTCAGTTCGATTTTTAGTCTTGGGGTGAGTTGCCTCAGCGCTCTGAGAGACGCGAGAGGCGGCTCGGCTCCCCTCGGCAGAAAAGAGGAATAAGGGTAAAGCGTGTGGGATCGGGGGATCCCGTAACAACGTAATGTATTGTAGGATTGTCTGTGGGGAAGCAGGGGAAGTTGCTAAAAGAACCTAAAAGTGAAACTTGTGAATGGGAGCGTGGCCACTATTTGTGTGTTTAGGACCGGTCATTGTTGTTTTATTTGGTTTTGGTGTGCGTTTGGAGGGGAAAAGGGTTTCTATTTAAAAACTAAGAAACAGACGACATGCGGCGGCTCAGGTGTGGGATGTCACGAGATGAAACGATGACCTGAAATGAAAGGGTGTGGGGCTCTCTGAACTGAAAAGAGGCGAAATGCTGCAATGGTGACCTGAAATGAAATGGTGTGGGGCTCTCTGAAATGATGAAGCGCTGCAGTGCTGATGTGAAATGAAATGATGTGGGGCTCTGTGAAATGAAATGATGAAACGATGTCCTGAAATGAAACGGTGGGCTTTCTGAAATGAAATGCTGCAATGCTGTCCTGAAATGAAATGGTGTGGGGCTCTCTGAACTGAAAAGAGGTGAAATGCTGCAATGGTGACCTGAAGTGAAATGGTGTGGGGCCCTGTGAAATGAAATGATGAAACGATGACCTGAAATGAAACGGTGGGCTCTCTGAAATGAAATGGTGCAATGCTGATGTGAAATGAAATGGTGTGGGGCTCTGTGAAATGAAATGATGAAATGATGTCCTGAAATGAAACGGTGGGCTCTCTGAAATGAAATGCTGCAATGCTGACGTGAAATGAAATGGTGTGGGGCTCTGTGAAATGAAATGCTGCAATGCTGAAGTGAAATGAAATGGTGTGGGGCTCTGTGAAATGAAATGCTGAAATACTGCAATGCTGACCTGAAATGAAAGGGTGTGGGGCTCTCTGAACTGAAAAGAGGTGAAATGCTGCAATGCTGACCTGAAATGAAATGGTGTGGGGCTCTCTGAAATGATGAAGCACTGCAATGCTGATGTGAAATGAAATGGTGCGGGGCCCTCTGAAATGAAATGGTGCGGGGCTCTCTGAAATGAAATGATGACCTGAAATGAAATGGTGTGGGGCTCTCTGAAATGAAATGCTGCAATGCTGACCTGAAATGAAAGGGTGTGGGGCTCTCTGAAATGATGAAGCGCTGCAATGCTGATGTGAAATGAAATGGTGCGGGGCTCTCTGAAATGAAATGATGACCTGAAATGAAAGGGTGTGGGGCTCTGTGAAATGAAATGCTGCAATGCTGACCTGAAATGAAATGGTGTGGGGCTCTCTGAAATGATGAACTGCTCCAATGCTGACGTGAAATGAAATGGTGCGGGGCTTTCTGAAACGAAATGGTGGGCTCTCTGAAATGAAATGCTGACCTGAAATGAAATGGTGTGGGGCTCTCTGAAATGAAATGCTGCAATGCTGACCTGAAGTGAAATGGTGTGGGGCGCTCTGAAATGAAATGCTTCAGTGCTGACCTGAAATGAAATGGCGTGGGGCTCTCCGAATTGAAATGCTGAAATGCTGCAATGGTGACCTGAAATGAAAGGGTGTGGGGCTCTGTGAAATGAAATGCTGAAACGCTGCAATGGTGTGGGGTTCTCTGAAATGAAGAGGTGAGATGTTGAAATGGTGACCTGGAATGCAATGTTGAGTGTGGGCACAATGGAGACGTAGAGAAAAATCTAGTAACTGAGTTGGAGTCACGATCTGTGGTTCCATGTCTCTGTGACAGCATGGCCAGAGACACATGAAAATTGTAAATGAGTGTGTGGCCAGTAATTGTATGCCTAGGACCAGTCAGCAAAGTGAGAGAGCCTAAAAGGATGGTGGCTCTGTCAGGCTGGGCTACTTCAGACCTTGCTCTGTGGGGCTCAGCTCACCACGGTGGTTCCCGGCTCTGCTGAGGTCAGCTCTTTGCTCAGATTTTTCCTGGTTTCTTTGGACTCCCTTCCAGGTAAGTGCCAGCCTCTGCTGCTCTCAGCTTGTTGGAAATGCTTGCATGTTCTTGGAGGGGATTAAAATCCCTAGGAGGCCAGCTAACCCTGTCACCCATCCCCTCCAACTTCATAGATCTCCTGTTCAACTGGGTGTAGAAGCGCAGTATTAATTTGTCTGAAAAGAGGCTCGGCTCCTCGGCTGGGCTCGGCTCGGCTCGGCTCCTCGGCTGGGCTCGGCTCGGCTCGGCTCCTCGGCTGGGCTCGGCTCGGCTCGGCTCCTCGGCTGGGCTCGGCTCGGCTCGGCTCCTCGGCTGGGCTCGGCTCGGCTCGGCTCCTCGGCTGGGCTCGGCTCCTCGGCTGGGCTCGGCTCGGCTCGGCTCCTCGGCTGGGCGGCTCGGCTCGGCGGCTCGGCTCGGCGGCTCGGCTCGGCTCCTCGGCTCGGGTCGACTCCTCGGCTCGGCTCGGCTCCTCGGCTCGGCTCGGCTCCTCGGCTCGGCTCGGCTCGGCTCGGCTCGGCTCGGCTCGGCTCCTCGGCTCGGCTCCTCGGCTCGGCTCCTCGGCTCGGCTCCTCGGCTCGGCTCCTCGGCTCGGCTCGGCTCGGCTCCTCGGCTCGGCTCCTCGGCTCGGCTCCTCGGCTCGGCTCCTCGGCTCGGCTCGGCTCCTCGGCTCGGCTCCTCGGCTCGGCTCCTCGGCTCGGCTCGGCTCCTCGGCTCGGCTCCTCGGCTCGGCTCGGCTCCTCGGCTCGGCTCGGCTCCTCGGCTCGGCTCCTCGGCTCGGCTCGGCTCCTCGGCTCGGCTCGGCTCCTCGGCTCGGCTCGGCTCCTCGGCTCGGCTCGGCTCCTCGGCTCGGCTCGGCTCCTCGGCTCGGCTCGGCTCCTCGGCGCCTTCTCAGATGCCATCAGAACCCCTTGAAAGGTATTGTGGCAGCCCAGTTAGGGGCTTCTCTTGCCTTCGTGCATGGGGAAGCAGCTTTGCTGGGCTCTGTTCAGAGGGCTTTGCGTTCAAAATAAAAACAAAAGAGCAAGTAAGTCCACGACAAAGTCCACGACACAAGGGAAGGTCCCTGGTTTTTAATTCATACACCTTTTATAGGTATGTCTGCAATATCCGTTTTGTTCTACTTAGAATGTGCTTCTAAAACTTAGAAGTTTTTGCATCTAATGGAAGAGATCCAGTGGGGGTGATTTCAAAGCCTTTTGTCATCGCAATTAATACCATTCTTGACTATCTATAAAGAGAGGGCTTTTTTTTTTTCACTTTGATTTTTTGTCTTAGGGGGCAGCGTGTCTCGGTTCCCTGTGGCGGCTCATGCGGTGCGCTCTGTGAAACAATGGTGCGCTCTGTGAAATGGATCCCTTGAGATCTTCATGAATTGTAGGATGGTTTGTGTAGAATCAGGGGAAGTTCCTCAGAGTACTTTAAATGTTTGACACTGATGTTATGAGCGTGCGGGGAGCGTGTGCAATACCGAGACGTAGAAAATAGCTACGAAGCGAGCAGGAGTCCCGATCTGCGGTTCCACGTCTTCATGAGGAGCGTGGCCAGAGACGGACGAAGCGAAAGTTGTCAACGGGCGTGTGGCTAATAACTGTATGTGTAGGACCGGTCAGTAAAGAGAGACATTTTTCTTTCCCTAGAAGGATGGTGGCTCCATCAAGCCTGGCTGCTTTAGACCGGGCTCGGTGGGGCTCAGCTCCTCTTGGTGGTGCCAGGCTCTGCCAAGGTTGGCTCTTTGCTCAGCTTTTTTGATGTCCTTGGGTTCCCCTCCAGGTAAGTCCATGCCTCTGCTGCTCTCTGGGGTTCTTCTGTATCAACCTGGAATGTTTGAAATGCCTGCATGGTCTTGGAGGGGATTAAGACCCCTAGGAGGCCAGCTCACCCTGACCCCTCTCCTCCAACTCCCTAGCTCTCTTTTTTAACGAGGTGTAGAAGTGTGGTATTCATGTGTCTGAAAAGAGGCTTTGAAATGAGCTACACGGGGTTCTGGAATACGTAAGCTTACAGCGCGTCCGTGTCATACACAAGGAGTGCTTTTTCCTTTGCGTGTGTTGTAGGGTTATTAAATATTTACTGATTTGGGCGTGTCTGTTTTTTCTTTCTTTTATTAGACTGGAAAGCCTTCCGAACAGAAGCTGTCTGAGCTCCTTCCCATGCACAGCGGTAACAAACTGTGTTGCTGCCGAACGCTGTAAACTCACTGTGGGGCTGCCGAACGCTGTAAGCTAACAAACTGTGGGGCTGCTGAACGCTGTAAGCTAACAAACTGCAGGGCTGCCGAACGCTGTGTCCCTTAGGGATGTAATGAATTGTAGGATGGCTTGTGTGGAGGCAGGGGAGGTTCCTCCTATGTTTGACACCCTGTTGATGTTTGAGCGTGTGGGTGAGAGCAGGCACGGCAGAGACGTAGAAAGTAGCTACGAAGCAAGCGGGAGTCCCGATCTGCAGTTCCACGTCTTCGCGAGGAGCGTGGCCAGAGACGGACGAAGCGAAAGTTGTGAATGGGTGTGTGGCTAGTAATTGTATGTGTAGGACTGGTCAGTAAAGAGAGAGCATTTTCTTTCCCTAGAAGGATGTCGGCTCCATCAAGCCCGGCTACTTTAGACTGGGCTCGGCCGGGCTCAGTTCCCCTCGGCGGCTCCGTTGAGGTCGGCTCTCTGCTCGGCTTTTTGGATGTCCTTGGGTTCCCCTCCAGGTAAGTCCAAGCCTCTTCTGCTCTCTGGGGTTCTTCTGTATCAACCTAGAAGGTTTGAAATGCCTGTATGTTCTTGGAGGGGATTATGACCCCTAGTAGGCCAGCTAACCCTGACCCCTCTCCTCCAGCTCCAAGGCCCTCTTGTTTAAGAGGTGTGGAAGTGTGGTATTCATCTGCCCGAAAAGGGGCTTCGAAACGAGCTCCACGGGGTTGCAGAATACGTAAGCTTGCAGCGTGTCTGTCTAATATGCAAGGAACGCTTTTTCCTTTGCGTGCGTTGTAGGGTTTTTAAGTATTCACTGACTTGGGCGTGTCTGGTTTTCTGTCTTTTATTAGAATGGAAAGCCTTCTGAACAGAAGCTGGCTAAGCTCCTTCCCACGCTCAGCGGTAACAAAACGTGTTGCCGCCGAACTCTGTAAACTGAAAGCGTTGCCGCTGAACTCTGTAAGCGGACTGTGCTGCCGCCGAACTCTGTAAGTCTACTGTGTTGCTGCCGAACTCTGTAAGCTGAAAGTGTTGCTGCCGAACTCTGTAAGCGGACAGTGTTGCTGTTGAACTCTGTAAGCGGACTGTGTTGCCGCCAAACTCTGTAAACTGACAGTGTCGCCGCCGAACTCTGTAAACTGAAAGCGTTGCCGCTGAACTCTGTAAGCGGACTGTGCTGCCGCCAAACTCTGTAAGTCTACTGTGTTGCTGCCGAACTCTGTAAGCTGAAAGTGTTGCTGCCGAACTCTGTAAGCGGACAGTGTTGCTGTTGAACTCTGTAAGCGGACTGTGTTGCCGCCAAACTCTGTAAACTGACAGTGTCGCCGCTGAACTCTGTAAACTGACAGTGTCGCCGCTGAACTCTGTAAACTGACAGTGTCACCGCTGAACTCTGTAAACAGACTGTGTTGCCGTTGTACTCTGTAAAGTGAAAGTGTTGCCGCTGAACTCTGTAAACGGTCTGTGTTGCTGCTGAAACCTGTAAACTCATGGTGTTGCTGTTGAACCCTGTGAACTGACAGTGTTGCCGCTGAACCTTGTAAACTGACTGTGTCGGTCGTAAACCCTGTGTCCCTTAGGAACGTAATGAATTGTAGGATGGCTTGTGTGGAGGCAGGGGAGGTTCCTGCTATGGTTGACACCCTGTTGATGCTTTGAGCGTGCGAGTGAGAGCGGGCACGACTGAGACGTAGAAAATAGCTACAAAGCGAGCGGGAGTCCTGATCTGTGGTTCCACATCTTCGCGAGGAGCGTGGCCAGAGACGGACGAAGCGAAAGTTGTCAACGGGCGTGTGGCTAGTAATTGTATGTGTAGGACCGGTCAGTAAAGAGAGACAATTTTCTTTCCCTAGAAGGATGGTGGCTCCGTCAAGCCTGGCTACTTTAGACCGGGCTAGGTGGGGCTTGGTGGTGCCAAGCTCTGCCAAGGTTGGCTCTTTGCTCAGCTTTTTTGATGTCCTTGGGTTCCCCTCCAGGTAAGTCCATGCCTCTGCTGCTCTCTGGGGTTCTTCTGTATCAACCTGGAATGTTTGAAATGCCTGCATGGTCTTGGAGGGGATTAAGACCCCTAGGAGGCCAGCTCACCCTGACCCCTCTCCTCCAACTCCCTAGCTCTCTTTTTTAACGAGGTGTAGAAGTGTGGTATTCATGTGTCTGAAAAGAGGCTTTGAAATGAGCTACACGGGGTTCTGGAATACGTAAGCTTACAGCGCGTCCGTGTCATACACAAGGAGTGCTTTTTCCTTTGCGTGTGTTGTAGGGTTATTAAATATTTACTGATTTGGGCGTGTCTGTTTTTCTTTCTTTTATTAGACTGGAAAGCCTTCCGAACAGAAGCTGTCTGAGCTCCTTCCCATGCACAGCGGTAACAAACTGTGTTGCTACCAAACGCTGTAAACTCACTGTGGGGCTGCCGAACGCTGTAAGCTAACAAACTGCAGGGCTGCCGAACGCTGTGTCCCTTAGGGATGTAATGAATTGTAGGATGGCTTGTGTGGAGGCAGGGGAGGTTCCTCCTATGTTTGACACCCTGTTGATGTTTGAGCGTGTGGGTGAGAGCAGGCACGGCAGAGACGTAGAAAGTAGCTATGAAGCGAGCGGGAGTCCCGATCTGCAGTTCCACGTCTTTGCGAGGAGCGTGGCCAGAGACGGACGAAGCGAAAGTTGTCAATGGGAGCGTGTGCAAGACTGAGACGTAGAAAATAGTTACGAAGTGAGCGGGAGTCCCGATGTGCAGTTCCACGTCTTCGTGAGGAGCGTGGCCAGAGACGGACGAAGCGAAAGTTGTGAATGGGTGTGTGGCTAGTAATTGTATGTGTAGGACTGGTCAGTAAAGAGAGAGCATTTTCTTTCCCTAGAAGGATGTCGGCTCCGTCAAGCCCGGCTACTTTAGACTGGGCTCGGCCGGGCTCAGTTCCCCTCGGCGGCTCCGTTGAGGTCGGCTCTCTGCTCGGCTTTTTGGATGTCCTTGGGTTCCCCTCCAGGTAAGTCCAAGCCTCTTCTGCTCTCTGGGGTTCTTCTGTATCAACCTAGAAGGTTTGAAATGCCTGTATGTTCTTGGAGGGGATTATGACCCCTAGTAGGCCAGCTAACCCTGACCCCTCTCCTCCAGCTCCACGGCCCTCTTGTTTAAGAGGTGTGGAAGTGTGGTATTCATCTGCCCGAAAAGGGGCTTTGAAACGAGCTCCACGGGGTTGCGGAATATGTAAGCTTGCAGAGTGTCTGTCTAATATGCAAGGAACGCTTTTTCCTTTGCGTGCGTTGTAGGGTTATTAAGTATTCACTGACTTGGGCGTGTCTGGTTTTCTGTCTTTTATTAGAATGGAAAGCCTTCTGAACAGAAGCTGGCTAAGCTCCTTCCCACGCTCAGCGGTAACAAACCGTGTTGCCGCCGAACTCTGTAAACTGAAAGCGTTGCCGCTGAACTCTGTAAGCGGACAGCGTTGCTGTTGAACTCTGTAAGCGGACTGTGTTGCCACCAAACTCTGTAAGTGGACTGTGTGGCGGTTGAACTCTGTAAACTGACAGTGTCGCCGCTGAACTCTGTAAACTGACAGTATCGCCGGTGAACTGTGTAAACAGACTGTGTTGCCGTTGTACTCTGTAAAGTGAAAGTGTTGCCGCTGAACTCTGTAAAGTGAAAGTGTTGCCGCTGAACTCTGTAAACGGTCTGTGTTGCTGCTGAAACCTGTAAACTCATGGTGTTGCTGTTGAACCCTGTGAACTGACAGTGTTGCCGCTGAACCTTGTAAACTGACTGTGTCGGTCCTAAACCCTGTGTCCCTTAGGGACGTAATGAATTGTAGGATGGCTTGTGTGGAGGCAGGGGAGGTTCCTGCTATGGTTGACACCCTGTTGATGCTTTGAGCGTGCGAGTGAGAGCGGGCACGACTGAGACGTAGAAAATAGCTACGAAGCGTGTGGGAGTCCCGATCTGCGGTTCCACGTCTTCGCAAGGAGCGTGGCCAGAGACGGACGAAGCAAAAGATGTCAGTGGGAGCGTGTGCAAGACTGAGACGTAGATAATACCTACGAAGCGAGCGGGAGTCCCGATCTGCGGTTCCACGTCTTCGTGAGGAGCGTGGCCAGAGACGGACGAAGCGAAAGGTGTCAATGGGAGCACGGCCAGTCACAGAATCTGCAGCATTAGTCCTTGTTGCACTTCATTGTGGTTTGGTGTAGGATGCGTATATGGTTTCTAGTACTAATAAACTAAGAAACAAAATCAGGGCAAGGAACTAGCAACATCCTTCTGAAAACAAATGAAGGAAGGTCCCCTGCCTTAGGGAAGAACATGGCATATTTCTAAACTGTGTGTTGTAGTATGTGCAATTTGTTTTTACATGCTAGAAGCCTTTGCAGGTAAGTGAGGAGAAGGACAGGGGTGCTAGCTAAAGCTTTCTAAATGCCCAGTAATAGCATTTGTGAGTATGGAGGTAGGGAGGAGAGATTATTCAGGCGGAGATTAGGGGAAGGGGCGGATGGGCAACTTAGGGTCCGGGTGAGGATTGCGTTTGGGGTCGGGGTTAACGATAGTGTGGTGGTCAGGGGGTTTAGGGTTTGCGTCGTGGACGGCACCAGGGTGAGGGTGCAGGGGCCGGCGGACGTAGGGTTAGGGGGTTGGGGTTATGGGGTTAGGGTTAGGGGTGGTGGCAAAGGGGGTGGCAAAGAGACTTCCCTTGTTTCCAGTGTGGAAAACCTCTTGTTTGTCCCCTGACCCCAGAAGCTTCTCACAGGGGCTGTGTTCCTCACTAACAGCAAGGCTGCGCTCGGCCCCTGGGGATGCTGCAACTGGAGCAGAGAAGCTGTGTTCCTGGCAGTTCTCTCTCCACCTGGATCAGGATGAAGGTGCAGGCCATTGCTCTGCAGCTAGGCACTGCTGAGAGCTGCAGCTGGTACCCAGATCAAAGACAGCTTTGTCTCTAAGGCCAGTGCTGCCGTGCCGTGGCGTGTGCCGCCCCGTGGGAGCTAATTTCTGCAGCCTAACTGCGCTGAATGCTCGAAAATTCTTAGGGGAAGAGCGGAGAGCGGAGAGCTTGAGTCGAGCATCGCTATGGATCCAGCGCCTGCGCCCTAGCCCGGCTCTGCTCGCGCCAGGGGGGCAGCGTCCCGGTCGTCGCTATGGATACGGCGCCTGCTCCGCAGCGGGTCCGGTCCCGCGCACGCGCCCTCCTCGCGGGCTGCGCCCCGCTTTTCTGGCGGGGGGGGCGGGTGCTGCGCAGAGCAGCTTTGGAGCTGGACCGGTCGCGGAGAGCCCTGATTTGGCGCATGACGCCGTTCTGTGCCCCAGGGTGCCTGCGAAGCGCCGTCCTTTGGCGGGGCAAGGGGTCCTGGCGCATTCGGGGAGGTTGCAGTGCGGTTTCCGGTGTCGCTGCCGGCCCGGGACTCCCAGGTGTGTTCCTTCCGGCGTCTGAAGGTGGTCTGGGGCCATCGGCAGGGCTTTTGGGGGTGACAGAGGAGGTCTGGGGGCACCTAAAAGGGTCTGGGGATATGTAAAGTTCTGGTGGGGCCATCTGAAAGGATCAAGGGTCGTGGAGAGGCAGCTGGGCACCTCCGACGGACACTTTGGGAGGTCTCTGCAGGCTCCCGTGGGAGCTGGGGGTGTCTCGGGGTGGGTTTGGGTTTATGCTGCAAACAGCGTTGATAATGCAGGGACGTTTTAATTCCCACTGAGCGCATTGCATATTCAGCAAGGATTTTGTAATTTAGCAAGGCTATGTCACATGCTCAGCCAGAAGACTGGAGGGCAGGTTGGCCGGTGGACTACTCTCCAGGACTGGATTGACCTCACTCAGCTGATGGTGAGCAACAGCCTTCATTTCCATTCCTTATCCTCCTTAGGACTTCTGCTATTGTTATTATTGCTCTTATTATTGGTATTACTATTATTCCTACCCCTGAGTTTTCTCACTTTCCCCCTTCCAGTTGTCTTCCCCCCACATCCTGCTGTGTGATGCTTGTTTGCTAGCTGGCGAGTGCCCTCAGGGCTGTGCCGGACACAGAGCCTGCTTGTGTCATCTGCCTTAGGCACGCTCATGTGAATCCAGCATTCAGAGAGGCGCTGCCTGTTGGAAAGATAAAGGTGAGCCAATTCAGTCCTAGCAATGTGATGTCTGCAGGTAGCCAGCAGCTTGGCATGTTCTCCTGAGCTCAGAGCCAGACAGCAGGATGTCTCATCTAGGCTCAGAAACTCAGGTGCTAAGAGTGACCTGTGATAAAAGCTGTGAACAATTGAATTGACATGTCAGTAGGGTTTGGACACAGGGTCATGGAAGTCTCAGTGGGACAGACGCTCCAGTTTCGGAAGCCTGTATTTCATGTTGCAAGGAGGTCGTTCTACAGCTGAACACAGCTGTGTGTGTACAGCCGTGAAGTGCAAACCAAATGATTTCCCGAGCTCATCTGAATCCCAGAGCTCATGAAATTCAGGCCTGCCTTCCTGTAGTGTTGGATCTCTCAAGGGGAAAATTGAAGAGGAGGAGAACTCTTTAGCTTTCTCTCTCTTTTCTTTCCCTCGATACACTTTGTCTTGCTTGGCTTTGAATCACAACTGTGACGTTTGGTTAGGTGGTGAATGTGTACTAGGTGGTACGACACCAAAAGAAGGAAAAAAGAACAGGAATAATTTGCGTTATAGATGACTCCAGGTAAAAGTTTTTGGTAACAGTTTTATTGGCACTAAAAGATCATAAAAAGGGAATAAAGTGCAATAAAAGGAAAGCAAAGCAGCGCGCTGGGCTTGAGAGGGGACAAAACTCCACCTCCACAGCAGCCTTACAATAGTTTTCTTCATCTTCTATAGTTACATCATCTACATAAGCAAACTTATGCTCAACAGAAGGCAGGCATGTGATAATGAGTCTTAGAGTAGGCGGTCAAATCCCTTCTCCCCACATTCGGGTGGTAAGGGTCAATGTATCCGTTTTCTCATGTGCACAATTTTGCAGGCTTCTTATCTGAAGAAAACAAATTCCTAGGTCTGAATGTTTATCTTTAAGATAAGTTCTGCCTCAGCCGTGATGTCTCCAACTAACCAGACAGTATCCTTGCAAGTCTGCAAGATATGTTTCTTTCCCTTTGCTCTCAAAACAGGCCTCACAAGATCCTGACCCTTAATCCCAGGGCACTCTAAGTCTTATAATTTTAAACATAGATCACCAGTATATTCATCACAATTTGTCATAAAAACCCCACAATTCCTGTAGGATTTCAAGTTCCTGCTTGATAATATAAAGCAGTCTGTGCTTTGTTGGTTGTTTTAGTTTCCTTGCTGTGCTGCAAAGATTTTGATAGGAATTTCTAGGTATTAACTACAGCCAGGGCAATCCTTCAAGTGCCCTAGGAATGCAGTGAAAACCTTTTGGGAATTGTTCCTGCTCTGGTACTCCTCAAGCTATGAGCAGACACACAGACAGTTGTTAACAGACTTTCTTTGATCATCCCAGGTCTGGTGTGCTGGGACTGGCAGGATTTTCCTGAGCTGTCCACATGCAGTTTCTGTCGACACTCTTCAGCTCGTACATCCGGTTTGCTGACAGAGGGTGTGGGGTTTGTGGGGCCCGGCAGCGAGAGTTTTCCAAAGAGGAGCTCTTCAGGGCAGCTCCAAGGTTAGGTTTGGATTCTCCTGGAGTCACACACAGAACGAGTCTCACGATTCCAGTGGTCTAATTTCATAGCTGCATTTTCTTCTCTCTGCCTAGGTGAGAGGATGACCTCACTAAAGAAGAGAGATAGCCTGAGCTCTACAGGAACCTTGAACCCAAGCAGGCAGTGCCTTCTGTGAGTACAAGCTGTCCTTGCTCAACGTGGAACTAGTTGAGAGCTGAAGCCAGACCACACCATAATTCCCTCAGCTTCCTCTTCTGCAGATTAAACAGTCCCAGTTCCTTAAGCCACTCCTCATAAGACTTGTTATCCAGACCCTTCACCAGCTTTGTGGCCCTTCTCTGGGGACACTCTCTCACCTCTGTGTGCTGGGGAACACCACTTCTGCCGGGCCAGCCACCAGCTGGGTTTAACTCTGTTCCCCACTGCTCTTGGGGCCCAGCCATCCATCCTGTTCTGCTGTCCAGCAGTCCCTTTGAAAAAAAATCCATCTGAAAAAAGAAGTAGCAGAGAAGGAAAGTTGAAGCTGCAAAGATTGCAGTCCCCTCAGTTGTTGAGGATTGTTTTGAGCAAGAGGGGCCTTGGGTCCCAGGAATGCCTGTGCAATTCAGGCTTTGAAGAATTCTCTGTGATAATATAGTGGCGGAGTAAGAGATGTGAGAAAGTGCTGATTGCTTGGTATGCTGAAGTCCAGCTGCCCCTGAGATGGGAGGCAAGCAAGATAAGGAGGAGGCGAGATCTGGGGAAGAGAGCAATTAGACCGGATAGAAGAATTCCACAGAGTTGTGAAAACAATGATGTAACCTTTTAGAGAGCAACCACTAGTATGTTGCCAAGTGGGCATAATTATAGCAGACTGTATATAAGATGTGTCTGATGCTCAATAAAGTTGGATTCCGCTGATCAAATTGGTCGAATAAGCGGCCCCTTCTTGTGGCAAATGGCGCTCGAACACGGGACCCTAATGAAGACAAAGGTTTAGGGTCTAAGAAGTTCTTCGGGACTTGGGAGATTCGGAGTAAGCCGGAGGCAAGAAGAAGGCCGGCCCGGGATAGCAGTACCGGAGGCTGCAAGAAAAGGGAAGACAGCCTTGAAGCCGAAGACGCTGTAGAGCCGGGAACTGCTTAAACGAGGACTTAAATGAGGACTGTGCGCACGGGTATTAACGTTTAAATACGGACATGGATAGGCAGGCAGCGTATGATTTATTTATATGCTTTTTAGAAAAGCGACAGTGTAAGTTAAATTTTAAAAAGGAGTTGGTGCCACTGTTAAGCTATGCAGAAGAGTTAGGATATTTTAAGGATCCAACTGAGGTGTTTCAAAGATTGCAGTGGAAAAAGTCTGGACAAGACTTGTGGCTGCGTGGGTTAGATGATGAAAAACGAGCAAAGGAGTGTGGAAAATGGTGGAAGATGGTTATGACAGCACTGGATCAGCATCATGCTGAGCAAATGGCAGCTTATCAAGCCAGGGTACGATTAGATCATACGGACCCAAATGGAGCAAGTGTTACACATGCTGGGTTGCCTTTGTCAGAAGAGGTTCAGGATTATTTAAGAAAGGAGAAGGCTGCGTGTGTAAAAGGACTAGGTGGCAGAGTTGAATTACAATCTGTAACACAGGACTCTGCTGAGGAGCCTTCCCCGTCTCTTTTAGCTGAGCAAATTGTACAGGAGAAGAAAGTAGGTGAGGGAGAGGAGACAAACAGGGCGGTAGATCCTAGAGGTGGTGTTAAAGATCATGCAAGAAAGCACGCAGAGTATTGGCAAAAGGTTGCAGAACACTTAAATGCCGAAGGAGATCAGGAAGGGCTTAGCTGGCTGACTGCTTCACATCAAGCTTTTCCAGTAATGTATACACAGGTCCCTGGGGAGCAAAATGTTCAGGCTGATGTAACTCAATTGCCATGGAAATTGTTATCTCAATTAAGACAGACTGCGAGTCAGTTTGGGATTCAATCTGAACCAGCTAGACAGATGATTGATTTTATTTATATGAACTATAATATGTTACCTAGAGATTCTTATAATGTTATGAAGCTGATCCTAACAGCATCTCAATTTATGACATTTTTGAATGAGTGGGAACACCTAGCTGGACAATCAGCTGGAGTACAAAGACAGCAAAACGATCCATTATTTGGTGTAACAGTAGATCAGTTGTGTGGAACGGGACAGTATGAGAGACCAGAGTTACAGGCACTTTTACAGCCGCCTGTTTTGCAAGCATCAGCCCAGATAGTAAGGAGGGCTTTTGACAAGCAGAAGGATGGAAATGCAAATCCTCACTATATGGGAACTAAGCAAGGTAGACAGGAACCTCTTGGTGAATTTGTAGATAAGTTGCTTGCCGCACTTAGAGCAGCAAGCGTAGGAGAAGGTATCCGAGAGGCAATTTTAAGGCAGTGTTTAATGCAGAATGGGAACCAGCAGACGCAACAGCTTATTACATCAGCAGATCCTAGATGGACGGTAGCCGAATTGTTGCAGAGGGCTCAGGACTTGCCAAGCAATCCGATGGCTATGTTGACGGAGGTGATTGATAAGAGATTACAAAAACAGGCTGAGGTGTTGTCAATGACAATGACAAAACAGCTTGAGCATAGTCAACAGGTTATGGCAGCCTTAGTACCTTTGTGCACAAACTCGAAAGGGCAAGGCCAACCCTATAAGCAGTCATCAGATGAAATACAGTGTCATCGCAAAGCGTAAGGCGGAGATATCGTCTCAAGTAATGCCTGGACTTTTGGCCCATAGATCCGCTTTAGGGCATTTCCCTAGCTAGTGAGATCAAAGCAGGATAGAGATGAAGTTAGGAAAGCAGCTGGCAAAGGTGGTTCTCAGCTTAAAGAGATCCTTAGGAGAATGACAGCAGGATTATATGGACAAAGAATTCAGGGAGATGAAGATGATATTTTGGAGTGTTCTTCTCCACGGGAGGAATTGCGAAATGTCCGTAAAGATTTCACCAGGGCAGATAAGGAGCCAGTTCTAGCTTGGCTTAGTAGGTGTTATGATACAGGTGCTTCAGCTCTAACAGTTGGAGACAAGTCAGCAGCTCAGTTAGGAACTCTCTCAAGGGACAATGGAATAGATAGACATCTAGGCAAAGCTCTCGGTAAGGTTAATCTGTGGATACGCCTTTTAATGGCGGTTGCCCTGAGATACCCTTCCCGAGATGACCTTCCATGGAACCCTAAACCCTGGACTACCATAGATGAGGGAATTAAGCGCTTGAGAGAATTTGCTGTTAGAGAGCTACTCTATGGTGAACATGAAACTCTGAATCCTGATGACATTCCTGTGGGTATTGGTCTTGCTAAAAAGATCATCAAACTTGCTCCTTCTAATTATGCAAACATTCTGGCAAGCAGAATTGTGTCAAGAAGTTATGGTGGAGCTTCTCCTACGGTTGGCCAATTCAGTGATCAAATGAGACAATTGGAGGATAGCATGACACGTGGTTCTTTGGTTTCAGCCATTGAAACTCTGTCTGGAAAAATTGAGAATTGCATGAAGGATCTGAAAGATTCCATATACCAATTGGCACAGAAGGATAATTTCAATTCTTCCTCCAGGTGGATACAAGTTTCATCTGTGAGGAATACACGTCCTCCAAGGAGGTCATTCCAAAACAGGACATTCCAAAACAGGTCATTCCAAAACAGACCACCAAGGCAATCACGTAGAACTATTTGGATAACTCTGCGTGATCAGTTCGGTGAGAACATGAACCGCTGGGATGGCTAACCAACTTCTAATCTTTTCAGGAGACTGAGGGAATTGCAAAGTGGCAGTACCCGAGGTAGCAATACCAGAAGGGTAGCTGTTACTTCCACAGTTCCCCAGAATGACTCTTATGGCTCCAACAGTGGCTCCAGTTATAACATGCAAAGTTATAACCCTGCAAACTATGTGCAATGCACATGTGCGCATGTTCCCCATAACTAGGGGTGCCCTGCCTCCCGCCAGGGGGAGGAGAGGGATAACAGAGATAATAGAATCTATTGGGATGTGTACATCCAGTGGCCTGGCACTTCACAATTTCAGAAGTACAGGGCCTTGGTTGACACAGGAGCTCAGTGCACCATAATACCATCAAATTATCAGGGATCAGAGTCTATAACTATTCTGGGAGTCACTGGTGGATCTCAAGAGTTAAGTAAGGTAGAGGTTAATATAAGTTTAACTGGTAAACAATGGAGGAAGCCTACAGTTGTGACCGGACCTGATGCACCTTGTATTTTGGGAATTGATTTTCTGAGAGAAGGGCGTTTCAAAGACCCTAGAGGTTACAAATGGGCTTTTGGAGTAGCTTCTATAGAAATTGATGGACAAAAATTGAAGCTATCTGCCAGACCTGAGCTTTCTGATGAATCTGCAGTTGTGGGACAACATAAGATACAGGACATTAAATTGCCGGTTGCTTCTCAGACTGTGCATCACAGACAATACAGAACCAACCGTGACTCTGTTGCCCATTCAGAATCTGATTCGTCAGTTGGAGAGTCAGAAAGTCGTCAGCAAAACTCATTCACCTTTCAACAGTCCAGTGTGGCCTGTGCGGAAGCAGAATGGAGACTGGCGTCTGACAGTAGACTACCGAGCCCTGAATGAAGTGACACCACCTATGAGTGCAGCAGTACCAGACATGATGGAGCTACAGTATGAGCTGGAATCCAAAGAGGCCAAATGGTATGCTACCATAGACATTGCTAATGCATTTTTCTCTATTCCCATAGCAGAAAAATGCAGGCCTCAGTTTGCTTTCACCTGGAGAGGAATCCAGTACACTTTCAACAGGCTGCCAATGGGCTGGATCCACAGCTCAAGCATCTGTCATGCAGTGATCCACGATGCTCTGGAGAAAGGCGGTGCTCCAGAACACATCCAGTTCATCGATGATATCATCGTCTGGGGTAAAACTGCTGAGGAAGTCTTTAAGAAAGGTAACAAAATCATTGACATTCTTCTGAATGCAGGTTTTGCCATCAAGCGAGACAAGGTGAAAGGGCCTACCACAGAGATTCAGTTTCTGGGAGTGCGCTGGCAGGATGGACGTCGACACATTCCAGTGGATGTGGTAAATAGAGTCTCCACCATGGCAAGTCCCACAAACAAGCAAGAGACCCTACGTTTCTTGGGGATAGTGGGATTTTGGAGACTGCACATTCCTGGATATAGTCAGATTGTGAAACCTCTGTATGATGTGACTCGAAAGAGAAACCATTTCCACTGGGGACCTGAACAACAAGCAGCCTTTGACCAGATAAAGCAAGAGGTAGTTCAAGCAATGGGTCTGGGACCTGTCCGAGATGGTCCAGACATTAAGAACATTTTGTACACGGCTGCAAGTGACAATGGTCCAACCTGGTGCTTGTGGCAAAAAGCTCCAGGTGAGACACGTGGATGTCCTCTTGGTTTCTGGAGTCGAGGTTACAGAGGCTCAGAGGCTAATTATACTCCAACAGAGAAAGAAATTTTAGCTGCCTATGAAGGAGTGAAAGCATCTTCTGAAGTGATTGGAACTGAATCACAACTTCTTCTAGCTCCCAGATTACCAGTTTTGAATTGGATGTTCAAAGGCAAAGGCTCCACACCACATCATGCCACAGACTCAACATGGTCTAAGTGGATGGCTCTGATAACACAGAGAGCTCGAATGGGAAATCTTGAAAGACCTGGTCTAGTGGAGGTGATCTCAAGTTGGCCTGAAGGTATCAACTGTGCTAAACCTCCAGAGGAGAAAGTAACTCATGCTGAGGAAGCTCCTCCTTACAATGACCTTTCTGATGATGAAAAGAAATATGCTTTGTTCACAGACGGTTCCTGTTGTCTTGTTGGAAACAAGCGAAGGTGGAAGTCTGCAGTGTGGAGTCCAACACGCCGAGTTGCAGAGGCGAAAGATGGAGAAGGAGAATCCAGTCAGTTTGCAGAGGTAAAAGCTGTCCAGCTAGCTCTCGACGTGGCTGAACGTGAGAGATGGCCAAAGCTTTATCTCTACACCGACTCATGGATGGTAGCCAATGCTCTATGGGGTTGGCTAAAGAACTGGAAGAAAAGTGGTTGGCAGAGGAAAGGAAAACCCATTTGGGCAGCCAACCTGTGGCAGGACATTGCTGACCGAATCGAGAGAATTCCAGTGAAAGTGAGACACATCGATGCTCACATTCCTAAGCGCAAAGCTACTGAGGAACAGCAACACAACCATCAGGCAGATCTAGCTGCAAGAGTTTCTCAAGTAGACATGGACTCTAATCTTGATCTCGACTGGAAACACCGAGGTGACATATTCTTAGCTCGGTGGGCTCACAATTCGTCAGGACATCAAGGCAGAGATGCAACATACCAATGGGCTCGTGACAGATCCATAGACATTTCCATGGATGCTATCACACAAGTCATCCATGACTGTGACATTTGTGCTGCTATTAAGCAGGCAAAACGACTTAAGCCCTTGTGGTATGGTGACAGATGGTCCAAGTACAAGTATGGTGAAGCTTGGCAGATTGACTACATCACTCTACCATGTTCTCGTTCTGGTAAGCAGTACGTGCTTACTATGGTAGAGGCAAACACTGGATGGTTGGAAACTTATCCAGTTCCACATGCAACTGCACGCAACACCATTCTCAGTCTGGAGAGACAAATCCTGTGGAGACACGGAACTCCGGAGAGGATCGAGTCAGACAACGGAACTCATTTCAAGAACAACCTTGTAAAGAACTGGGCAAAAGAGCACGGTATTGAGTGGATATTCCACATTCCCTACTATGCACCAGCTTCAGGGAAGATTGAACGCTACAACGGTTTGTTGAAGACCACTCTTAAAGCCATGGGGGGTGGATCTTTGAAAAACCGGGAAAAACATTTAGCACAAGCAACCTGGCTGGTAAATAGTAGAGGTTCAGTGAACCGAGCTGGACCTGCACATTCAGATTTGCTACGGAAAGTAGAAGGTGATAGAGTTCCTGTTGTTAGAGAAAAGAATCTGTTAGGTAAAACTGTTTGGGTATTTTCACCCTCAGGAGAGGCTAAACCTGTCCGAGGGGTGGTTTCAGCTGAAGGTCCGGGTCACACTTATTGGGTAATGCAAGAGAATGGTGAAATTCAGTGTATTCCACAAAGAAATTTAACTTTAGCTGAAAGAGGTTAATTTCAAACTGTTGTACAGCTACATTTCGTCCAAAGGAAGAATCAACGAGGAATCTATGGTGCACGAACCCTGAGATCCCTGAGTCAACTAAGAGACCCTGAGAATCCCTGTTTCCCTTTTCTTCGCTTCGTCGGTGAAGAAATGAACTGTTTTCCATTTTTCTCATTTTCTGATTTTCTTGGACTTTTGAATCATCTACATCTGAGCATAGCCGGAATGGACTATGAACTTTACTCACGAACTGTAAATATCGTTTTGGATTGGATGGACAGTGTGAACAGCCAATGAAATTGTTTAGAAGGGGTGGACTGTGGCCGGTTGACGCTGCCCCCTTAAGAAAGGGAATATGGTGGACGGAAGTTGGTAAACGGAAGAAATAGTCTAAACTAATTTCATTGGAAGAGTGGGAGGAAGCGCCTTCTGAACTGGGAGTGAACTGGACATTTCCAGGACTTTTCTATCAGTCTTGCTTCCGCCTTTCCACGGTGCAGCATCTCTCTGTCTCTGTGCTGGGCTTTCTGCCAAGGCCTCGGCCTTGAAGTCCAGATACCAGGCCTGTATTAACTCCTTTCCAATTAACACAAACTGCTTCTAACATTTTTTTTTTTCCTCTCTTTTCTCTCTCTTTCTATCCCACTCTGGGAAGGGGGGGGGGAGAGAGGGGAGAGCGGAGGTGGGGAACCCCCTCTCTGCCGAGGGGGCTTACTCTCATTTCTGTGTTACTCTGTTGTATATCTTTGTATATATTGTAGATATTGTAAATTTGTAAACATTCCCCTGCATACCTTACATTGCTTTGTAAATATAGCTCCACTGCTTTGCTAATTCAGCTTGTGAGGTTTTTTTTCCTTTCCCTTCAATTTTTTTTCCCCTTTTACCTTACAAGGGGGAAGGGAGGAGGCTTCTCGGCCTTACCCTTCCAAACCCACCACAATTGTGGACAGAAGGGACACTTTAGGCAAAAAGCATGACTTGGGAGAAGATGACTGTCCTAGGAGCCTGTAAGAAACACTGATTGCCAGATACTTTTGTGTACTTTAGGAACTGCTGCTGTAAGTTGTATGCACTGACATCCAGCAATATGGAGTGGAGAAGAGACAGTGGCATCTGTTACAAGCACCTCGAGTTTTAGGCTCAAAAACATGAATGTAGCTCAAAATTGCTGCTATCACCTCCTATGGAAGTCTCCATGCCTTCAGCGAATCCTACATTTGACCTGGAGGCTGCCTGGAAGGGCAGCTGGTGTGAATTCGGTGGCTTTCTTCCCACCCCCCTTTTCCCCCCCCTCTCTTTGTCCCTATGGTGCCTTTGCTAGCCAGCCACCTCCCCCCCCCCCATTTCTCCCCCCCCTTCCGATAACCTCTCTAGTCTATGAAAGTTGTGTTCTGATTTAAAGCAACAATGATTATTTCATTATTTCATTATTTCTGATTGTGATGTGTTTTAGAGATTTTTTTTTTCTGTTTTCAATAGTTGTTTTACCTGTAAGCATAATGAATAGTAAGTATTTAGTATTTATAAGTATTAAGTAATTAGTGATTGTACTAAGGTATAAGCATTTAGTAATGAGCTCAAACTTTTGTTTTTCTGTGAGTTCAAATTTTAACTTTTGGTTCAAACCTTTTTTTTTTTTTCGTGCCATGGCATTTTGAAAGAGCTCTAACTTTTTATTAGTTTCTTTTTAGACATTGATTTGATAATTTAATTTTAACATAGTTCTTTCAGTTCTTTAGAGATTTTTGGTGTTAGCATAAGAGTTTGATATAGGGATATTATAGAATGAGATTTTTTTTTTGTTTGTATTCAAAATCGTTTTAAGAGAGGGATTATATATTAAAACAAAAAGGATGCACATTTTATAACTAAGGTTTTAGTAATGCCAGCAAAAAATAGCTAACCCATGTCAACACCCGGGAACATCACTTCTGCAACGCAGTACCGCAATCATCTCAACAAACAACAGCACAAGAATCACAAGGATGGGACAAATAGCATTTCACATGAAGCTGAAAATCAGCAGACCTACCTAACACAGGTCACAATGTCTGTTACGATAATCTGAGATCAAAAGCATCAATCGGGAGAATGTACCATAAAGCTATGTGTATTAGGACTGAATATCACAATTGCTTAATTGTTGTGTGGTTAGAGAATATGTTGTCATGGACTTGTATGTTAACTCACCAGTTTGTATTAATTTTAAATAGTTAGTCTGATTATAACACAAAATACATTTGCATTTTAGGTTATAAAAAACAAGGGAGAATTCAGGTGTTACATCCCCCCCCAAAAAATGGCTAAAGTATACTACATTCTCAAACTTTCATTTTATGTGCGGTTTCAAGCGTGATTTAACAAAGTTTATGGAGGATATAAGAATTCTGGAAGTTTTAGCTAGGAGAAATTTGAAAGAAGAACAAACAACATTAGGCCAAAGATAGTATCTATAGGACTCGGTGCCTTAGCAAAACCAAAGTATCAAAAGAGCAGCATTGTTAGGATGAGTAAGGATGGATTGTTAGGTTACGGTCAATTTTATACCGGGCAGAACCGTGAATAGTCAAGATGTCACCTTTGACCCGGCAAAGAAGCCTTTTCACTTTTGCTGTTTACGTGCAAGATTTTTCTTTACTTATGGAGATGGAGCCTGGCCAGCTTTATCTTTATAGATCAAGGAGAATCTTGCTAACATAAAACAACTTAGGATTTTTGAGCGTCTTAGACAAGAGAAGATGTAACATACCTTTAAAGCATATTGTAAAAGACAGTGGTGAGGATAGGGTTTGCTGTGTTTGTAGATCATTGTGTCTTGATCCTTGTGTATGACGTATTTGGGCCTGATGAAGTCATCTCTGTTGGTAAGAGGAGTGAAGTGTGAAAACTTGAACTAGTAAGATCTAAGTCGTTGACAGATTAAGCAGTTAACAAAGAAGTAAGTTCTTTGAAGTAAGGGAGTAAGTAGGATGAAACTTTGAAAAAAGCAACTGTTCTGTTCGGTTAGGGTGGGGGGGTTGGGGTTAGGGTTGGGGTTAACGGTTATGGTAGGGTTGGGGGGGTTAGGGTTAGGGGGTTAGGGTTAGGTTTAGGGTTAGTCTTAGGGGCAGGGCTTGGGGGTGGGGTTAGTACCCGAGGGTTAGGGGTTAGGGTTTAGGGGGTTGGGGTTAGGACCAGTGCTCCCAGTCCCCCCTCCCCACCCCCCCAGGGGCTCCCAGTCCCCCCCAGTCCCCCTCCCAGCACTCCCAGTCCCCCTGATCCCCCTCCCAGCCCATCCCTGTACCTCCCAGCGGCTCCCAGTGCCTCGAACTGGTGCCGGTGAATGAGGGGGGCGGGGGGCAGGAAGGGGAGGGGCCAGGAGCTAGGGGGCAGGGCCAGGAGCTAGGGGGTGGGGATCTGTGGGGCAGGGTCCCCGTGGGGTGGGGCAGGGGTGCAGCCCCTGGGGTTCTCCCATTGGCTCGCTGGCTGCAGCGGACCCCTGAGGACCCCAGCGAGGGGAGGGGCAGGGGGGATGGTTTTTGGGGGTGGGGCACGGGGGAGGGTCAAAAGGGTTTGAGGGGGTCCAGGAGGGGCTCCTAAGGGTTGGGGAGGGGTCCCAGGAGGGTCTGAAGGGGATCCCAGAAGGGCAGAAAAAGGTGGGATGGGAATTGGGGGGAGGGGCTGGGTCTGGGGGGGCTCTGGGAGGTCCATAAGGGTCTGCAGGGGTCTGCCAGACTCCGCGGGGGTCCCCAGGGGTCGCCAAGGGTCTGTGGGGCTCTGCGGGGGACCTCAGGGGTCTGGAATGGTCCTTAAGAGTCCATAGGGGTCCGCGGGGGTCTCTTACGGGCCCCTGCAGACCCTTGGGGACCCCCACATATCCCTCCAGACCCTAGGGGACCCCTACGGACCCCCCCAGAACTCTGCGGACAGCCAAGGACCCTGACAGACCCTTGGGGACCCCTCAGGACCCCCACGGTCCTTTAGGGACCCCCAAAAGGGAGAGGGCAGAGGGGGGGAGGTGGGATGGGCGCTGCTCCCGGGGATGCCGGTGCCAGGGTCCTGGGGGCGTGAAAGGGGAATTGGGGGGGGCCCGTCTGGAGGGTCCCAAAGGAGCTGGGGAGGGGCTGTGAGGGTTAGGGGTTTCTGGGGTTGAAGGTTTTGGGGTCCTGCAGGATTCGGGGAGGTCTCACTGTGGTTTTCGGCGTCCCTGCAGCCCCGGGACCCCCCCGGGACGCCCCTCTCCCCCTGGGCCCCCCCCAGCCACATCGCGAGCGGTTGGCAGCGCAGCTGTGCTGCCGCCCGGTGGCTCAGTGCTGCCCCCGCGCGTCACGGTCGGCACTGCAGATGGGCAGCGGCGAGTGCTGCCTCCAGGAGGCCGAGGGCTGAGCCGCGCCGGGGGGGCTCTGCGCTCCTAGCAGCGATAGCTTCCCCCAGAGGAGCTCTGAGGCCAGCTCCAAGGTTCGGTTTGGGTTCTCCTGGGGATCTCAGACCCCACTGCTCTGATTTCACAGCTGTGTTTCCTTCCCTGCCTAGGGGACAGGATGCCCTCACTCCTGGAGAGAGAGAGGCACAGCCTGAGAGGCCTGGAGCTGTGTGGGCTGTAGATGCTCTTCACCAGCTGGGAGCCATCCCCCCAGGAGTCTTCCACCAGAGAGCCTTCTGCGGGGTGCCACGGTAAGCAGGGTGCAGGTGAAGGGGTCCAGAGCAGGGCAGCAGGGCTGGGCAGGGGGCTGGGGCGCAGAGCCCTGGGCAGGGGGCTGGGGCACAGAGCCCTGGGCAGGGGGCTGGGGCACAGAGCCCTGGGCAGGGGGCTGGGGCACAGAGCCCTGGGCAGGGGGCTGGGGCACAGAGCCCTGGGCAGGGGGCTGGGGCACAGAGCCCTGTGAGGAGATGCTGAGGGAGCTGGGGTTGCTTAGCCTGGAGAAGAGGAGGCTCAGGGGAGACCTTCTTGCTCTCTACACCTACCTGAAGGGAGGCTGTAGCCAGGTGGGGGTTGGGCTCTCCTCCCAGGCACCCAGCACCACAACAAGAGGACACAGCCTCAAGCTGTGCCAGGGGAGGTTTAGGCTGGAGGTGAGGAGGAAGTTCTTCCCAGCAAGAGAGGTTGGCCCTGGGGATGTGCTGCCCGGGGGGGTGTGGTGGAGTCTCCCTCCCTGGAGATGTCCAGGAGGGGCCTGGGTGGGGCCCTTGGTGCCATGGTCGAGTTGATCAGATGGGGCTGGGTGGGAGGTTGGACTCGAGGACCTCTGAGGCCTTTTCCAACCTGATTAATTCTCTTCCCATCCTATTTCATCTTCCCCTGGGTGGGAGGTTGGACCTGACGCTCCTCGAGGCCCGTCCCAGCCTGGTTCGTGCTGCTTCTGCGTGTTCAGGACGGGGATTCCCTGCTCAGTCTCTCTGCTCAGGGATTCCTCCTCTTCAGAGGTGTGAGAGAGGCTTCCCAGCCAGCCTGAACTATTTCCCCCTCTGCATTTGCCCCCCTGAACAGAAGCACAGGGGGGGGAGATGCAGTCCTGTCCTGGCTGTTCTCGCCGGCATTGTGCTTCTCCCTGCCCACCCTGCCCCTTCCTGGGGGCTGCCTGCTCAGAGCTGACGGGTGAGGGGAAGCAGTTCCAGATCTGCCTCACAGCTGTTCCCTCCTTCCCTTCTTTCTGGAGGAAGGCAGTGAGGGGGAGGAGAGGCTCTGCAGATGAGGCACAGCAGCAGAGGGCTATGGAGGGAGGAGAGCAGACTCCATGGGCCTCCAGGTCAGAGCCGTGCGGTTAGCATCACAGCTCCTGCTCCATCACCACCACCACCACTTCTGCCCCCAGCCAAGCACCAGGGGCAAGGCCCTTACCAGCCAGGACACCACCCAGAGGAGCTCAGCCCCAGCAGGGAGCCCCAGCCAGCACCCCTGGATGGAATTGGGGCGGTCATCAGCCCTGGCCCTGACAGCCAGGAGGCCGCCAGGTCCCCAACTTTCTGTCACCACCACCACCATCACTCAGCGTGCACCAGAGACACTCACCAGGGATGAAAGGAGGATCCTCAGCCCAGGCAGGCTCATCCTAGGGGGGCTGCTCTTCCTGGGGGAGGGGATTAAATAGGGGAGTGGGTGGGAGGGGCCAGGTGGCCACACCTGGGGTGGGAGGAGACTCCAGCTGAGCCCAGGTGCCGATGGTTTGAGGGGATGAAGAGGGGAAGTGGGGCAGCTGAGGGACTTCAAGGGTGTCAGGGAGTGACAGGGCTGGGGGGCATGGAACAAAACCCAGAAGGGGGGAGGTTCCGATTGGATGCCAGGAGGAAGCTCTTCCCCATCAGGGTGGTGAGACTCTGGCACAGGTTGCCCAGGGAGGTGGTGGTAGCCTCACCCATGGGCGATTTGGAGGCCAGGCTGGAGGTGGCTCTGGGCAGCCCAATCCAGGGTGAGGCATCCCTGCCCATGGCAGGGGGGTTGGAACTGGCCGATCCCTGAGGCCCCCTCCCCTCCCCTCCCTTCCCCTCTTCTCCTCTCCCTTCCCCTTTCCTTCTCAGAGCCCAGGCCTGGACGCCTGGCAGGCTGCTGAGCAGCCCTGATGCCTGCAAGCCGCCGTCCGCTCCGGGGGGAAAGAGACGCTCTCGCTCTCCCTGGCCAAGGCTGGTTCTCTTTCTGGCTCACACAACGACTCCACAGGTCAGGTGATGAGGTGAGATGGATCTGAGACACGTCGTGGAGCCACTTGTGTAAGCATCTTGAGTCTTGCCGAGAGGTTGTTGCTTGTTCCTGCAGAGAAAGGAGTGCTGGGTGTGTTGCGGTGCATCTTCCATCCAGCTGTGCTCTACAGTCTCTCTGGGACCGAGCGCCGGCTCTGTGCAGTGCCTCCGGGGGAGGGGTGAAGGGCACTGGGAGCGTAGGAAAGCAGAAAGGGTCCCAGGAGGGTTTCAGGACAAGGGAGAACAACAGGCTGCTGATACTGGAAGGATGGCCTGGTGATAAAAAAGAGCGGACTGCAGTACACAGCCTGAAGCGTGAGGCAGGGGGACGCTTGCCTCCCTGCTGGAGAAGATCAACCTGATACGGGATGAAGATAACGATGGAGCAAACTCAGAGAGCAGCAGTGGTGCAGGAGTGCCAGGGAAGTGCTCGGGCTGCTGGATTTCCCCTCTGTAAACTGCCTGTTCTGTACCAATAAATGATTCCTGCTGCAGCAATAAATGATTCCTGCTGCACCAGTAAATGATTCCTGCTGCACCAGTAAGTGATTCCTGCTGCACCAATAAGTGATTCCTGCTGCAGCAATAAATGATTCCTGCTGCACCAATAAATGATTCTTGCTGCACCAGTAAGTGATTCCTGCTGCACCAGTAAGTGATTCCTGCTGCACCAATAAGTGATTCCTGCTGCAGCAATAAATGATTCCTGCTGCACCAATAAATGATTCCTGCTGCACCAATAAATGATTCCTGCTGCACCAGTAAGTGATTCCTGCTGCACCAATAAGTGATTCCTGCTGCAGCAATAAATGATTCCTGCTGCACCAATAAATGATTCCTGCTGCACCAATAAATGATTCTTGCTGCACCAGTAAGTGATTCCTGCTGCACCAATAAATGATTCCTGCTGCACCAATAAATGATTCCTGCTGCACCAGTAAGTGATTCCTGCTGCACCAATAAATGATTCCTGCTGCACCAGTAAATGATTCCTGCTGCACCAATAAATGATTCTTGCTGCACCAGTAAGTGATTCCTGCTGCACCAGTAAGTGATTCCTGCTGCAGCAATAAATGATTCCTGCTGCACCAATAAATGATTCCTGCTGCACCAGTAAGTGATTCCTGCTGCACCAATAAATGATTCCTGCTGCACCAGGGGGGTCCCTGCATGCATTCCCACACGGGAGTCTCCTGTGCCTAGCAGGAGAAAACTCTGCTCTCTTTCTGCTCCATGTCAGTCTAGGAAGTAGCTTTCGGGGTAGCCTGTGGGGCACCGGAGCACCGCAGCAGGCCGCATGGCTTCAGGAGGATCCAAGGGTGGCTGCGTCTGAGGCACAAAGGCAGCAGCGAGGAACCTGCCTGCGGCCTCCGATGGAGGCCTCGGGTGGAGCATCGCTGCCCAGGGGTCCAACCCAAACTGGGTGTGAGAGACATCGACCTCTGGCACATTCCCCACTGTGGGGCAGCCACCAGCCGGCAGCACGGGGGCTGGAGTAGCTGCAGCTGTTTGTGGGGGACCCTTCCCTGCCCCCCTTCATTGCTGCAGCAGAGCTCCCCTTCGGGGGGAGAGGGGATGTGTACACAACTGACTAGGAAAGGACCGAGCTGCTGGCCGGGCAGTTTGCTTCACATTCTGCCTTTTGGGGGGAGAATCAAAGGGAGCGGGGGGATTCTGGGCGGACATGGGGCAGGGGGATGCTGCAGCAGAGGAGCAGGTGAGGGCTGGGGGCACCCCCCTAAACCACTGACAAGTCTCGGAGGGGACCACAGAACATTTCACAGCGTCAGTGCCGTGAGAGGCGATGCGGAGCAGACCCTCTCCAGCTGGAGAGGGAGGAGTTGGAGCGACTGCTGTGTCACAAAACTTTGGAAACGACCCCCCGTCTCCCCTCTCTGTTTTAAAGGCTGTGAGAATCGTAATGAAGTCACACAGGGGCTTGAGCTATAAGCACAGCCTGCGGCCGTACCCATCATAAACAGAGGCTTTTACCTGCGCGCGGTGTAGGGTTTCGATTTAAATGCCAAAACATCCCGAACGGGGCCGGGCCGAGCTGCTGCCCACGCCCAGGGCAGTGCTCAGGGCCGCCCCCGCGTGCGTCACGGGCGGCACCGCCGCCGTGCCGCGGCGCGTGCAGCCCCGAGGGCGCTCAGCGCTGCAGCGAACCGCGCTGAACGCTTGAAATGCTGGAAAGTTGTTAGGGGGAGAAGGGAAAAGGGAGAGAGAGCCTGACTCGATCGCTGACATGGGTACAACTCCTGCGCCGCAGCGAGGCTCCAGTCCCGCCAGGGCGATAGCGTCGCGATCGTTGCCATGGGTTCAGCGCATGCGTCGCAGCGAGGGTTGTTCGCGCGCACGGGGCTGGCGGCTTTAAAACGGCGCTCACTGGCCCGCCGGGGCTATCGGGTTCCTGCTCGCTCCGTGCTAGGTGAGTGCCTGCCTCCACAGCTCTCCGGGGCTTTTCTCTGGCAGCTGCAGGACCGCACTCTGGCTTTGCTTGCAGGGGGGTTCCCGGAGCCGAGCCGGGACCGTTTGGGAGCCGCGACGGGGCAGGGGACTCGCGCACTACCGGCCGGGGCGAGCGGGCGGGCCGGGGCGAGCGGGCGGGCCGGGGCGAGCGAGCGGGCGGGCCGGGGCGAGCGAGCGGGCGGGCCGGGGCGAGCGAGCGGGCGGGCCGGGGCGAGCGAGCGGGCGGGCCGGGGCGAGCGAGCGGGCGGGCCGGGGCGAGCGAGCGGGCGGGCCGGGGCGAGCGAGCGGGCGGGCCGGGGCGAGCGAGCGGGCGGGCCGGGGCGAGCAGCAGTCAGGAAGAGTCAGGAGGGGTCTTCTCCCGGTAACAGTAAGTGCTCTTCTAGCGTGGCACCTGTCGTCTTTGTGTTCCTCCCCGTAACTCCAAATTCCCTTCCTAGTGCTCTCACTGCCTTTCCAAGTCTCCCAGTAACTCCCCCACAGCTCTGCGAGTTAAATGAATGCCAGAGAAAAATGAGATGCCTGTGCAGTGTTTTTCTAGGGTGCAGGGAAACCTACTCACAGCTTTACAACGTGAGTAACTGAGAGCTAAGCTTTGCTTTTTGCTCCACTCCTTACCGTTTGACTCTTTGCTTTCCACTTGGTCGACCAAGCAAGGCTGATGTCACTTCACAGTCGCTACCCCGTTGGTGCCTGCCTGCGAGTGCCAGGACCCTTCCCGGAACCACAGGACAGAAGGAGGGTTTGTCTCTCTCGCGGTGCCCTGAGCAGGAGTCGTACCAACACAGGCTCAGAAAGCTGAAACCATCGAAAGATTTAATTAGAGAGCAACAGGCATTAGAGGTTGGTTGATGGCCAGGGAGAAATGCACCGACTGCAAGGCAATGGGGGCGTAGTAAATCCTGGGGAACAGGGAACACGCTCGGAGACGCAGAGCCACGCAACAGCTCTCACAGAGAGGCGCAGCAAAAACTCAGCTGCGTCCCGAAGGCGCAAACCCTACCAAGAAGGGCGTCCGTGGGTCGGGGCTATCAGAAGCAGGGCAGCCCCTCAGCTGTCTCTGTCTTTCCTACCGCGATGCCACGTGGGGGTGGGCGATTGTGGGGGGGTTACAGACCATTGCAAAAACAGGGCGGAGGGCTTGCCAGCGCCGGGCAAACCAACCCCAGGGGCGGCTGCTGCCAAGAGGCCTGGTCACACCTAGCGGAGCATGTTGGAAACTGGGGACATTCAGCGTATCCCACAGCAGAATGTGACTCCGGCTGAGAGAGGATGAACTCAGAGGGGGCAACACACATCAATGCATTATAGTCACTGTGTGAATAGTTAGAAGTCGGTCTAACCTCTTTCCCTCCTGGCTTAACACCAGCCTGGCGTCCAGGACTCAACATACACACTGCACAGCAACCCACAGAGCTCCTGGGTCATCCCACCTGTACTTGTTCCTGCTGTCCCTGCAGCAATGGACTGTTCCTGATTTTTTTTTTTTTCCTCTTTTCCTTTCAAAGTCAGACTGATTCCTGATTCTTCTCCACATCCCTGCCCAGTTCCAGCACCAGAGAGACTGCCCTGAGAGAGAACGAGCCGGGATAACCAGGGACTCGCCTCGAGGAGTCGAATACCACGTGCCAAGAGTGGATGACAGGGCTGTGACAGGGGAGCGGGAGGGGAATGGAGGGGTGGCTTGTGGCGGGGTGAACGCCCATTCTGAAGACAGGGTGGAGGGCTTGCGAGTGTTCTACTAAACTCTCTGCTTCCCAGCTGACTCCAAATTATTTCTTGCTGGATTTGGTCCTTTCCTTTTTTTTTTTTCCCCCCTCTGTTGGGAGGGAGGAGGGGGGGAGCAGGAGAGAGATTCTCAGCCTCGACACCATCCAAGCTCTGAGCTCCCAGGTAAGGGTCAAATCGCTGCAGCGATGACACAGCCGAGGGGCGGGGGCAGCCTCTCCCAAATGCTGCCGGCGGACTGCTTGCCCGAACGTTCCCGGAGGGGACGGAAACCCATGACAAAACGTAAGTATTAGCGTGAGGTATTGTAGCGGAGGAAAAGCCATGCTGTTCCTCCAGAGGTTGCAGAGCAGTAGTAACGTGTACGCCAAAAGGTTTCCAATGGCCCTGAGCGGCAAATTAAAACCGCACAACACACACAAAGGAGACCCCACTGGTTTTATATTCAGTTGTTTAATTTGAATGGAAAGGCCTCTGAAGAGAGGCCAGCTGAGTCGCTCCCCACGCACCCGGAGGAGATGCCCCCCCTGACCGGTCAGCGTCCCCCCCCACTTCAGGGGGTTTGTGGGCATCTATGGTGGGTGTGGGGGGTATCAAAGAGGAATTCAGGGACATGTGGGAGCCAATGGAGGGTCACCTGGGGGCACTTCAGTTGGATGGTTAGGGTTAGTTGGGGGGGGGGGAGTGGGGGCTGGCTTGCTGGCAGCCTCTGGTGTGTGTGGGGGGTTGGCCAGCTTGGCAGCGGCGGCCTCTGTTATTGGGCGGGGGGGTTGGCTGGCTTGGCGGCGGCAGCAGCGTCTGTTGTTGGTTGGGGGGTTGGCCGGCTTGGCAGCGGCGGCTTCTGTTGGGTGGGGGGCGGGATGCGTGGCTGGCTTGGCCACAGCCTTTGTTGTTGGGTGGGGGGTGTTGGCTGGTTTGGTGGCAGCCCATGTTTTTGGGTGTGTGTGGGTGTGGCTGGCTTTTTGGCGGCAGCTTCTGTTATTGGGTGGGGCGTGGGGGGGGGGGCTTGGCCTGGCGGTGGCCTCTGTTATTGGTTGGGGGGGTGGGATGCGTGGCTGGTTTGGCGGTGGCCTCTGTTATTGGGTGGGGATGGGGGGGGTCGCTGGCTTGGCGGCGTCACCCTCCATTTTTTGGGGGGGTTGGGGGGTGGCTGGCTGCAGCAGCTTCTGTTGCTGGGGGGTATGGGGGGATTCGCTGGTGCGGCGGCGGCCTCTGTTTTTTTGGGGGCTTTGGGGGTGCCTGGCTTGAGGGCGGCAGCTTCTCTTGCTGGGGTGGGGGGGTTGACTGGCTTGGCGGCAGCGGCTTATGTGGTTGGTTGGGGAGGGTGGCTGGCTTTTTGGCGGCGGTCTCTGTTGGTGTTGGGTGGGTGGGGGGGTGGCTGGCTTGGTGGTGGCAGTGTCTGTTGTTGGTTGGGGGGTTGGCTGGCATGGCAGTGGCAGCCTCTGTTGGGTGGGGGGGTGGGATGTGTGGCTGCCTCGGCAGCAGCCTCTGTTGTGTGTGTGGGGTAGGGGTGGAGGCTGGTTTGGCGGCAGCCCATGTTTTTGGGTGTGGGGGTGTGGCTGGCTTTTTGGCGGTGGCCTCTGTTATTGGGTGGGGGTAGGCTTGGTGGCAGCGCCCTCTGGTTTTTGGGGGGGTTAGGGGGTGGCCGGCTTGGTGGCGGCAGCTTCTGTTGCAGGGCTGGGGGGTGGCTGGCTTGGCAGTGGCGGCCTCTGTTGTGACTGGGGTGGGTGGGATGCGTGGCTGGCTTGTCAGTGGCCTCTGTGTTTTGGGGGGTGTGGGGGGTGGCCAGCTTGGCGAAGGCAGCTTCTGTTGCTGGGGTGGGATGCGTCGCTGGCTTGGCAGCAGCTTCTGTTGCTGGGGGGCATGGGGTGGTTGCTTGTCTTGGCGGCGGCCTATGTGGCTAGGTGGGGGGGCTGTGGCTGGCTTGGTGGCGGCCTCTGTAGTTTGGGGGGGTTGAGGGGTGGCTGGCGCGGCGGCGGCAGCTTCTGTTGCTGGGGGGCATGAGGGGATTTGCTGGCTTGGCGGCAGCGTCCTCTGTGGTTGGGGGGGTGGCTGGCTTTTTGGCATCGGCCTCTGTTGGCGTTGGGTGGGTGGGGGGGGTGGCTGGCTTTGCAGCGACGGCCTCTGTTATGGGGTGGTGGGCAGGCTGCCTTGGCGGCGGCAGTGTCTTGTTGGTTGGGGGTTTGGCTGGCTTGGCAGCGGCAGCCTCTGTTGGGCGGGGGGTGGGATGCATGGCTGCCTTGGCAGCGGCCTCTGTTGTTGGGTGGGGGGTAGGAGTGTTGGCTGGTTTGGTGGCAGCCCATGTGTTTGGGTGTGTGTGGGGTGGCTGGCTTTTTGGCGGCAGCCTCTGTTACTGGGTGGGCTGTGGGGGGGGGCTGGCTTGGCTTGGTGGCTGTGGCCTTTGTGGTTGGGGGGGGGGCTGGTTTGGCGGCGGTGGCCTGTGTTGGGAGGGGGGGGACTGGCTTGGTGGCAGCGGCCTCTGTTGTGACTGGGGTGGGTGGGATGCGTGGCTGGTTTGGCGGCGGCCTCTGTGGTTTGGGGGGGTTGGGGGGTGGCTGGCGCGGCGGCGGCAGCTTCTGTTGCTGGGGGGCATGAGGGGATTTGCTGGCTTGGCGGCAGCGTCCTCTGTGGTTGGGGGGGTGGCTGGCTTTTTGGCGGCGGCCTCTGTTGGCGTTGGGTGGGTGGGGGGGTGGCTGGCTTTGCAGCGACGGCCTCTGTTATGGGGTGGTGGGCAGGCTGCCTTGGCGGCGTCAGCGTCTGTTGTTGGTTGGGGGTTTGGCTGGCTTGGCAGCAGCGGCCTCTGTTGGGTGGGGGGTGGGATGCGTGGCTGCCTTGGCAGCGGCCTCTGTTGTTGGGTGGGGGGTAGGGGTGTTGGCTGGTTTGGTGGCAGCCCATGTTTTTGGGTGTGTGTGGGGTGGCTGGCTTTTTGGCGGTTGCCTCTGTTACTGGGTGGGCCGTGGGGGGGTGCTGGCTTGGCTTGGTGGCGGTGGCCTCTGTTGTGACTGGGGTGGGTGGGTGGGATGCGTGGCTGGTTTGGCGGCGGCCATTGTTATTGGGTGGGAGTTTGGGGGGCAGGCTTGGTGGCAGCGCCCTCTGGTTTTTGGGGGGGTTAGTGGGTGGCCGGCTTGGCGGCGGCAGCTTCTGTTGCTGGGGGGTGTGGGGCAATTTGCTGGCTTGGTGGCAGCGGCCTCTGTTTTTTGGGGGGGTTAGGGGATGGCCGGCTTGGTGGCGGCAGCTTCTGTTGCGGGGCTGGGGGGTGGCTGGCTTGGCAGCAGCGGCCTCTGTTGTGACTGGGGTGGGTGGGATGCGTGGCTGGCTTGTCAGTGGCCTCTGTTTTTTGGGGGGGGTGGGGGGTGGCCAGCTTGGCGACAGCAGCTTCTGTTGCTGGGGGGCATGGGGTGGTTGCTTGTCTTGGCGGCGGCCTGTGTGGCTGGGTGGGGGGGCTGTGTCTGGCTTGGTGGCGGCGGCCTCTGCTGTGACTGGGGTGGGTGGGATGCGTGGCTGGTTTGGTGGCGGCCTCTGTTATTGGGTGGGGGTTGGGGGGGTGGCTGGCGTGGTGGCAGCGCCCTCTGTGGTTTGGGGGGGTTGAGGGGTGGCTGGTGCAGCAGCGGCAGCTTCTGTTGCTGGGGTGGTGTGGGGGTTGGCTGGCTTGGCGGCAGCGGCCTATGTGGTTGGTTGGGGGGGTGGTTGGTTGGGGGGGTGGCTGGCTTTTTGGCGGCGGCCTCTGTTACTGGGTGGGCCGTGGGGGGGGCTGGCTTGGCTTGGTGGCGGCCCCTGTTATTGGGTGGGGGTGTGGGGGAGTGGGGGGGTGTCTGTCTTGGCGGCGGCGGCCTATGTGGTTGGGTGGGGGGGCTGTGGCTGACTTGGTGGCGGCGGCCTCTGTGTTTTGGGGGGCTTGGGGGCTGCCTGGCTTGGCAGCGTCCGCTTCTGTTGCTGGGGTGGGGGGGTTGGCTGGCTTGGCGGCAGCTTCTGTTGCTGGGGGGCATGAGGGGATTTGCTGGCTTGGCGGCAGCGTCCTCTGTGGTTGGGGGGGGGGTGGCTGGCTTTTTGGCGGCAGCCTCTGTTGGTGTTGGGTGGGTGGGGGGGGTGGCTGGCTTTGCAGCGACGGCCTCTGTTATGGGGTGGTGGGCCGGCTGCCTTGGCGGCGGCAGCGTCTGTTGTTGGTTGGGGGTTTGGCTGGCTTGGCAGCCGCGGCCTCTGTTGGGCGGGGGGTGGGATGCGTGGCTGCCTTGGCAGCGGCCTCTGTTGGGTACGGGGTAGGGGTGTTGGCTGGTTTGGTGGCAGCCCATGTTTTTGGGTGTGTGTGGGGTGGCTGGCTTTTTGGCGGCGGCCTCTGTTACTGGGTGGGCCGTGGGGGGGTGCTGGCTTGGCTTGGTGGCTGTGCCCTCTGTGGTTGGGGGGGGGGGGGGGGGCTGGCTTGGCGGTGGTGGCCTGTGTTGGGTGTGGGGGGACTGGCTTGGTGGCGGCGGCCTCTGTGACTGGGGTGGGTGGGATGCGTGGCTGGTTTGGCGGCGGCCTCTGTTATTGGGTGGGGGTTGGGGGGGTGGCTGGCGTGGTGGTGGCGCCCTCTGGTTTTTGGGGGGGTTAGTGGATGGCCGGCTTGGCGGCAGCAGCTTCTGTTGCTGGGGGGTGTGGGGCAATTTGCTGGCTTGGTGGCAGCGGCCTCTGTTTTTTGGGGGGGTTAGGGGATGGCCGGCTTGGTGGCGGCAGCTTCTGTTGCTGGGGTGGGATGCGTCGCTGGCTTGGCGGCAGCTTCTGTTGCTGGGGGGTATGGGGTGGTTGCTTGTCTTGGCGGCGGCCTATGTGGCTGGGTGGGGGGGCTGTGGCTGGCGCGGCGGCGGCCTCTGTTGTGACTGGGGTGGGTGGGATGCGTGGCTGGTTTGGTGTCAGCATCTGTTATTGGGTGGGGGTTGGGGGGGTGGCTGGTGTGGTGGCGGTGCCCTCTGTGGTTTGGGGGGGTTGAGGGGTGGCTGGTGCGGCAGTGGCAGCTTCTGTTGCTGGGGTGGGGGGGGTTGGCTGGCTTGGCGGCAGCAGCCTCTGTGGTTGGTTGGGGGGGTGGCTGGCTTTTTGGCGGCGGCCTCTGTTGGTTGTGGGTGGGTAGGGGGGTGGCTGGCTTTTTGGCAGTGGCCTCTGTTACTGGGTGGGCCGTGGGGTGGGGGCTGGCTTGGCTTGGCGGCGGCCCCTGTTATTGGGTGGTGGAGTGGGGGGGTGGCTGGCTTGGCGGTGGTGGCCTCTGTTATTGGGTGGGAGGGGTGGGATGCGTGGCTGGTTTGGCGGCAGCCTCTGTTAGTGGGTGGGGGATAGGGGGGGTGGCTGTCTTGGCGGCGGCGGCCTATGTGGTTGGGGGTGGTGGCTGGCTTTTTGGCGGCGGCCTCTGTTGGCGTTGGGTGGGTGGGGGGGGTGGCTGGCTTGGCAGCAGCGGCCTCTGTTATGGGGTGGTGGGCTGGCTGCCTTGGCGGCAGCAGCATTTTTTGTTGGTTGGGGGTTTGGCTGGCTTGGCAGCAGCGGCCTCTGTTGGGCGGGGAGTGGGATGCGTGGCTGCCTTGGCAGCGGCCTCTGTTGTTGGGTGGGGGATAGGGGTGGTGGCTGATTTGCCGGCAGCCCATGTTTTTGGGTGTGTGGGGGGTGGCTGGCTTTTTGGCAGCGGCCTCTGTTACTGGGTGGGCCATGGGGGGGGGCTGGCTTGGCTTGGCGGCGGTGGCCTCTGTGGTTGGGGGGGGGCTGGCTTGGCGGCGGTGGCCTGTGTTGGGAGGGGGGGGGACTGGCTTGGTGGCGGCGGCCTCTGTTGTGACTGGGGTGGGTGGGATGCGTGGCTGGTTTGGCGGCGGCCTCTGTTATTGAGTGGGGGTTGGGGGTGGCTGGCTTGGTGGTGGCGCCTTCTGTGGTTTGGGGGGGGTTGGGGGGTGGCCGGCTTGGCGGCGGCAGCTTCTGTTGCTGGGGTGGGGGTTTGGCTGGCTTGGCGGCAGCTTCTGTTGCTGGGGGGGGGGGTGGGGGGGTTGCTTGTCTTGCCAGCGGCCTATGTGTTTGGGTGGGTGGGGGGGCTGGCTTGGCGGCGGCCTCAGTTTGGGGGGCGTGTCTTGGTGGCGGTGGCCTCAGTTGGATCCAACTGAAAGGTCCTTTTGGAGCCCCTCCAGAGCCTCCCCATATACCTCTCTGTGTGCCCGAATTCCCCTTTGATACCCCCAGATCCACCTTAGATGCTAGCAGGCCCCTTAAGAGCGGGGGCAGCACTGACCAGGTAGGGGATTCTCACCCCTGTGTGTGGGGGGAGGCTTCGCTGGGCTCTCCTCAGAGGTTACTTCCATTCAAATTAAAGAGACCAAAACCCAAAGAAACCTCAGGACAAAGAATAAAGGCAAAAGAAACAAAGGATCCCCCCCCCCAACACACACTGAGGAGGGTTCCCCCTCTTTAATTCCTTGAGACCCATTTCGTAGTTCTGTTTTCAAACTGCTTTGCTCTGCTTGCAATCGGCTTCTACCTGCTAGCAGCCTTTGTGTGTAACGGAAGAGACGCAGCGGGGGTGAGTTCAGAGCCTTGTTACCTGGCACTTAGTGCCAGTCCTGACTACCTATATGAACAGGAGAGATTGGCAGTCTTAGGGCGAGTCGGCTCGGCTCTCTGTGAAGCCGGAGGATTTCCTTCCCCCGAACAGACGGCGGCTCCGCCCAGCCGGGCTGCCTCTCACCAGGCGCGCCGGGGCTCGGCTCCCCCGGGCGCCAGCCGGCTCCGCCGAGGTCTGCTCTCAGCTCGTCTTCCTTTAGCTTCCGTGGGTTCCCTTCGTCCGGCTGAGCTCCGCACCAGGTTAGTGCCAGCCTCTGTCGCTGTCCGCGGTTCCCGTTTAGGTGCTCCGAAGGTTCGATACGCCTGAATGTTCTAGGAGGGGATTAAAAGCCCTAAGACTTCACATAAGTCGCTGGTAAGAAAAGGAGGAAAACTATCTGCAGAAACCAGGAAAACGTGCAGCAGACTTCTGGGAAATAGTCCAACCTCCTCTTTCACAGAAGTAAGGTGAGTTTGTGAAACCGCTCGGCTCCAAGACCTTTAGGAGAGATCCCACAGCCGTCCAGGGCTGTAGCGAGCCCTATAGAACTCCGGCAGTTACCCGAGCCGTGGCGTTCGTCTTTTCCCCCAGATCGGTTTCCGAGGACCGCGGCGGGACCCCTCTCCGTCGGGCCGCGGGGCCCGCCGAGGCGCAGGACCTCTCCGGGCGCCCCCTTAGAGGCTTCTCAGGCAGAGCTCTTTTAACTCAGTCAGATCACCCCAGGAAGAGACAAGAGCCTTCAGGCAGGAAAAGGACTGCTGGCAAGGGAAAGGGGTAACGTGTAAGCCCTAAGGGGGCGTCCCACAAGGGAGAAAGGCAAATCGCTGCCACAGGTAAGAGCCCTCGGGGTGGAACCAGGGGGTTCCACTAAGCATTCCAATGGGGGAGACTGCAAAGGTTTTCATATAGCAATTGACCCTATTCTTTACTATCCATGTAAACAGGAAAGTTTCAGTTTTAGGGTGAGTCGGCATAGCGCTTTCAGCGAAGGAAAAGATTTTTCCTCGCCTCAGCCGGCGGCGACTCAAACTCCCCGCGGCAGCTCACCCGCGGGGCCCCCCGAGACGAGGAGAGGCGAACCGAGGCGAACGGAACCGGCGCGGGGCTCCCCGAGGCGAGGCGGAAGGAACCGGCACGTTGGGGGCTTGGCGGGGCTCAGCTCCTCGCTCAGATTCTTCCCGGTTTCCTCGGGCTCCCTTCCAGGTAAGCGCCAGCCTCTGCCGCTCTCGGGGGTTCTTACGTAGCAGCTCGTTTGAAACGCTTGCACGTTCTCGGAGGGGATTAAAATCCCTAAGAGGCCAGCTAACCCTGACACCCCTCTCTTGCAACTTCATAGCTCTGCTGTTTAACTAGGCGCAGCAGTCTGGTATTAATTTGTCTGAAAAGAGGCTTTGAAATGCGCTGCATGGGGTTCTGAAAGACGTAAACTTACAGTGCGTATCTCTAGTACACAACAGCTCACGGATTTTCCTTTGCGTTGTAGGGTTTTTGAACACTCACCGGTTTCGGCGTCGGGTTGGTTTTTCTCGGAACGGAAAACCTGCCGAGCGGAGGCCGGCGGGGCGCTTCCCACGCGCGGCGGCAAGAGACGCCCCCCCGACCGCTCAGCGTAAGTCCGCCGCTTTCAATCGATTCCCCTTTGGTAGGTACGTTGCCAAAATTGGCTTTGCTCTACGCGCAAATCGCTTTTCCGTTCCGGCATCACTTGCATCTCAGAGAGGAGATCCGGTGGGGGGGGGGGTAACTTCAGAGCCTCTTTACCGTCGCAATGAATACCATTCCTGAATATCTCTATAGAGAGGAGAGGATTGTAGTTGGATTTATAGTCTCGGGGCGAGTCGCCTCGGCGCTCTCAGGCAAACGAGAGGGTTTTCTTCCCCTAAAAGGGCGGCGCGGCGGGGCTCGGCGCGGCGGGGCTCGGCGCGGCGGGGCTCGGCGCGGCTCGGCGCGGCTCGGCGCGGCTCGGCTCGGCGCGGCTCGGCTCGGCGGCTCGGCTCGGCGCGGCTCGGCTCGGCGGCTCGGCTCGGCGCGGCTCGGCTCGGCTCGGCGGCTCGGCTCGGCGGCTCGGCGGCTGCGAAGTATCTACTTAGCAATCGATCCCATTCTTTCCTGTCGATGTAAACAGTTGTTTTATTTTTTCAGTCGGTTTTCAGTCGTAGGGTATGTGTTGCGCAATCGGCGGGCGAGGGGGAAAACGGTTCCTATCGGCATGTAAACTAAGGAGCCAAAAAATCCCAGATGATGTAAAAAAGCCCAAAGCAAAGCGACGACCCTCGCGGCACAAAGGAAGACCCCCCGTTCCTGAGCAATCGTTACACATTTCATAGATGTTTTCAAGCCGTGCGTTACCGTATTTGGAATTCGTTTTTACATTACGGAAGCCTTGGTATTTAACAGGACAGATCCAACGGGGGCAATTGCAAAGCTTCTTATGTAGCAATTGGTAATACTCTTGACTATCCACAGAAAAAGCAGGTATTTTTAGCAGGATTTTCTGTTGACGAAACGACGCGGGGCTCTCTGAAACGAAAAGACGAAACGTTGCAATGCTGGCCTGAAATGAAATGGTGTGGGGCTCTCTGAAATCAGACCAGGTGAAATGGTGCAATGCTGGCCTGAAATGAAGTGGTGTGGGGCTCTCTGAAATGAGACCAGGTGAAATGGAGCAATGCTGGCCTGAAATGAACTGGTTGTGGGGGCTCTCTGGACTGACAAGAGGTGAAATGTTGCAATGCTGGCCTGAAATGAAGTGGTGTGAGGGCCCTCTGAAATGACAAGAGGTGAAATGGTGCAATGCTGGCCTGAAATGAAACGATGTGGGGGCTCTCTGAAATGAGACCAGGTGAAATGGTGCAATGCTGGCCTGAAATGAACTGGTGTGGGGCTCTCTGAAATGAGACCAGGTGAAATGGTGCAATGCTGGCCTGAAATGAAACAGTATGGGGGCTCTCTGAAATGAGACCAGGTGAAATGGTGCAATGCTGGCCTGAAATGAAATGGACTGGGGGCTCTCTGAAATGAAATCATCAAATGGTGCAATGCTGGCCAGAATTGAAATGGTGTGGGGGCTCTCTGAAATGAGACCAGGTGAAATGGTGCAATGCTGGCCTGAAATGAAACGGTGTAGGGGCTCTCTGAAATGAGACCAGGTGAAATGGTGCAATGCTGGCCAGAATTGAAATGGACTGGGGGCTCTCTGAAATGAAATGATCAAATGGTGCAATGCTGGCCTGAAATGAAACGGTATGGGGGCTCTCTGAAATGAGACCAGGTAAATTGGTGCAATGCTGGCCAGAAATGAAACGGAGTGGGGCTCTCTGAAATGAAATGATCAAATGGTGCAATGCTGGCCTGAAATGAAACGGTATGGGGGCTCTCTAAAATGAAATGATCAAATGGTGCAATGCTGGCCTGAAATGAAACGGTATGGGGCCTCTCTGAAATGAAATGATGAAATGGTGCAATGCTGGCCTGAAATGAAATGATCAAATGGTGCAATGCTGGCCAGAATTGAAATGGAGTGTGGGCTCTCTAAAATGAAATGATCAAATGGTGCAATGCTGGCCAGAAACGAAACGGAGTGGGGGTTCTCTGAAATGAAATGATCAAATGGTGCAATGCTGGCCTGAAATGAAATGGACTGGGGGCTCTCTGAAATGAAATGATCAAATGGTGCAATGCTGGCCAGAATTTAAACCGTATGGGGGCTCTCTGAAATGAAATGATCAAATGGTGCAATGCTGGCCAGAAATGAAATGGACTGGGGGCTCTCTGAAATGAAATGATCAAATGGTGCAATGCTGGCCTGAAATGAAATGGACTGGGGGCTCTCTGAAATGAAATGGTCAAATGGTGCAATGCTGGCCAGAAATGAAATGGACTGGGGGCTCTGTGAAATGAAATGATCAAATGGTGCAATGCTGGCCTGAAATGAAATGGACTGGGGGCTCTCTGAAATGAAATGATCAAATGGTGCAATGCTGGCCTGAAATGAAATGATCAAATGGTGCAATGCTGGCCAGAATTGAAATGGACTGTGGGCTCTCTGAAATGAAATGATCAAATGGTGCAATGCTGGCCAGAAACGAAACGGAGTGGGGGTTCTCTGAAATGAAATGATCAAATGGTGCAATGCTGGCCTGAAATGAAACGGTATGGGGGCTCTCTGAAATGAAATGATCAAATGGTGCAATGCTGGCCAGAATTTAAACAGTATGGGGGCTCTCTGAAATGAAATGATCAAATGGTGCAATGCTGGCCAGAAATGAAATGGACTGGGGGCTCTCTGAAATGAAATGATCAAACGGTGCAATGCTGGCCTGAAATGAAATGGACTGGGGGCTCTCTGAAATGAAATGATCAAATGGTGCAATGCTGGCCAGAAATGAAATGGACTGGGGGCTCTGTGAAATGAAATGATCAAATGGTGCAATGCTGGCCTGAAATGAAATGGACTGGGGGCTCTCTGAAATGAAATGATCAAATGGTGCAATGCTGGCCAGAATTGAAATGGACTGGGGGCTCTCTGAAATGAAATGATCAAATGGTGCAATGCTGGCCTGAAATGAAATGGACTGGGGGCTCTCTGAAATGAAATGATCAAATGGTGCAATGCTGGCCTGCAATGAAACGGTATGGGGGCTCTCTGAAATGAAATGATCAAATGGTGCAATGCTGGCCAGAAATGAAACGGTATGGGGGCTCTCTGAAATGAAATGATCAAATGGTGCAATGCTGGCCTGAAATGAAACGGTATGGGGACTCTCTGAAATGAAATGATGAAATGGTGCAATGCTGGCCAAAAATGAAATGGACTGGGGGCTCTGTGAAATGAAATGATCAAATGGTGCAATGCTGGCCAGAAATGTAATGGACTGGGGGCTCTCCGAAATGAAATGATCAAATGGTGCAATGCTGGCCTGAAATGAAACGGTATGGGGGCTCTATGAAATGAAATGATCAAATGGTGCAATGCTGGCCTGAAATGAAACGGTATGGGGGCTCTCTGAAATGAAATGATGAAATGGTGCAATGCTGGCCAGAAATGAAATGGACTGGGGGCTCTGTGAAATGAAATGATCAAATGGTGCAATGCTGGCCTGAAATGAAATGGACTGGGGGCTCTCTGAAATGAAATGATGAAATGGTGCAATGCTGGCCAGAAATGAAACTATATGGGGGCTCTATGAAATGAAATGATCAAATGGTGCAATGCTGGCCTGAAATGAAACGGTATGGGGGCTCTCTGAAATGAAATGATCAAATGGTGCAATGCTGGCCTGAAAGGAAACGGTATGGGGGCTCTATGAAATGAAATGATCAAATGGTGCAATGCTGGCCAGAAATGAAACAGTATGGGGGCTCTCTGAAATGAAATGATCAAATGGTGCAATGCTGGCCAGAAATGTAATGGACTGGGGGCTCTGTGAAATGAAATGATGAAATGGTGCAATGCTGGCCAGAAATGAAACTATATGGGGGCTCTCTGAAATGAAATGATCAAATGGTGCAATGCTGGCCAGAAATGAAATGGACTGGGGGCTCGGTGAAATGAAATGATCAAATGGTGCAATGCCGGACTGAAATGAAATGGACTGGGGGCTCTGTGAAATGAAATGATCAAATGGTGCAATGCTGGCCTGAAATGTAATGGACTGGGGGCTCTCTGAAATGAAATGATCAAATGGTGCAATGCTGGCCTGAAATGAAATGGTATGGGGGCTCTCTGAAATGAAATGATCAAATGGTGCAATGCTGGCCAGAAATGAAACAGTATGGGGGCTCTCTGAAATGAAATGATCAAATGGTGCAATGCTGGCCAGAAATGAAACTATATGGGGGCTCTCTGAAATGAAATGATCAAACGGTGCAATGCTGGCCAGAAATGTAATGGACTGGGGGCTCTGTGAAATGAAATGATGAAATGGTGCAATGCTGGCCAGAAATGAAACTATATGGGGGCTCTCTGAAATGAAATGATCAAATGGTGCAATGCTGGCGAGAAATGTAATGGACTGGGGGCTCTGTGAAATGAAATGATCAAATGGTGCAATGCTGGCCAGAATTGAAATGGACTGGGGGCTCTCTGAAATGAAATGATCAAATGGTGCAATGCTGGCCTGAAATGAAACGGTATGGGGGCTCTCTGAAATGAAATGATCAAATGGTGCAATGCTGGCCAGAATTGAAATGGACTGGGGGCTCTCTGAAATGAAATGATCAAATGGTGCAATGCTGGCCAGAAATGAAACGGTATGGGGGCTCTCTGAAATGAAATGATCAAATGGTGCAATGCTGGCCTGAAATGAAACGGTATGGGGGCTCTCTGAAATGAAATGATCAAATGGTGCAATGCTGGCCAGAATTGAAATGGACTGGGGGCTCTATGAAATGAAATGATCAAATGGTGCAATGCTGGCCTGAAATGAAACGGTATGGGGACTCTCTGAAATGAAATGATCAAATGGTGCAATGCTGGCCAGAAATGAAATGGACTGGGGGCTCTGTGAAATGAAATGACCAATGGTGCAATGCTGGCCTGAAATGAAATGGACTGGGGGCTCTCTGAAATGAAATGATCAGATGGTGCAATGCTGGCCTGAAATGAAACAGTATGGGAGCTCTCTGAAATGAAATGATGAAATGGTGCAATGCTGGCCAGAAATGTAATGGACTGGGGGCTCTGTGAAATGAAATGATCAAATGGTGCCATGCTGGCCAGAAATGAAACGGTATGGGGGCTCTATGAAATGAAATGATCAAATGGTGCAATGCTGGCCTGAAATGAAACGGTATGGGGGCTCTATGAAATGAAATGATCAAATGGTGCAATGCTGGCCTGAAATGAAACGGTATGGGGGCTCTATGAAATGAAATGATCAAATGGTGCAATGCTGGCCAGAAATGAAACTATATGGGAGCTCTCTGAAATGAAATGATCAAATGGTGCAATGCTGGCCAGAAATGAAACTATATGGGGGCTCTCCGAAATGAAATGATCAAATGGTGCAATGCTGGCCAGAATTGAAATGGACTGGGGGCTCTCTGAAATGAAATGATCAAATGGTGCAATGCTGGCCTGAAATGAAACGGTATGGGGGCTCTCTGAAATGAAATGATCAAATGGTGCAATGCTGGCCAGAATTGAAATGGACTGGGGGCTCTCTGAAATGAAATGATCAAATGGTGCAATGCTGGCCTGAAATGAAACGGTATGGGGACTCTCTGAAATGAAATGATCAAATGGTGCAATGCTGGCCTGAAATGAAATGGACTGGGGGCTCTCTGAAATGAAATGATCAAATGGTGCAATGCTGGCCAGAATTGAAATGGACTGGGGGCTCTCTGAAATGAAATGATCAAATGGTGCAATGCTGGCCTGAAATGAAACGGTATGGGGACTCTCTGAAATGAAATGATCAAATGGTGCAATGCTGGCCTGAAATGAAATGATCAAATGGTGCAATGCTGGCCAGAATTGAAATGGACTGGGGGCTCTCTGAAATGAAATGATGAAATGGTGCAATGCTGGCCTGAAATGAAATGATCAAATGGTGCAATGCTGGCCAGAAATGAAATGGACTGGGGGCTCTGTGAAATGAAATGATCAAATGGTGCAATGCTGGCCTGAAATGAAATGATCAAATGGTGCAATGCTGGCCAGAATTGAAATGGACTGGGGGCTCTCTGAAATGAAATGATGAAATGGTGCAATGCTGGCCTGAAATGAAACGGTATGGGGGCTCTGTGAAATGAAATGATCAAATGGTGCAATGCTGGCCAGAATTGAAATGGACTGGGGGCTCTCTGAAATGAAATGATCAAATGGTGCAATGCTGGCCTGAAATGAAACGGTATGGGGACTCTCTGAAATGAAATGATCAAATGGTGCAATGCTGGCCTGAAATGAAATGGACTGGGGGCTCTCTGAAATGAAATGATCAAATGGTGCAATGCTGGCCAGAATTGAAATGGACTGCGGGCTCTCTGAGATGAAATGATCAAATGGTGCAATGCTGGCCTGAAATGAAACGGTATGGGGACTCTCTAAAATGAAATGATCAAATGGTGCAATGCTGGCCTGAAATGAAATGATCAAATGGTGCAATGCTGGCCAGAATTGAAATGGACTGGGGGCTCTCTGAAATGAAATGATGAAATGGTGCAATGCTGGCCTGAAATGAAATGATCAAATGGTGCAATGCTGGCCAGAAATGAAATGGACTGGGGGCTCTGTGAAATGAAATGATCAAATGGTGCAATGCTGGCCTGAAATGAAATGATCAAATGGTGCATTGCTGGTCAGAATTGAAATGGAGTGTGGGCTCTCTGAAATGAAATGATGAAATGGTGCAATGCTGGCCTGAAATGAAACGGTATGGGGGCTCTCTGAAATGAAATGATAAAATGGTGCAATGCTGGCCAGAATTGAAATGGACTGGGGGCTCTCTGAAATGAAATGATCAAATGGTGCAATGCTGGCCTGAAATGAAACGGTATGGGGGCTCTCTAAAATGAAATGATCAAATGGTGCAATGCGGGCCTGAAATGAAATGATCAAATGGTGCAATGCTGGCCAGAATTGAAATGGACTGGGGGCTCTCTGAAATGAAATGATCAAATGGTGCAATGCTGGCCTGAAATGAAATGATCAAATGGTGCAATGCTGGCCAGAAATGAAATGGACTGGGGGCTCTGTGAAATGAAATGATCAAATGGTGCAATGCTGGCCTGAAATGAAATGATCAAATGGTGCAATGCTGGCCAGAATTGAAATGGACTGGGGGCTCTCTGAAATGAAATGATCAAATGGTGCAATGCTGGCCTGAAATGAAACGGTATGGGGACTCTCTGAAATGAAATGATCAAATGGTGCAATGCTGGCCTGAAATGAAATGGACTGGGGGCTCTCTGAAATGAAATGATCAAATGGTGCAATGCTGGCCAGAATTGAAATGGACTGCGGGCTCTCTGAGATGAAATGATCAAATGGTGCAATTCTGGCCTGAAATGAAACGGTATGGGGACTCTCTAAAATGAAATGATCAAATGGTGCAATGCTGGCCTGAAATGAAATGATCAAATGGTGCAATGCTGGCCAGAATTGAAATGGACTGGGGGCTCTCTGAAATGAAATGATCAAATGGTGCAATGCTGGCCTGAAATGAAATGATCAAATGGTGCAATGCTGGCCAGAAATGAAATGGACTGGGGGCTCTGTGAAATGAAATGATCAAATGGTGCAATGCTGGCCTGAAATGAAATGATCAAATGGTGCAATGCTGGTCAGAATTGAAATGGAGTGTGGGCTCTCTGAAATGAAATGATGAAATGGTGCAATGCTGGCCTGAAATGAAACGGTATGGGGGCTCTCTGAAATGAAATGATAAAATGGTGCAATGCTGGCCAGAATTGAAATGGACTGGGGGCTCTCTGAAATGAAATGATCAAATGGTGCAATGCTGGCCTGAAATGAAACGGTATGGGGGCTCTCTAAAATGAAATGATCAAATGGTGCAATGCGGGCCTGAAATGAAATGATCAAATGGTGCAATGCTGGCCAGAATTGAAATGGACTGGGGGCTCTCTGAAATGAAATGATCAAATGGTGCAATGCTGGCCTGAAATGAAATGATCAAATGGTGCAATGCTGGCCAGAAATGAAATGGACTGGGGGCTCTGTGAAATGAAATGATCAAATGGTGCAATGCTGGCCTGAAATGAAATGATCAAATGGTGCAATGCTGGCCAGAATTGAAATGGACTGGGGGCTCTCTGAAATGAAATGATCAAATGGTGCAATGCTGGCCTGAAATGAAACGGTATGGGGACTCTCTGAAATGAAATGATCAAATGGTGCAATGCTGGCCTGAAATGAAATGATCAAATGGTGCAATGCTGGCCAGAATTGAAATGGACTGGGGGCTCTCTGAAATGAAATGATCAAATGGTGCAATGCTGGCCTGAAATGAAATGATCAAATGGTGCAATGCTGGCCAGAAATGAAATGGACTGGGGGCTCTGTGAAATGAAATGATCAAATGGTGCAATGCTGGCCTGAAATGAAATGATCAAATGGTGCAATGCTGGCCAGAATTGAAATGGACTGGGGGCTCTCTGAAATGAAATGATGAAATGGTGCAATGCTGGCCTGAAATGAAACGGTATGGGGACTCTCTGAAATGAAATGATCAAATGGTGCAATGCTGGCCTGAAATGAAATGGACTGGGGGCTCTCTGAAATGAAATGATCAAATGGTGCAATGCTGGCCTGAAATGAAATGATCAAATGGTGCAATGCTGGCCAGAATTGAAATGGACTGGGGGCTCTCTGAAATGAAATGATCAAATGGTGCAATGCTGGCCTGAAATGAAATGATCAAATGGTGCAATGCTGGCCAGAAATGAAATGGACTGGGGGCTCTGTGAAATGAAATGATCAAATGGTGCAATGCTGGCCTGAAATGAAATGATCAAATGGTGCAATGCTGGCCAGAATTGAAATGGAGTGTGGGCTCTCTGAAATGAAATGATCAAATGGTGCAATGCTGGCCTGAAATGAAACGGTATGGGGACTCTCTGAAATGAAATGATCAAATGGTGCAATGCTGGCCTGAAATGAAATGGACTGGGGGCTCTCTGAAATGAAATGATCAAATGGTGCAATGCTGGCCAGAATTGAAATGGACTGGGGGCTCTCTGAAATGAAATGATCAAATGGTGCAATGCTGGCCTGAAATGAAACGGTATGGGGACTCTCTGAAATGAAATGATCAAATGGTGCAATGCTGGCCTGAAATGAAATGATCAAATGGTGCAATGCTGGCCAGAAATGAAATGGAGTGGGGGCTCTCTGAAATGAAATGATCAAATGGTGCAATGCTGGCCTGAAATGAAATGATCAAATGGTGCAATGCTGGCCAGAAATGAAATGGACTGGGGGCTCTGTGAAATGAAATGATCAAATGGTGCAATGCTGGCCTGAAATGAAATGATCAAATGGTGCAATGCTGGCCAGAATTGAAATGGACTGGGGGCTCTCTGAAATGAAATGATGAAATGGTGCAATGCTGGCCTGAAATGAAATGGTATGGGGGCTCTGTGAAATGAAATGATCAAATGGTGCAATGCTGGCCAGAATTGAAATGGACTGGGGGCTCTCTGAAATGAAATGATCAAATGGTGCAATGCTGGCCTGAAATGAAACGGTATGGGGACTCTCTGAAATGAAATGATCAAATGGTGCAATGCTGGCCTGAAATGAAATGGACTGGGGGCTCTCTGAAATGAAATGATCAAATGGTGCAATGCTGGCCTGAAATGAAACGGTATGGGGACTCTCTAAAATGAAATGATCAAATGGTGCAATGCTGGCCTGAAATGAAATGATCAAATGGTGCAATGCTGGCCAGAATTGAAATGGACTGGGGGCTCTCTGAAATGAAATGATCAAATGGTGCAATGCTGGCCTGAAATGAAATGATCAAATGGTGCAATGCTGGCCAGAAATGAAATGGACTGGGGGCTCTGTGAAATGAAATGATCAAATGGTGCAATGCTGGCCTGAAATGAAATGATCAAATGGTGCAATGCTGGCCAGAATTGAAATGGAGTGTGGGCTCTCTGAAATGAAATGATGAAATGGTGCAATGCTGGCCTGAAATGAAACGGTATGGGGGCTCTCTGAAATGAAATGATAAAATGGTGCAATGCTGGCCAGAATTGAAATGGACTGGGGGCTCTCTGAAATGAAATGATCAAATGGTGCAATGCTGGCCTGAAATGAAACGGTATGGGGGCTCTCTAAAATGAAATGATCAAATGGTGCAATGCTGGCCTGAAATGAAATGATCAAATGGTGCAATGCTGGCCAGAATTGAAATGGACTGGGGGCTCTCTGAAATGAAATGATCAAATGGTGCAATGCTGGCCTGAAATGAAATGATCAAATGGTGCAATGCTGGCCAGAAATGAAATGGACTGGGGGCTCTGTGAAATGAAATGATCAAATGGTGCAATGCTGGCCTGAAATGAAATGATCAAATGGTGCAATGCTGGCCAGAATTGAAATGGACTGGGGGCTCTCTGAAATGAAATGATCAAATGGTGCAATGCTGGCCAGAATTGAAATGGACTGGGGGCTCTCTGAAATGAAATGATCAAATGGTGCAATGCTGGCCTGAAATGAAATGGACTGGGGGCTCTCTGAAATGAAATGATCAAATGGTGCAATGCTGGCCAGAATTGAAATGGACTGGGGGCTCTCTGAAATGAAATGATCAAATGGTGCAATGCTGGCCTGAAATGAAACGGTATGGGGGCTCTCTGAAATGAAATGATCAAATGGTGCAATGCTGGCCAGAAATGAAACGGTATGGGGGCTCTCTGAAATGAAATGATCAAATGGTGCAATGCTGGCCAGAAATGAAACGGTATGGGGGCTCTATGAAATGAAATGATCAAATGGTGCAATGCTGGCCTGAAATGAAACGGTATGGGGACTCTCTGAAATGAAATGACCAATGGTGCAATGCTGGCCTGAAATGAAATGGACTGGGGGCTCTCTGAAATGAAATGATGAAATGGTGCAATGCTGGCCTGAAATGAAACAGTATGGGAGCTCTCTGAAATGAAATGATGAAATGGTGCAATGCTGGCCTGAAATGTAATGGACTGGGGGCTCTGTGAAATGAAATGATGAAATGGTGCAATGCTGGCCAGAATTGAAATGGACTGGGGGCTCTCTGAAATGAAATGATGAAATGGTGCAATGCTGGCCTGAAATGAAATGATCAAATGGTGCAATGCTGGCCAGAATTGAAATGGAGTGTGGGCTCTCTGAAATGAAATGATGAAATGGTGCAATGCTGGCCTGAAATGAAACGGTATGGGGGCTCTCTGAAATGAAATGATAAAATGGTGCAATGCTGGCCAGAATTGAAATGGACTGGGGGCTCTCTGAAATGAAATGATCAAATGGTGCAATGCTGGCCTGAAATGAAACGGTATGGGGGCTCTCTAAAATGAAATGATCAAATGGTGCAATGCTGGCCTGAAATGAAATGATCAAATGGTGCAATGCTGGCCAGAATTGAAATGGACTGGGGGCTCTCTGAAATGAAATGATGAAATGGTGCAATGCTGGCCTGAAATGAAACGGTATGGGGACTCTCTGAAATGAAATGATCAAATGGTGCAATGCTGGCCTGAAATGAAATGGACTGGGGGCTCTGTGAAATGAAATGATCAAATGGTGCAATGCTGGCCTGAAATGAAATGATCAAATGGTGCAATGCTGGCCAGAATTGAAATGGACTGGGGGCTCTCTGAAATGAAATGATCAAATGGTGCAATGCTGGCCTGAAATGAAATGATCAAATGGTGCAATGCTGGCCAGAAATGAAATGGACTGGGGGCTCTGTGAAATGAAATGATCAAATGGTGCAATGCTGGCCTGAAATGAAATGATCAAATGGTGCAATGCTGGCCAGAATTGAAATGGACTGGGGGCTCTCTGAAATGAAATGATCAAATGGTGCAATGCTGGCCAGAATTGAAATGGACTGGGGGCTCTCTGAAATGAAATGATCAAATGGTGCAATGCTGGCCTGAAATGAAATGGACTGGGGGCTCTCTGAAATGAAATGATCAAATGGTGCAATGCTGGCCAGAATTGAAATGGACTGGTGGCTCTCTGAAATGAAATGATCAAATGGTGCAATGCTGGCCAGAAATGAAATGGACTGGGGGCTCTGTGAAATGAAATGATCAAATGGTGCAATGCTGGCCTGAAATGAAATGATCAAATGGTGCAATGCTGGCCAGAATTGAAATGGACTGGGGGCTCTCTGAAATGAAATGATGAAATGGTGCAATGCTGGCCTGAAATGAAACGGTATGGGGACTCTCTGAAATGAAATGATCAAATGGTGCAATGCTGGCCTGAAATGAAATGGACTGGGGGCTCTCTGAAATGAAATGATCAAATGGTGCAATGCTGGCCTGAAATGAAATGATCAAATGGTGCAATGCTGGCCAGAATTGAAATGGACTGGGGGCTCTCTGAAATGAAATGATCAAATGGTGCAATGCTGGCCTGAAATGAAATGATCAAATGGTGCAATGCTGGCCAGAAATGACATGGACTGGGGGCTCTGTGAAATGAAATGATCAAATGGTGCAATGCTGGCCTGAAATGAAATGATCAAATGGTGCAATGCTGGCCAGAATTGAAATGGAGTGTGGGCTCTCTGAAATGAAATGATCAAATGGTGCAATGCTGGCCTGAAATGAAACGGTATGGGGACTCTCTGAAATGAAATGATCAAATGGTGCAATGCTGGCCTGAAATGAAATGGACTGGGGGCTCTCTGAAATGAAATGATCAAATGGTGCAATGCTGGCCAGAATTGAAATGGACTGGGGGCTCTCTGAAATGAAATGATCAAATGGTGCAATGCTGGCCTGAAATGAAACGGTATGGGGACTCTCTGAAATGAAATGATCAAATGGTGCAATGCTGGCCTGAAATGAAATGATCAAATGGTGCAATGCTGGCCAGAAATGAAATGGAGTGGGGGCTCTCTGAAATGAAATGATCAAATGGTGCAATGCTGGCCTGAAATGAAATGATCAAATGGTGCAATGCTGGCCAGAAATGAAATGGACTGGGGGCTCTGTGAAATGAAATGATCAAATGGTGCAATGCTGGCCTGAAATGAAATGATCAAATGGTGCAATGCTGGCCAGAATTGAAATGGACTGGGGGCTCTCTGAAATGAAATGATGAAATGGTGCAATGCTGGCCTGAAGTGAAATGGTATGGGGGCTCTGTGAAATGAAATGATCAAATGGTGCAATGCTGGCCAGAATTGAAATGGACTGGGGGCTCTCTGAAATGAAATGATCAAATGGTGCAATGCTGGCCTGAAATGAAACGGTATGGGGACTCTCTGAAATGAAATGATCAAATGGTGCAATGCTGGCCAGAAATGAAATGGACTGGGGGCTCTCTGAAATGAAATGATCAAATGGTGCAATGCTGGCCTGAAATGAAACGGTATGGGGACTCTCTAAAATGAAATGATCAAATGGTGCAATGCTGGCCTGAAATGAAATGATCAAATGGTGCAATGCTGGCCAGAATTGAAATGGACTGGGGGCTCTCTGAAATGAAATGATCAAATGGTGCAATGCTGGCCTGAAATGAAATGATCAAATGGTGCAATGCTGGCCAGAAATGAAATGGACTGGGGGCTCTGTGAAATGAAATGATCAAATGGTGCAATGCTGGCCTGAAATGAAATGATCAAATGGTGCAATGCTGGCCAGAATTGAAATGGAGTGTGGGCTCTCTGAAATGAAATGATGAAATGGTGCAATGCTGGCCTGAAATGAAACGGTATGGGGGCTCTCTGAAATGAAATGATAAAATGGTGCAATGCTGGCCAGAATTGAAATGGACTGGGGGCTCTCTGAAATGAAATGATCAAATGGTGCAATGCTGGCCTGAAATGAAACGGTATGGGGGCTCTCTAAAATGAAATGATCAAATGGTGCAATGCTGGCCTGAAATGAAATGATCAAATGGTGCAATGCTGGCCAGAATTGAAATGGACTGGGGGCTCTCTGAAATGAAATGATCAAATGGTGCAATGCTGGCCTGAAATGAAATGATCAAATGGTGCAATGCTGGCCAGAAATGAAATGGACTGGGGGCTCTGTGAAATGAAATGATCAAATGGTGCAATGCTGGCCTGAAATGAAATGATCAAATGGTGCAATGCTGGCCAGAATTGAAATGGACTGGGGGCTCTCTGAAATGAAATGATCAAATGGTGCAATGCTGGCCAGAATTGAAATGGACTGGGGGCTCTCTGAAATGAAATGATCAAATGGTGCAATGCTGGCCTGAAATGAAATGGACTGGGGGCTCTCTGAAATGAAATGATCAAATGGTGCAATGCTGGCCAGAATTGAAATGGACTGGGGGCTCTCTGAAATGAAATGATCAAATGGTGCAATGCTGGCCTGAAATGAAACGGTATGGGGGCTCTCTGAAATGAAATGATCAAATGGTGCAATGCTGGCCAGAAATGAAACGGTATGGGGGCTCTCTGAAATGAAATGATCAAATGGTGCAATGCTGGCCAGAAATGACACGGTATGGGGGCTCTATGAAATGAAATGATCAAATGGTGCAATGCTGGCCTGAAATGAAACGGTATGGGGACTCTCTGAAATGAAATGATCAAATGGTGCAATGCTGGCCAGAAATGAAATGGACTGGGGGCTCTGTGAAATGAAATGACCAATGGTGCAATGCTGGCCTGAAATGAAATGGACTGGGGGCTCTCTGAAATGAAATGATGAAATGGTGCAATGCTGGCCTGAAATGAAACAGTATGGGAGCTCTCTGAAATGAAATGATGAAATGGTGCAATGCTGGCCTGAAATGTAATGGACTGGGGGCTCTGTGAAATGAAATGATCAAATGGTGCAATGCTGGCCAGAATTGAAATGGACTGGGGGCTCTCTGAAATGAAATGATGAAATGGTGCAATGCTGGCCTGAAATGAAATGATCAAATGGTGCAATGCTGGCCAGAATTGAAATGGAGTGTGGGCTCTCTGAAATGAAATGATGAAATGGTGCAATGCTGGCCTGAAATGAAATGGACTGGGGGCTCTCTGAAATGAAATGATCAAATGGTGCAATGCTGGCCTGAAATGAAACGGTATGGGGGCTCTCTGAAATGAAATGATCAAATGGTGCAATGCTGGCCAGAAATGAAACTATATGGGGGCTCTGTGAAATGAAATGATGAAATGGTGCAATGCTGGCCAGAAATGAAACTATATGGGGGCTCTCTGAAATGAAATGATGAAATGGTGCAATGCTGGCCAGAAATGAAATGGACTGGGGGCTCTGTGAAATGAAATGATCAAATGGTGCAATGCTGGCCAGAAATGAAATGGAGTGGGGGCTCTCTGAAATGAAATGATGAAATGGTGCAATGCTGGCCAGAAATGAAATGGACTGGGGGCTCTCTGAAATGAAATGATCAAATGGTGCAATGCTGGCCAGAAATGAAACGGTATGGGGGCTCTATGAAATGAAATGATCAAATGGTGCAATGCTGGCCTGAAATGAAACGGTATGGGGACTCTCTGAAATGAAATGATCAAATGGTGCAATGCTGGCCAGAAATGAAATGGACTGGGGGCTCTGTGAAATGAAATGACCAATGGTGCAATGCTGGCCTGAAATGAAATGGACTGGGGGCTCTCTGAAATGAAATGATGAAATGGTGCAATGCTGGCCTGAAATGAAACAGTATGGGAGCTCTCTGAAATGAAATGATGAAATGGTGCAATGCTGGCCTGAAATGTAATGGACTGGGGGCTCTGTGAAATGAAATGATCAAATGGTGCAATGCTGGCCAGAATTGAAATGGACTGGGGGCTCTCTGAAATGAAATGATGAAATGGTGCAATGCTGGCCTGAAATGAAACGGTATGGGGGCTCTCTGAAATGAAATGATAAAATGGTGCAATGCTGGCCAGAATTGAAATGGACTGGGGGCTCTCTGAAATGAAATGATCAAATGGTGCAATGCTGGCCTGAAATGAAACGGTATGGGGGCTCTCTAAAATGAAATGATCAAATGGTGCAATGCTGGCCAGAATTGAAATGGACTGGGGGCTCTCTGAAATGAAATGATCAAATGGTGCAATGCTGGCCTGAAATGAAATGATCAAATGGTGCAATGCTGGCCAGAAATGAAATGGACTGGGGGCTCTGTGAAATGAAATGATCAAATGGTGCAATGCTGGCCTGAAATGAAATGATCAAATGGTGCAATGCTGGCCAGAATTGAAATGGACTGGGGGCTCTCTGAAATGAAATGATCAAATGGTGCAATGCTGGCCTGAAATGAAATGGACTGGGGGCTCTCTGAAATGAAATGATCAAATGGTGCAATGCTGGCCAGAATTGAAATGGACTGGGGGCTCTCTGAAATGAAATGATCAAATGGTGCAATGCTGGCCTGAAATGAAACGGTATGGGGGCTCTCTGAAATGAAATGATCAAATGGTGCAATGCTGGCCAGAAATGAAACGGTATGGGGGCTCTCTGAAATGAAATGATCAAATGGTGCAATGCTGGCCAGAAATGAAACGGTATGGGGGCTCTATGAAATGAAATGATCAAATGGTGCAATGCTGGCCTGAAATGAAACGGTATGGGGACTCTCTGAAATGAAATGATCAAATGGTGCAATGCTGGCCAGAATTGAAATGGACTGGGGGCTCTGTGAAATGAAATGACCAATGGTGCAATGCTGGCCTGAAATGAAATGGACTGGGGGCTCTCTGAAATGAAATGATGAAATGGTGCAATGCTGGCCTGAAATGAAACAGTATGGGAGCTCTCTGAAATGAAATGATGAAATGGTGCAATGCTGGCCAGAAATGTAATGGACTGGGGGCTCTGTGAAATGAAATGATGAAATGGTGCAATGCTGGCCAGAAATGAAACAGTATGGGGGCTCTCTGAAATGAAATGATCAAATGGTGCAATGCTGGCCAGAAATGTAATGGACTGGGGGCTCTGTGAAATGAAATGATCAAATGGTGCAATGCTGGCCAGAATTGAAACGGTATGGGGGCTCTCTGAAATGAAATGATCAAATGGTGCAATGCTGGCCAGAAATGAAATGGACTGGGGGCTCTCTGAAATGAAATGATCAAATGGTGCAATGCTGGCCAGAAATGAAACAGTATGGGGGCTCTCTGAAATGAAATGATCAAATGATGCAATGCTGGCCAGAAATGAAACGGAGTGGGGCTCTCTGAAATGAAATGATCAAATGGTGCAATGCTGGCCAGAAATGAAACGGTATGGGGGCTCTATGAAATGAAATGATCAAATGGTGCAATGCTGGCCTGAAATGAAACAGTATGGGGACTCTCTGAAATGAAATGATCAAATGGTGCAATGCTGGCCAGAAATGAAATGCACTGGGGGCTCTGTGAAATGAAATGACCAATGGTGCAATGCTGGCCTGAAATGAAATGGACTGGGGGCTCTCTGAAATGAAATGATGAAATGGTGCAATGCTGGCCTGAAATGAAACAGTATGGGAGCTCTCTGAAATGAAATGATGAAATGGTGCAATGCTGGCCTGAAATGTAATGGACTGGGGGCTCTGTGAAATGAAATGATCAAATGGTGCAATGCTGGCCAGAATTGAAATGGACTGGGGGCTCTCTGAAATGAAATGATGAAATGGTGCAATGCTGGCCTGAAATGAAATGATCAAATGGTGCAATGCTGGCCAGAATTGAAATGGAGTGTGGGCTCTCTGAAATGAAATGATGAAATGGTGCAATGCTGGCCTGAAATGAAACGGTATGGGGGCTCTCTGAAATGAAATGATAAAATGGTGCAATGCTGGCCAGAATTGAAATGGACTGGGGCTCTCTGAAATGAAATGATCAAATGGTGCAATGCTGGCCAGAAATGAAACGGTATGGGGGCTCTCTAAAATGAAATGATCAAATGGTGCAATGCTGGCCTGAAATGAAATGATCAAATGGTGCAATGCTGGCCAGAATTGAAATGGACTGGGGGCTCTCTGAAATGAAATGATGAAATGGTGCAATGCTGGCCTGAAATGAAACAGTATGGGAGCTCTCTGAAATGAAATGATGAAATGGTGCAATGCTGGCCAGAAATGTAATGGACTGGGGGCTCTGTGAAATGAAATGATGAAATGGTGCAATGCTGGCCAGAAATGAAACAGTATGGGGGCTCTCTGAAATGAAATGATCAAATGGTGCAATGCTGGCCAGAAATGTAATGGACTGGGGGCTCTGTGAAATGAAATGATCAAATGGTGCAATGCTGGCCAGAATTGAAACGGTATGGGGGCTCTCTGAAATGAAATGATCAAATGGTGCAATGCGGGCCAGAAATGAAATGGACTGGGGGCTCTCTGAAATGAAATGATCAAATGGTGCAATGCTGGCCAGAAATGAAACAGTATGGGGGCTCTCTGAAATGAAATGATCAAATGATGCAATGCTGGCCAGAAATGAAACGGAGTGGGGCTCTCTGAAATGAAATGATCAAATGGTGCAATGCTGGCCAGAAATGAAACGGTATGGGGGCTCTATGAAATGAAATGATCAAATGGTGCAATGCTGGCCTGAAATGAAACGGTATGGGGACTCTCTGAAATGAAATGATCAAATGGTGCAATGCTGGCCAGAAATGAAATGCACTGGGGGCTCTGTGAAATGAAATGACCAATGGTGCAATGCTGGCCAGAAATGAAATGGACTGGGGGCTCTCTGAAATGAAATGACCAATGGTGCAATGCTGGCCTGAAATGAAATGGACTGGGGGCTCTCTGAAATGAAATGATGAAATGGTGCAATGCTGGCCTGAAATGAAACAGTATGGGAGCTCTCTGAAATGAAATGATGAAATGGTGCAATGCTGGCCAGAAATGTAATGGACTGGGGGCTCTGTGAAATGAAATGATGAAATGGTGCAATGCTGGCCAGAAATGAAACAGTATGGGGGCTCTCTGAAATGAAATGATCAAATGGTGCAATGCTGGCCAGAAATGTAATGGACTGGGGGCTCTGTGAAATGAAATGATCAAATGGTGCAATGCTGGCCAGAATTGAAACGGTATGGGGGCTCTCTGAAATGAAATGATCAAATGGTGCAATGCTGGCCAGAAATGAAACAGTATGGGGGCTCTCTGAAATGAAATGATCAAATGATGCAATGCTGGCCAGAAATGAAACAGTATGGGGGCTCTATGAAATGAAATGATCAAATGGTGCAATGCTGGCCAGAAATGAAATGGACTGGGGGCTCTGTGAAATGAAATGATCAAATGGTGCAATGCTGGCCAGAATTGAAATGGACTGGGGGCTCTCTGAAATGAAATGATGAAATGGTGCAATGCTGGCCTGAAATGAAATGATCAAATGGTGCAATGCTGGCCAGAATTGAAATGGAGTGTGGGCTCTCTGAAATGAAATGATGAAATGGTGCAATGCTGGCCTGAAATGAAACGGTATGGGGGCTCTCTGAAATGAAATGATAAAATGGTGCAATGCTGGCCAGAATTGAAATGGACTGGGGGCTCTCTGAAATGAAATGATCAAATGGTGCAATGCTGGCCTGAAATGAAATGATCAAATGGTGCAATGCTGGCCAGAATTGAAATGGACTGGGGGCTCTCTGAAATGAAATGATCAAATGGTGCAATGCTGGCCTGAAATGAAATGATCAAATGGTGCAATGCTGGCCAGAAATGAAATGGACTGGGGGCTCTCTGAAATGAAATGATCAAATGGTGCAATGCTGGCCAGAATTGAAATGGACTGGGGGCTCTCTAAAATGAAATGATGAAATGGTGCAATGCTGGCCAGAAATGAAACGGTATGGGGGCTCTCTGAAATGAAATGATCAAATGGTGCAATGCTGGCCAGAATTGAAATGGACTGGGGGCTCTGTGAAATGAAATGATGAAATGGTGCAATGCTGGCCAGAAATGAAACTATATGGGGGCTCTCTGAAATGAAATGATCAAATGGTGCAATGCTGGCCAGAAATGAAATGGACTGGGGGCTCTCTGAAATGAAATGATCAAATGGTGCAATGCTGGCCAGAAATGAAACAGTATGGGGGCTCTCTGAAATGAAATGATCAAATGGTGCAATGCTGGCCAGAAATGTAATGGACTGGGGGCTCTGTGAAATGAAATGATCAAATGGTGCAATGCTGGCCAGAATTGAAACGGTATGGGGGCTCTCTGAAATGAAATGATCAAATGGTGCAATGCTGGCCAGAAATGAAATGGACTGGGGGCTCTCTGAAATGAAATGATCAAATGGTGCAATGCTGGCCAGAAATGAAACAGTATGGGGGCTCTCTGAAATGAAATGATCAAATGGTGCAATGCTGGCCAGAAATGAAATGGACTGGGGGCTCTCTGAAATGAAATGATCAAATGGTGCAATGCTGGCCAGAATTGAAATGGACTGGGGGCTCTCTGAAATGAAATGATCAAATGGTGCAATGCTGGCCTGAAATGAAATGATCAAATGGTGCAATGCTGGCCAGAATTGAAATGGACTGGGGGCTCTCTGAAATGAAATGATCAAATGGTGCAATGCTGGCCTGAAATGAAATGATCAAATGGTGCAATGCTGGCCAGAAATGAAATGGACTGGGGGCTCTCTGAAATGAAATGATCAAATGGTGCAATGCTGGCCAGAATTGAAATGGACTGGGGGCTCTCTAAAATGAAATGATCAAATGGTGCAATGCTGGCCTGAAATGAAATGATCAAATGGTGCAATGCTGGCCAGAATTGAAATGGACTGGGGGCTCTCTGAAATGAAATGATCAAATGGTGCAATGCTGGCCTGAAATGAAATGATCAAATGGTGCAATGCTGGCCAGAAATGAAATGGACTGGGGGCTCTGTGAAATGAAATGATCAAATGGTGCAATGCTGGCCTGAAATGAAATGATCAAATGGTGCAATGCTGGCCAGAATTGAAATGGACTGGGGGCTCTGTGAAATGAAATGATCAAATGGTGAAATGCTGGCCAGAATTGAAATGGACTGGGGGCTCTCTGAAATGAAATGATCAAATGGTGCAATGCTGGCCTGAAATGAAATGGACTGGGGGCTCTCTGAAATGAAATGATCAAATGGTGCAATGCTGGCCAGAATTGAAATGGACTGGGGGCTCTCTGAAATGAAATGATCAAATGGTGCAATGCTGGCCTGAAATGAAACGGTATGGGGGCTCTCTGAAATGAAATGATCAAATGGTGCAATGCTGGCCAGAAATGAAATGGTATGGGGGCTCTCTGAAATGAAATGATCAAATGGTGCAATGCTGGCCAGAAATGAAATGGACTGGGGGCTCTGTGAAATGAAATGACCAATGGTGCAATGCTGGCCTGAAATGAAATGGACTGGGGGCTCTGTGAAATGAAATGATCAAATGGTGCAATGCTGGCCAGAATTGAAATGGACTGGGGGCTCTCTGAAATGAAATGATGAAATGGTGCAATGCTGGCCTGAAATGAAATGGACTGGGGACTCTCTGAAATGAAATGATGAAATGGTGCAATGCTGGCCAGAAATGAAACGGTATGGGGACTCTCTGAAATGAGACCAGGTAAATTGGTGCAATGCTGGCCAGAAATGAAACGGAGTGGGGCTCTCTGAAATGAAATGATCAAATGGTGCAATGCTGGCCTGAAATGAAACGGTATGGGGGCTCTCTGAAATGAAATGATGAAATGGTGCAATGCTGGCCAGAAATGAAACAGTATGGGGGCTCTCTGAAATGAAATGATCAAATGGTGCAATGCTGGCCAGAAATGAAACAGTATGGGGGCTCTCTGAAATGAAATGATCAAATGGTGCAATGCTGGCCAGAAATGTAATGGACTGGGGGCTCTGTGAAATGAAATGATGAAATGGTGCAATGCTGGCCAGAAATGAAACTATATGGGGGCTCTCTGAAATGAAATGATCAAATGGTGCAATGCTGGCCAGAAATGAAATGGACTGGGGGCTCTCTGAAATGAAATGATCAAATGGTGCAATGCTGGCCAGAAATGAAACAGTATGGGGGCTCTCTGAAATGAAATGATCAAATGGTGCAATGCTGGCCAGAAATGTAATGGACTGGGGGCTCTGTGAAATGAAATGATCAAATGGTGCAATGCTGGCCAGAATTGAAACGGTATGGGGGCTCTCTGAAATGAAATGATCAAATGGTGCAATGCTGGCCAGAAATGAAATGGACTGGGGGCTCTCTGAAATGAAATGATCAAATGGTGCAATGCTGGCCAGAAATGAAACAGTATGGGGGCTCTCTGAAATGAAATGATCAAATGGTGCAATGCTGGCCAGAAATGAAATGGACTGGGGGCTCTCTGAAATGAAATGATCAAATGGTGCAATGCTGGCCAGAAATGAAATGGACTGGGGGCTCTCTGAAATGAAATGATCAAATGGTGCAATGCTGGCCAGAAATGAAACAGTATGGGGGCTCTCTGAAATGAAATGATCAAATGGTGCAATGCTGGCCAGAAATGTAATGGACTGGGGGCTCTGTGAAATGAAATGATCAAATGGTGCAATGCTGGCCAGAATTGAAACGGTATGGGGGCTCTCTGAAATGAAATGATCAAATGGTGCAATGCTGGCCAGAAATGAAATGGACTGGGGGCTCCCTGAAATGAAATGATCAAATGGTGCAATGCTGGCCAGAAATGAAACAGTATGGGGGCTCTCTGAAATGAAATGATCAAATGGTGCAATGCTGGCCAGAAATGTAATGGACTGGGGGCTCTCTGAAATGAAATGATCAAATGGTGCAATGCTGGCCTGAAATGAAACGGTATGGGGGCTCTCTGAAATGAAATGATCAAATGGTGCAATGCTGGCCAGAAATGAAACTATATGGGGGCTCTGTGAAATGAAATGATCCAATGGTGCAATGCTGGCCAGAAATGAAACTATATGGGGGCTCTGTGAAATGAAATGATCCAATGGTGCAATGCTGGCCAGAAATGAAACTATATGGGGGCTCTCTGAAATGAAATGATGAAATGGTGCAATGCTGGCCAGAAATGAAATGGACTGGGGGCTCTGTGAAATGAAATGATCAAATGGTGCAATGCTGGCCAGAAATGAAATGGAGTGGGGGCTCTCTGAAATGAAATGATGAAATGGTGCAATGCTGGCCAGAAATGAAATGGACTGGGGGCTCTCTGAAATGAAATGATGAAATGGTGCAATGCTGGCCTGAAATGAAACGCAGTGGGGCTCTCTGAAATGAGACCAGGTAAATTGGTGCAATGCTGGCCAGAAATGAAACGGAGTGGGGCTCTCTGAAATGAAATGATCAAATGATGCAATGCTGGCCTGCAATGAAACGGTATGGGGGCTCTCTGAAATGAAATGATCAAATGGTGCAATGCTGGCCTGAAATGAAATGATGAAATGGTGCAATGCTGGCCAGAAATGAAATGGACTGGGGGCTCTCTGAAATGAAATGATCAAATGGTGCAATGCTGGCCAGAAATGAAACAGTATGGGGGCTCTCTGAAATGAAATGATCAAATGGTGCAATGCTGGCCAGAAATGTAATGGACTGGGGGCTCTGTGAAATGAAATGATCAAATGGTGCAATGCTGGCCAGAATTGAAACGGTATGGGGGCTCTCTGAAATGAAATGATCAAATGGTGCAATGCTGGCCAGAAATGAAATGGACTGGGGGCTCCCTGAAATGAAATGATCAAATGGTGCAATGCTGGCCAGAAATGAAACAGTATGGGGGCTCTCTGAAATGAAATGATCAAATGGTGCAATGCTGGCCAGAAATGTAATGGACTGGGGGCTCTCTGAAATGAAATGATCAAATGGTGCAATGCTGGCCTGAAATGAAACGGTATGGGGGCTCTCTGAAATGAAATGATCAAATGGTGCAATGCTGGCCAGAAATGAAACTATATGGGGGCTCTGTGAAATGAAATGATCCAATGGTGCAATGCTGGCCAGAAATGAAACTATATGGGGGCTCTGTGAAATGAAATGATCCAATGGTGCAATGCTGGCCAGAAATGAAACTATATGGGGGCTCTCTGAAATGAAATGATGAAATGGTGCAATGCTGGCCAGAAATGAAATGGACTGGGGGCTCTGTGAAATGAAATGATCAAATGGTGCAATGCTGGCCAGAAATGAAATGGAGTGGGGGCTCTCTGAAATGAAATGATGAAATGGTGCAATGCTGGCCAGAAATGAAATGGACTGGGGGCTCTCTGAAATGAAATGATGAAATGGTGCAATGCTGGCCTGAAATGAAACGCAGTGGGGCTCTCTGAAATGAGACCAGGTAAATTGGTGCAATGCTGGCCAGAAATGAAACGGAGTGGGGCTCTCTGAAATGAAATGATCAAATGATGCAATGCTGGCCTGCAATGAAACGGTATGGGGGCTCTCTGAAATGAAATGATCAAATGGTGCAATGCTGGCCTGAAATGAAATGATGAAATGGTGCAATGCTGGCCAGAAATGAAATGGACTGGGGGCTCTGTGAAATGAAATGATGAAATGGTGCAATGCTGGCCAGAAATGAAATGGACTGGGGGCTCTCTGAAATGAAATGATGAAATGGTGCAATGCTGGCCAGAAATGAAACGGTATGGGGACTCTCTGAAATGAAATGATGAAATGGTGCAATGCTGGCCAGAAATGAAATGGTATGGGGACTCTCTGAAATGAAATGATCAAATGGTGCAATGCTGGCCTGAAATGAAACGGTATGGGGACTCTCTGAAATGAAATGATGAAATGGTGCAATGCTGGCCAGAAATGAAACAGTATGGGGGCTCTCTGAAATGAAATGATCAAATGGTGCAATGCTGGCCAGAAATGTAATGGACTGGGGGCTCTCTGAAATGAAATGATGAAATGGTGCAATGCTGGCCTGAAATGAAACGGTATGGGGGCTCTCTGAAATGAAATGATCAAATGGTGCAATGCTGGCCAGAAATGAAACTATATGGGGGCTCTGTGAAATGAAATGATCCAATGGTGCAATGCTGGCCAGAAATGAAACTATATGGGGGCTCTCTGAAATGAAATGATGAAATGGTGCAATGCTGGCCAGAAATGAAATGGACTGGGGGCTCTGTGAAATGAAATGATGAAATGGTGCAATGCTGGCCAGAAATGAAATGGAGTGGGGGCTCTCTGAAATGAAATGATGAAATGGTGCAATGCTGGCCAGAAATGAAATGGACTGGGGGCTCTCTGAAATGAAATGATGAAATGGTGCAATGCTGGCCTGAAATGAAACGCAGTGGGGCTCTCTGAAATGAGACCAGGTAAATTGGTGCAATGCTGGCCAGAAATGAAACGGAGTGGGGCTCTCTGAAATGAAATGATCAAATGATGCAATGCTGGCCTGCAATGAAACGGTATGGGGGCTCTCTGAAATGAAATGATCAAATGGTGCAATGCTGGCCTGAAATGAAATGATGAAATGGTGCAATGCTGGCCAGAAATGAAATGGAGTGGGGGCTCTCTGAAATGAAATGATGAAATGGTGCAATGCTGGCCAGAAATGAAATGGACTGGGGGCTCTCTGAAATGAAATGATGAAATGGTGCAATGCTGGCCTGAAATGAAACGCAGTGGGGCTCTCTGAAATGAGACCAGGTAAATTGGTGCAATGCTGGCCAGAAATGAAACGGAGTGGGGCTCTCTGAAATGAAATGATCAAATGATGCAATGCTGGCCTGCAATGAAACGGTATGGGGGCTCTCTGAAATGAAATGATCAAATGGTGCAATGCTGGCCTGAAATGAAATGATCAAATGGTGCAATGCTGGCCAGAAATGAAATGGAGTGGGGGCTCTCTGAAATGAAATGATGAAATGGTGCAATGCTGGCCAGAAATGAAACGGTATGGGGACTCTCTGAAATGAGACCAGGTAAATTGGTGCAATGCTGGCCAGAAATGAAACGGAGTGGGGCTCTCTGAAATGAAATGATCAAATGGTGCAATGCTGGCCTGAAATGAAACGGTATGGGGGCTCTCTGAAATGAAATGATGAAATGGTGCAATGCTGGCCTGAAATGAAATGATCAAATGGTGCAATGCTGGCCAGAAATGAAATGGAGTGGGGGCTCTCTGAAATGAAATGATGAAATGGTGCAATGCTGGCCTGAAATGAAATGATCAAATGGTGCAATGCTGGCCTGAAATGAAACGGTATGGGGGCTCTCTGAAATGAAATGATGAAATGGTGCAATGCTGGCCAGAAATGAAATGGACTGGGGGCTCTCTGAAATGAAATGATGAAATGGTGCAATGCTGGCCTGAAATGAAACGCAGTGGGGCTCTCTGAAATGAGACCAGGTAAATTGGTGCAATGCTGGCCAGAAATGAAACGGAGTGGGGCTCTCTGAAATGAAATGATCAAATGATGCAATGCTGGCCTGAAATGAAACGGTATGGGGGCTCTCTGAAATGAAATGATGAAATGGTGCAATGCTGGCCTGAAATGAAATGATCAAATGGTGCAATGCTGGCCAGAAATGAAATGGAGTGGGGGCTCTCTGAAATGAAATGATGAAATGGTGCAATGCTGGCCAGAAATGAAACGGTATGGGGACTCTCTGAAATGAGACCAGGTAAATTGGTGCAATGCTGGCCAGAAATGAAACGGAGTGGGGCTCTCTGAAATGAAATGATCAAATGGTGCAATGCTGGCCTGAAATGAAACGGTATGGGGGCTCTCTGAAATGAAATGATGAAATGGTGCAATGCTGGCCAGAAATGAAACAGTATGGGGGCTCTCTGAAATGAAATGATCAAATGGTGCAATGCTGGCCAGAAATGAAACAGTATGGGGGCTCTCTGAAATGAAATGATCAAATGGTGCAATGCTGGCCTGAAATGAAATGATCAAATGGTGCAATGCTGGCCAGAAATGAAATGGAGTGGGGGCTCTCTGAAATGAAATGATGAAATGGTGCAATGCTGGCCAGAATTGAAATGGACTGGGGGCTCTCTGAAATGAAATGATGAAATGGTGCAATGCTGGCCTGAAATGAAATGATCAAATGGTGCAATGCTGGCCAGAAATGAAACGGTATGGGGGCTCTCTGAAATGAAATGATCAAATGGTGCAATGCTGGCCTGAAATGAAATGATCAAATGGTGCAATGCTGGCCAGAAATGAAATGGAGTGGGGGCTCTCTGAAATGAAATGATGAAATGGTGCAATGCTGGCCAGAATTGAAATGGACTGGGGGCTCTCTGAAATGAAATGATGAAATGGTGCAATGCTGGCCTGAAATGAAACAGTATGGGGGCTCTCTGAAATGAGACCAGGTAAATTGGTGCAATGCTGGCCAGAAATGAAACGGAGTGGGGCTCTCTGAAATGAAATGATCAAATGATGCAATGCTGGCCTGCAATGAAACGGTATGGGGGCTCTCTGAAATGAAATGATCAAATGGTGCAATGCTGGCCTGAAATGAAATGATGAAATGGTGCAATGCTGGCCAGAAATGAAATGGACTGGGGGCTCTGTGAAATGAAATGATCAAATGGTGCAATGCTGGCCTGAAATGAAATGATCAAATGGTGCAATGCTGGCCAGAAATGAAATGGAGTGGGGGCTCTCTGAAATGAAATGATGAAATGGTGCAATGCTGGCCAGAAATGAAACGGTATGGGGACTCTCTGAAATGAAATGATGAAATGGTGCAATGCTGGCCAGAAATGAAATGGACTGGGGGCTCTGTGAAATGAAATGATCAAATGGTGCAATGCTGGCCAGAATTGAAATGGACTGGGGGCTCTCTGAAATGAAATGATGAAATGGTGCAATGCTGGCCTGAAATGAAATGGACTGGGGACTCTCTGAAATGAAATGATGAAATGGTGCAATGCTGGCCAGAAATGAAATGATGAAATGGTGCAATGCTGGCCTGAAATGAAATGGACTGGGGACTCTCTGAAATGAAATGATGAAATGGTGCAATGCTGGCCAGAAATGAAACGGAGTGGGGCTCTGTGAAATGAAATGATGAAATGGTGCAATGCTGGCCAGAAATGAAATGGACTGGGGGCTCTCTGAAATGAAATGATCAAATGGTGCAATGCTGGCCTGAAATGAAACGGTGTGGGGGCTCTCTGAAATGAAATGATCAAATGGTGCAATGCTGGCCTGAAATGAAACGGTATGGGGGCTCTCTGAAATGAAATGATGAAATGGTGCAATGCTGGCCAGAAATGAAACAGTATGGGGGCTCTCTGAAATGAAATGATCAAATGGTGCAATGCTGGCCAGAAATGAAACTATATGGGGGCTCTCTGAAATGAAATGATCAAATGGTGCAATGCTGGCCAGAAATGTAATGGACTGGGGGCTCTGTGAAATGAAATGATGAAATGGTGCAATGCTGGCCAGAAATGAAACTATATGGGGGCTCTCTGAAATGAAATGATCAAATGGTGCAATGCTGGCCAGAAATGAAACTATATGGGGGCTCTCTGAAATGAAATGATCAAATGGTGCAATGCTGGCCAGAAATGTAATGGACTGGGGGCTCTGTGAAATGAAATGATGAAATGGTGCAATGCTGGCCAGAAATGAAACTATATGGGGGCTCTCTGAAATGAAATGATGAAATGGTGCAATGCTGGCCAGAAATGAAACTATATGGGGGCTCTCTGAAATGAAATGATCAAATGGTGCAATGCTGGCCAGAAATGAAACTATATGGGGGCTCTCTGAAATGAAATGATGAAATGGTGCAATGCTGGCCAGAAATGAAACTATATGGGGGCTCTCTGAAATGAAATGATCAAATGGTGCAATGCTGGCCAGAAATGAAACTATATGGGGGCTCTCTGAAATGAAATGATCAAATGGTGCAATGCTGGCCAGAAATGAAACTATATGGGGGCTCTCTGAAATGAAATGATCAAATGGTGCAACGCTGGCCAGAAATGAAATGGAGTGGGGGCTCTCTGAAATGAAATGATGAAATGGTGCAATGCTGGCCAGAAATGAAACTATATGGGGGCTCTCTGAAATGAAATGATCAAATGGTGCAATGCTGGCCAGAAATGTAATGGACTGGGGGCTCTGTGAAATGAAATGATCAAATGGTGCAATGCTGGCCTGAAATGAAATGATCAAATGGTGCAACGCTGGCCAGAAATGAAATGGAGTGGGGGCTCTCTGAAATGAAATGATGAAATGGTGCAATGCTGGCCAGAAATGAAATGGACTGGGGGCTCTCTGAAATGAAATGATCAAATGGTGCAATGCTGGCCTGAAATGAAATGATCAAATGGTGCAACGCTGGCCAGAAATGAAATGGAGTGGGGGCTCTCTGAAATGAAATGATGAAATGGTGCAATGCTGGCCAGAAATGTAATGGACTGGGGGCTCTCTGAAATGAAATGATCAAATGGTGCAATGCTGGCCTGAAATGAAATGATCAAATGGTGCAACGCTGGCCAGAAATGAAATGGAGTGGGGGCTCTCTGAAATGAAATGATGAAATGGTGCAATGCTGGCCAGAAATGAAACTATATGGGGGCTCTCTGAAATGAAATGATCAAATGGTGCAATGCTGGCCAGAAATGTAATGGACTGGGGGCTCTGTGAAATGAAATGATGAAATGGTGCAATGCTGGCCAGAAATGAAACTATATGGGGGCTCTCTGAAATGAAATGATCAAATGGTGCAATGCTGGCCAGAAATGTAATGGACTGGGGGCTCTGTGAAATGAAATGATCAAAGGGTGCAATGCTGGCCTGAAATGAAACGGTATGGGGACTCTCTGAAATGAAATGATGAAATGGTGCAATGCTGGCCAGAAATGAAACGGTATGGGGACTCTCTGAAATGAAATGATGAAATGGTGCAATGCTGGCCAGAAATGAAACGGTATGGGGACTCTCTGAAATGAGACCAGGTAAATTGGTGCAATGCTGGCCAGAAATGAAACGGAGTGGGGCTCTCTGAAATGAAATGATCAAATGATGCAATGCTGGCCTGCAATGAAACGGTATGGGGGCTCTCTGAAATGAAATGATCAAATGGTGCAATGCTGGCCTGAAATGAAATGATCAAATGGTGCAATGCTGGCCAGAAATGAAATGGAGTGGGGGCTCTCTGAAATGAAATGATGAAATGGTGCAATGCTGGCCAGAATTGAAATGGACTGGGGGCTCTCTGAAATGAAATGATGAAATGGTGCAATGCTGGCCTGAAATGAAACAGTATGGGGGCTCTCTGAAATGAGACCAGGTAAATTGGTGCAATGCTGGCCAGAAATGAAACGGAGTGGGGCTCTCTGAAATGAAATGATCAAATGATGCAATGCTGGCCTGCAATGAAACGGTATGGGGGCTCTCTGAAATGAAATGATCAAATGGTGCAATGCTGGCCTGAAATGAAATGATGAAATGGTGCAATGCTGGCCAGAAATGAAATGGACTGGGGGCTCTGTGAAATGAAATGATCAAATGGTGCAATGCTGGCCTGAAATGAAATGATCAAATGGTGCAATGCTGGCCAGAAATGAAATGGAGTGGGGGCTCTCTGAAATGAAATGATGAAATGGTGCAATGCTGGCCAGAAATGAAACGGTATGGGGACTCTCTGAAATGAAATGATGAAATGGTGCAATGCTGGCCAGAAATGAAACGGTATGGGGACTCTCTGAAATGAGACCAGGTAAATTGGTGCAATGCTGGCCAGAAATGTAATGGACTGGGGGCTCTGTGAAATGAAATGATCAAAGGGTGCAATGCTGGCCAGAATTGAAATGGACTGGGGGCTCTCTGAAATGAAATGATCAAATGGTGCAATGCTGGCCTGCAATGAAACGGTATGGGGGCTCTCTGAAATGAAATGATCAAATGGTGCAATGCTGGCCTGAAATGAAATGATCAAATGGTGCAACGCTGGCCAGAAATGAAATGGAGTGGGGGCTCTCTGAAATGAAATGATGAAATGGTGCAATGCTGGCCAGAAATGAAATGGACTGGGGGCTCTCTGAAATGAAATGATGAAATGGTGCAATGCTGGCCTGAAATGAAACAGTATGGGGGCTCTCTGAAATGAAATGATCAAATGGTGCAATGCTGGCCAGAAATGAAACGGTATGGGGACTCTCTGAAATGAGACCAGGTAAATTGGTGCAATGCTGGCCAGAAATGAAACGGAGTGGGGGCTCTCTGAAATGAAATGATGAAATGGTGCAATGCTGGCCAGAAATGAAATGGAGTGGGGGCTCTCTGAAATGAAATGATGAAATGGTGCAATGCTGGCCAGAATTGAAATGGACTGGGGGCTCTCTGAAATGAAATGATGAAATGGTGCAATGCTGGCCTGAAATGAAACAGTATGGGGGCTCTCTGAAATGAGACCAGGTAAATTGGTGCAATGCTGGCCAGAAATGAAACGGAGTGGGGCTCTCTGAAATGAAATGATCAAATGATGCAATGCTGGCCTGCAATGAAACGGTATGGGGGCTCTCTGAAATGAAATGATCAAATGGTGCAATGCTGGCCTGAAATGAAATGATGAAATGGTGCAATGCTGGCCAGAAATGAAATGGACTGGGGGCTCTGTGAAATGAAATGATGAAATGGTGCAATGCTGGCCAGAAATGAAACGGTATGGGGACTCTCTGAAATGAAATGATGAAATGGTGCAATGCTGGCCAGAAATGAAACGGTATGGGGACTCTCTGAAATGAGACCAGGTAAATTGGTGCAATGCTGGCCAGAAATGTAATGGACTGGGGGCTCTGTGAAATGAAATGATCAAAGGGTGCAATGCTGGCCAGAATTGAAATGGACTGGGGGCTCTCTGAAATGAAATGATCAAATGGTGCAATGCTGGCCTGCAATGAAACGGTATGGGGGCTCTCTGAAATGAAATGATCAAATGGTGCAATGCTGGCCTGAAATGAAATGATCAAATGGTGCAACGCTGGCCAGAAATGAAATGGAGTGGGGGCTCTCTGAAATGAAATGATGAAATGGTGCAATGCTGGCCAGAAATGAAATGGACTGGGGGCTCTCTGAAATGAAATGATGAAATGGTGCAATGCTGGCCTGAAATGAAACAGTATGGGGGCTCTCTGAAATGAAATGATCAAATGGTGCAATGCTGGCCAGAAATGAAACGGTATGGGGACTCTCTGAAATGAGACCAGGTAAATTGGTGCAATGCTGGCCAGAAATGAAACGGAGTGGGGGCTCTCTGAAATGAAATGATGAAATGGTGCAATGCTGGCCAGAAATGAAATGGAGTGGGGGCTCTCTGAAATGAAATGATGAAATGGTGCAATGCTGGCCAGAATTGAAATGGACTGGGGGCTCTCTGAAATGAAATGATGAAATGGTGCAATGCTGGCCTGAAATGAAACAGTATGGGGGCTCTCTGAAATGAGACCAGGTAAATTGGTGCAATGCTGGCCAGAAATGAAACGGAGTGGGGCTCTCTGAAATGAAATGATCAAATGATGCAATGCTGGCCTGCAATGAAACGGTATGGGGGCTCTCTGAAATGAAATGATCAAATGGTGCAATGCTGGCCTGAAATGAAATGATGAAATGGTGCAATGCTGGCCAGAAATGAAATGGACTGGGGGCTCTGTGAAATGAAATGATCAAATGGTGCAATGCTGGCCTGAAATGAAATGATCAAATGGTGCAATGCTGGCCAGAAATGAAATGGAGTGGGGGCTCTCTGAAATGAAATGATGAAATGGTGCAATGCTGGCCAGAATTGAAATGGACTGGGGGCTCTCTGAAATGAAATGATGAAATGGTGCAATGCTGGCCTGAAATGAAACAGTATGGGGGCTCTCTGAAATGAGACCAGGTAAATTGGTGCAATGCTGGCCAGAAATGAAACGGAGTGGGGCTCTCTGAAATGAAATGATCAAATGATGCAATGCTGGCCTGCAATGAAACGGTATGGGGGCTCTCTGAAATGAAATGATCAAATGGTGCAATGCTGGCCTGAAATGAAATGATGAAATGGTGCAATGCTGGCCAGAAATGAAATGGACTGGGGGCTCTCTGAAATGAAATGATCAAATGGTGCAATGCTGGCCTGAAATGAAATGATCAAATGGTGCAATGCTGGCCAGAAATGAAATGGAGTGGGGGCTCTCTGAAATGAAATGATCAAATGATGCAATGCTGGCCTGCAATGAAACGGTATGGGGGCTCTCTGAAATGAAATGATCAAATGGTGCAATGCTGGCCTGAAATGAAATGATGAAATGGTGCAATGCTGGCCAGAAATGAAATGGACTGGGGGCTCTGTGAAATGAAATGATCAAATGGTGCAATGCTGGCCTGAAATGAAATGATCAAATGGTGCAATGCTGGCCAGAAATGAAATGGAGTGGGGGCTCTCTGAAATGAAATGATCAAATGGTGCAATGCTGGCCTGAAATGAAATGATCAAATGGTGCAATGCTGGCCAGAAATGAAATGGAGTGGGGGCTCTCTGAAATGAAATGATGAAATGGTGCAATGCTGGCCAGAAATGAAACGGTATGGGGACTCTCTGAAATGAAATGATGAAATGGTGCAATGCTGGCCAGAAATGAAACGGTATGGGGACTCTCTGAAATGAGACCAGGTAAATTGGTGCAATGCTGGCCAGAAATGAAACGGAGTGGGGCTCTCTGAAATGAAATGATCAAATGGTGCAATGCTGGCCAGAATTGAAATGGACTGGGGGCTCTCTGAAATGAAATGATGAAATGGTGCAATGCTGGCCTGAAATGAAACAGTATGGGGGCTCTCTGAAATGAAATGATCAAATGGTGCAATGCTGGCCAGAAATGTAATGGACTGGGGGCTCTGTGAAATGAAATGATGAAATGGTGCAATGCTGGCCAGAAATGAAACTATATGGGGGCTCTCTGAAATGAAATGATCAAATGGTGCAATGCTGGCCAGAAATGTAATGGACTGGGGGCTCTGTGAAATGAAATGATCAAAGGGTGCAATGCTGGCCAGAATTGAAATGGACTGGGGGCTCTCTGAAATGAAATGATCAAATGGTGCAATGCTGGCCTGCAATGAAACGGTATGGGGGCTCTCTGAAATGAAATGATCAAATGGTGCAATGCTGGCCTGAAATGAAATGATCAAATGGTGCAACGCTGGCCAGAAATGAAATGGAGTGGGGGCTCTCTGAAATGAAATGATGAAATGGTGCAATGCTGGCCAGAAATGAAATGGACTGGGGGCTCTCTGAAATGAAATGATGAAATGGTGCAATGCTGGCCTGAAATGAAACAGTATGGGGGCTCTCTGAAATGAAATGATCAAATGGTGCAATGCTGGCCAGAAATGTAATGGACTGGGGGCTCTGTGAAATGAAATGATCAAAGGGTGCAATGCTGGCCAGAATTGAAATGGACTGGGGGCTCTCTGAAATGAAATGATCAAATGGTGCAATGCTGGCCAGAAATGAAATGGACTGGGGGCTCTGTGAAATGAAATGATCAAATGGTGCAATGCTGGCCAGAAATGAAACGGAGTGGGGCTCTCTGAAATGAAATGATCAAATGATGCAATGCTGGCCTGCAATGAAACGGTATGGGGGCTCTCTGAAATGAAATGATCAAATGGTGCAATGCTGGCCTGAAATGAAATGATGAAATGGTGCAATGCTGGCCAGAAATGAAATGGACTGGGGGCTCTGTGAAATGAAATGATCAAATGGTGCAATGCTGGCCTGAAATGAAATGATCAAATGGTGCAATGCTGGCCAGAAATGAAATGGAGTGGGGGCTCTCTGAAATGAAATGATGAAATGGTGCAATGCTGGCCAGAAATGAAACGGTATGGGGACTCTCTGAAATGAAATGATGAAATGGTGCAATGCTGGCCAGAAATGAAACGGTATGGGGACTCTCTGAAATGAGACCAGGTAAATTGGTGCAATGCTGGCCAGAAATGAAACGGAGTGGGGCTCTCTGAAATGAAATGATCAAATGGTGCAATGCTGGCCAGAATTGAAATGGACTGGGGGCTCTCTGAAATGAAATGATGAAATGGTGCAATGCTGGCCTGAAATGAAACAGTATGGGGGCTCTCTGAAATGAAATGATCAAATGGTGCAATGCTGGCCAGAAATGTAATGGACTGGGGGCTCTGTGAAATGAAATGATGAAATGGTGCAATGCTGGCCAGAAATGAAACTATATGGGGGCTCTCTGAAATGAAATGATCAAATGGTGCAATGCTGGCCAGAAATGTAATGGACTGGGGGCTCTGTGAAATGAAATGATCAAAGGGTGCAATGCTGGCCAGAATTGAAATGGACTGGGGGCTCTCTGAAATGAAATGATCAAATGGTGCAATGCTGGCCTGCAATGAAACGGTATGGGGGCTCTCTGAAATGAAATGATCAAATGGTGCAATGCTGGCCTGAAATGAAATGATCAAATGGTGCAACGCTGGCCAGAAATGAAATGGAGTGGGGGCTCTCTGAAATGAAATGATGAAATGGTGCAATGCTGGCCAGAAATGAAATGGACTGGGGGCTCTCTGAAATGAAATGATGAAATGGTGCAATGCTGGCCTGAAATGAAACAGTATGGGGGCTCTCTGAAATGAAATGATCAAATGGTGCAATGCTGGCCAGAAATGTAATGGACTGGGGGCTCTGTGAAATGAAATGATCAAAGGGTGCAATGCTGGCCAGAATTGAAATGGACTGGGGGCTCTCTGAAATGAAATGATCAAATGGTGCAATGCTGGCCAGAAATGAAATGGACTGGGGGCTCTGTGAAATGAAATGATCAAATGGTGCAATGCTGGCCTGAAATGAAATGATCAAATGGTGCAATGCTGGCCAGAAATGAAATGGAGTGGGGGCTCTCTGAAATGAAATGATGA